>NC_083106.1:46169180-46769180 GCF_949774975.1 Lagenorhynchus albirostris
CTTAGCATTAACATTAGAGAAAATCCATACCATAAGGGTTTACTTTTTCTCTTTATAACAATCTTGAACTCACTGGGGTAGAAAATGAAATGGTTTTTTATACATCATCCTGTGACCATAAAGTACCTAACATAGAGGCTTTATAGAATCTGGGTATTGAGTGTATGTCTGAAAATATAACCAGATTATTATGCTCCTTCTTTTTTGTTTTCCAATTATTGTTCCTTTCCTTGCATTTGAGTTCTTATAGCAGTCTCCCTAATTAAGGTTTTACTGTTATTGTTTTCTGTTTTTCCCGGCGCAACGCATCCACCCGGCAACCCTCTCAAGTCAGGGGTGCATTTCTAAAGTTGTATGTAAGATAAGGGGAGCTCTTAAATAACCTGAGAACAAAATTCACTTAATGTGAGGTAAAGGTTAATAGATGAAAATAGGACTGTGGAAAAAAAAAGGGCTTTACACACAAGTTCTTTGCTATTTAACTTTGAGTTTTGTAGGCAGCTAAAAATAGCCCGGGCACACCTGTGTTATTAAGTGATCCTTTATACTGTAGACTTCAGGTTAGGACTGTGTTTTTTACTTAGGTGTTGATAGCTAGGCAATTGCTTTTAATTTATCTGCTACATTTGAATTATTTCAAGTTAGGCATCATTTTTCCATGATTAGCAAAATAATAATAACTTATGAAATGGAAAGCTCTTCATTGGGCTCTGTCAATGGTAGATCATGATTTCTAATCTTGACCTTCCAGCTTCCACTAACTGGTAAAGAAATAAGAGACTGCATTAGATGAAATAAGAATAGTAATAATAGCAATAGTAATACTTCAATGAGGAATCAACACTACACATAATCACAGAGGAAATCGTTCTCAAGCATTTTATTTTCTCCCTTTTATGGATAAGCTTTTCTACAATCTATAAAACATTCATAAAAAATCTCAATCTCAGTGAGTGCCCTGAACTTTGTATTTTCTAAAAATACATAAATAGAGAGGACTTCAAAATTCTGAGGTATGGATTCAGGATAGCCCCAGAGATCTGTTGTCAGCATAAAGGTACATTCCAAAGATGTTTGGTTTTGGTTGGAGTTTCATTGTGAATGGAGCCCACTCAGATCAGGAACTCCCCAGTATTACACTGAGCTGAAATTTTTCACTTATCCAGATTTTCCTTAAATGATTCATAATCTTACTACCTCATATAATACATTTTTATTTTTAGTATGTATTCCCTTCTTGTTTTTTAAGTCAGCAAATTCTTTTTCAGCCGTATGCAATATATATAAGTATCTTACATACACAGTTACACACATATATATATTTCCTTGTATATTTAAGAAAAAAACTTTAGCATCATCTCAGTATTGCAAAGAATCTTAAAATGTCCAATCCAACTATCCATCTGATACTAGAATATTCTCCTACTACCTACAGGCATCATCTAGGTCAGCCTTGAATATTTTCAGTGATGAATAACTCATCACCATTAGAAATCTTAGGATAACACTAATATTTGAAATGTCTCCCTTACATTGTACTGTACTTTCTGCTTATGGTTTTTTTCCTCTAGTCTTTGACAACATAAAAATTGAATCTAATGTGTCTTGTACATGCTATTTCCTGTAGTAGTTCCTCATATGGCAGAGTTTCCAAATCTATCCTTCATCAAGAAACTTTCCTCAAGAATATTACATAGAGAGGTGTTATATTCCTAGTTACAGAAAGATATATCTACTCATAGATGTAAGTATTAGAATATGTAAGTAAGTATGCAAGTAAAGCCAAGTATTAGCTTTTGACTTTTTTGGTTGGTTAGTTTCTTTGTTTGTTTGGTTTTGTTCTTATCTCATTCCTGTTGACCTGTTTCAAAGTTTATCATTGCATAAAATCACAAGGTTGCTAGCCAATTGATCAGACACTATTAATTGTACACTACTATATGTTCACCACAACCATGGTTTATCTTTAAATTTTACATTAAGTGAATTTCTAATGTGTTCAGGTGTCTAGCTTTAAGGAAGTTTCCTCTATTCCAAACTCATGGGTAAATCCTGAACCCATGTCAATTATGATAATTAGTTTTCCTTACCAGAATTAAGTAATGGATGTGTGACACAGGTCTAGTCCATGAGATGTGTTGGAAAGTCTGTAAGGTAGGAAGAGAGGATTCTGAAATACTGTTTTTTTGAAATACTTTTTCCTACAAGTAAAAAGAGAGCATATAAAACAATAGTTTCTCTTCCACTGAATATTGTCTTACCTGTCTGTGATGCCTGAGAATATGGCAGCCTTCTTGCAAGCATGAGATAAATTAGCCAGAGGACAGGCAGACACACACAAGATGACAAAGTAGTTCTTTTTGCTGGTTTTAAAATTTATTGGGGTACAATTTAAATACAGTAAAAATACAGGCACAAAAACTTATGAATTTTAACAAATGTGTATATTCATATAACAACACCACAGTCAAGATATAGTCCCATCATCCCAAAGTGTTCTCTCAAGACACTTTGTAGTCAGTCACCTCCCTACACTCCTGGCCCTTGGTAACCACTATTTTTTTTATTCCTGTCATAGTTTTTCTTTTCAGAGTGTCATATAAACAGAATCATACAGTATATAGCTTCTGACTCTTTTTTCACTTCACATAATGTATGTGAGGTTCATCTACGTTATCACATAAAACAGTAACTTGTTTTTTTTACTACAGAGTAGAATTTCATTTTGTGCGTATGTAGCAGGAACATTGATTCTTCATGGTAGTCAACCACAGAATTAATCAGATTGAAAGCCGTCCTACTCTGGGATGTATTGATAGGCAAGACAGTTTTTCCCTTTTAAGCTATTTTGTATTTCTTGTCCAACCCATTGTAGCTGATATACCAGATTGATCTGTCCTACTATTAATGATGTCAAACAGTGAGTTTAAATGTAAGGTGGTATATTTATTCCAGCTGGACATTTCGCTTAAAGTGAGTTCATTCAAAACAAGTTTGCTTAAAATCACTGTCTATAGTCCATTCACTTAAATTCTATCTTGTTGGATTGAGCACACCACAGTGGCTGTCAAGATATATTTTTGCCCTAATTTTGTCATTTAATATGTGTGCTATTCTGCTGCATTTATGCTGTACAAATTGAGTGAGCCTATCTTATATCAGCTAATCCAACATAATATAACAAAAGCTATATATATTGAAATCCAGTCTTATTGTCATTTATTATATTTTCCTTTCTCCTTTAGACCATTTATTTACCCTTTCTGATACAGATGACCACATTATTCCAATTGTTTCCAGGTTGTCTCTAAATCATTTTTCTATTTGAAATGTTTGTCCTTAATAATTTAGAGAGAGACTCAATTAATTCTTCTCCCACTGATGTTCATTTATTTCAGTAAAATTTATTAATGATAGCACCTTTCTAGAAAGAGTCATATTAATCCAGAAACACAATAAATAATATTAGTTCAGCATCTATTAAGTTGTTTACACTCTACCACATATTAACTTATATCCTCTCATTTATTCTTCACAATTATCATTTCAACTTTACAGATGAGAGAATTAAGCTTAAATCTTGTATCAACCACAGTAACATGTCCTAAATTAAATTTTCTACACCCAAATTTGTAAAATGTCATAAAAAGTAATGTGCAGCAATATGTTTTCTTTTTGAAGTGTGTTTCTTTTGACTGTAAGAGGAGGGTTTCATTTTATTTCATTAATTTCTCAACTTTAAAAAATAAACATGCCAATCTTCTACACCAAAACCCAATGGCTGCATTCAATATAAATATATCCATATGGTTTCTGTATCTGTTTTATATTTTGAAAATTGCTCCAGCTAGAAGAAGTAGTAGCAACAACATAATCTAGCAACATTCTAGCAACATTCCTCAGTATGCTTGTATCTCTTACAGGTCGCCAGAAATATAATTATATATCTCAATAGATATAATAGGTATATATATGTGCCTGTCATTTGTTTGTCCTCATCTCAAAAAGGGTTAGTGGAGGCACCAAATCATATATTAAAAGCACATTGAGAAGGATAAAAGAGAGATTCTTCTGTGGGTACTTTATAAAACTACATTTACAACATGATAAAACTACCATGAGGTGATTCTCTAAATCATCCTTGAATGTTTGAGCAGTGGCATCAATACCCTTTCCTAGCAAGTCATAAAGCAGGTTGCCCTGGAGGTTCACTGGTATCCCTGCCCAATGGCCATTTTTTCCCCTAATTTGCTTTTATAGTCAATGAGTGTATTTAGTCATGTCTCCATTAATCATTTCCAGGGGAACCAGCCAACAAAGGTTATGATGTTCTGTTTTAGGATGTTAGTCCTGGTGTTTGCTTGAATACAAAAATCTAGACAATTAGCCACGGCAATTCCAAAGCTGGTGCATGGAGGCCTTCCTTCAATTTAGGAAAGAACCCTGGGTAGCTACAAGAAAGGCCACCAAGCAGGGGAATGTCCCTATTTGAGTTATGCTGAGACTAATGTGTAAATGTGTATAATGAATATGCAAGGAAGATTCTTACTTCAAAAAGAAATTACTTCTGCCCCAGGCATCAATATCTTTACAATCATAATGACTGATGCCTCTGCTGCAGCTTTCTTGGCCAGAGGTGCAATAAATGAAGGGAATCCATCAGTAGCGAAGGCTAGCAGCCTACTGTCTTATAACAGATTGTTTGATTTCCCTCAGTCAACTTAAACAAGCATGGCACTCAGGGAAGAAGTATGCATAGTATGTAGAACACTATTTGGGGAGGACTGGGAAATGCATGCTTCGGGAATGTCACTCTGTTTCAAATCCCTGCTCTGTCACTTACATCCATGTAATCTTGGTCAATTCCTTAGTTTCTCAGTGCCAAAACTTCCTTACCTTCTAAGTTAAAAATAGTACCCAGGTCATAAGTTTGTTGAGAAGACTGAATAAAATATTTTGTGTAAAGAGCAAAGAACAGTGTCTTGTATGCTATAGGCTCTTGGTTAATGGTAGCTATCATCATCGTTGTTGAATATGTGGATTACAGTTCTACTTTAGGACATCATATGAAGTTTTTTAGACTTTTTAGGTACCAGCTTCATCAAATCATTTGGACCCGCAAATACTAAAATATCTGAATGTCAAAAAGCTAAGTTAGAATCTTTATGAACTAACTAGAATTTGCCAAAGAAAAGATTTAATCATAAAATGTGTTCTTATACTTAAATGAAAGGTACAGAAATGCTGCTACACTACTCTATATGTTATTCAGCATGAATATACAGTTTCTACATTTTTGTTTCAGTTCTTTAAAAAAATATCTGTTCTCATTTACAAGGTGCTAATTAAGAAACAGAAGAAACAAAGTGAGACCCAGGGTTGAGACTGATTCTTTATGACATATTTTACTTGAAATCACCACAGAAAGATTCTCTCTACCACATGACTTTTCTATTCCTTTCTATTTCTAGTATTTCTTACATCTCTCTGCCCTTGAACTAAAGAAACATAACCAGCTATTCATATGTAATACCAATCATACAATAGGTAATGTGTGTAGAGGACACATGAATGCCCAGCACAGCTGTGGGTGCTTCCTATGTATCATCTCATGAGGCCTTCACAACTCTATGAGGTCTTAGTATTCCCACTTTATAAATGGGGACACTAAGGCACAGAGGATGTAAGGGACTTGTTTCAGATCATATAGCTAATAAGCAAACTGCATGGGACTACAGAGAATGCTCCTCACCACTGTGCCTCACTGCCTCCACAGTGCGGAGTTTGATTATAGTACTGTGTCCCTACCAGTCATAATCATCTATGTGACTTGACTAGATATCTAACAGTAATCTTCCTGGTTATTTTATACAGAATTCCATTTTCTCTCTTAATCTCTTTCTAAATATGCTCTGACAACTGTCATAAATACAAAGTATGAGGGTTATTTGGTCTGATTTCCTTTTTGCCCACAAGGATAGTGGGCAAAACTGATCAGATGATCAGTCAAAAGAAAGAATAGGTCCCTAATATCTAGATTTATGAGACTGTACTATGAAGTAATTGAACCAATTTTTAACAAACCTCTAAATAAATTCTGTTCCATTCAGTGGTGTCACAGCTTGGTGAGGATGTGATTAACCCCAGTGATGTCTCCATTACTCTTATGGAATTTCCTTTTGTATCTGAAACACATTTTTTTGTCTTCTTTTTAATTTTGGTGGTGAACGGTCATGCATTGAATGAAAGGGGGTAATTTTCAAAAGGAGCCAAAATGTATTTAATTAAAAATATGAAAGAATATTGTAGAAGGTAGTGGCAGGACATATTTAAAGTGATGAAAGAGAAAAACCTACAACCAAGATTACTCTACCCAGCAAGGATCTCATTCAGATTCAATGGCGAAATGTAAAATTTTACAAACAAGCAACGACTAAGAGAATTCAGCACCACCAAACCAGCTTTAAAACAAATGCTAAAGGAAATTCTCCAGGCAGGAAACACAAGAGAAGGAAAACACCTACAATATCAAAACAAAAACAATTAAGAAAATGGTAATAGGAACATACATATCAATAACTACCTTAAATGTAAATGTATTAAATGCACCAACCAAAAGAAAGAGACTGCCTGAATGGATACAAAAACAAGACCCATATATATGCTGTCTACAAGAGACCCACTTCAGACCTGGGACACATACAGACTGAAAGTGAGGGGATGGAAAAAGATATTCCATGCAAATGGAAATCAAAAGAAAGCTGGAGTAGCAATTCTCATATCAGACAAAATAGACTTTAAAATAAAGACTATTACAAGAGACAAAGAAGGACACTATATAATGATCAAGGGATCAATCCAAGAAGAAGATATAACAATTGTAAATATTTATGCACCCAACATAGGTACACCTCAATATATAAGGCAAATGCTAACAGCCATAAAAGGGGAAATCAACAGTAACATGATCATAGTAGGGGACTTTAACACCCCACTTTCACCAATGGACAGATTACCCAAAATGAAAATAAATAAGGAAACACAAGCTTTAAATGATACATTAAACTAGATGGACTTAATTAATATTTATAGGACATTCCATCCAAAAATAATATAGAATACACTTTCTTCTCAAGTGCTCTTGGAACATTCTCCAGGATAGATCATATCTTGGGTCACAAATCAAGCCTTGGTAAATTTAAGAAAATTGAAATCATATCAAGTACCTTTTCTGACCACAATGCTATGAGACTAGATATCAATTACAGGAAAATATCTATAAAAAATACAAACACATGGAGGCTAAACAATACACTACTAAATAACCAAGAGATCACTGAAGAAATCAAAGAGGAAATCAAAAAATACCTACAAACAAATGAGAATGAAAACACAATGACCCAAAACCTACAGGATGCAGCAAAAGCAGTTCTAAGATGGAAGTTTATAGCAATACAATCCTACCTCAAGAAGCAAGAAACACCTCAAATAAACAACCTAACCTTATACCTAAAGCAATTAGAGAAAGAAGAACAAAAAGACCCCAAAGTTAGCAGAAGGAAAGAAATCATAAAGATCAGATCAGAAATAAATGAAAAAGAAATGAAGGAAACAATAGCTAAGATCAATAAAACTAAAAGCTGGTTCTTTGAGAAGATAAACAATGTTGATAAACTGCTAGCCATGCTCATCAAGAAAAACAGGGAGAAGACTCAAATCAACAGAATTAGAAATGAAAAAGGAGAAGTAACAACTGACACTGCAGAAATACAAAGGATCATGAGAGATTACTACAAGCAACTATATGCCAATAAAATGGACAACCTGTAAGAAACGGACAAATTCTTAGAAATGGGCAGCCTTCTGTGAGTAACCCAGGAAGAAATAGAAAATATAAACAGACCAATCAGAAGTGCTAAAATTGAAACTGGGATTAAAACTCTGCCAGCAAACAAAATCCCAGGACCAGTTAGATTCACAGCTGAATTCTATCAAACATTTAGAGAAGAGCTAACACCTATCCTTCTCAAACTCTTCCAAAATAGAGCAGAGGGAGGAACACTCCCAAACTCATTCTATGAGACCACCATCACCCTGATACCAAAACCAGACAAAGATGACACAGAAGAAGAAAACTACAGACCAATATCACTGATGAGCATAGTTGCAAAAATCCTCAACAAAATACTACCAAACAGAATCCAGCAGCACATTAAAAGGATCATACACCATGATCAAGTGGGATTTATCCCAGGAATGCAAATATTCTTCAACATACACAAATCAATCAATGTGATACACCATATTAACAAATTGAAGGAGAAAAACCATATGATCATCTCAATAGATACAGAAAATGCTTTTGACAAAATTCAACACCCATTTATCATAAAAACTGTCTAGAACGTAGGCATAGAGGGAACCTACCTCAACATAATAAAGGCCATATATGACAAACCCACAGCCAGCATCGTTCTCAATGGTGAAAAACTGAAACCATTTACACTAAGATCAGGAACAAGACAAGGTTGCCCACTCTCACCTCTGTTATTGAACATAGTTTTTGAAGTTTTAGCCACAGTAATCAGAAAAGAAAAAGAAATAAAAGGAATCCAAATTGGAAAAGAAGAAGTAAAACTGTCACTGTTTGCAGATGACCTGATACTCTACATAGAGAATCCTAAAGATGCTACCAGAAAACTACTATAGCTAATCAATGAATTTGGTAAAGTAGCAGGATATAAAATTGATGAACAGAAATCTGTTGCATTCCTGTAGACTAATGATGAAAAATCTGAAAGAGAAATTAAGGAAACACTCCCATTTACCATTGCAAGAAAAAGAATAAAATACCTAGGAATAAACTTACCTAAGGAGACAAAAGACCTGTATGCTGAAAACTATAAGACACTGATGAAAGAAATTAAAAATGATACAAACAGATGGAGAGATATACCATGCTCTTCGACTGGAAGAATCATCATTGTGAAAATGACTATACTACTCAAAGCAATCTATAGATTCAGTGAAATCCCTATCAAACTACCAATGGCATTTTTTACAGAACTATAACAAAAAAATTCACAATTTGTATGGAAACACAAAAGACCCCAAATAGCCAAAGCAATCTTGAGAAAGAAAAACAGAGCTGGAGGAATCAGGTTCCCTGATTTCAGACTATACTACAAAGTTACAGTAATCAAGACAGTATGGTACTGGCACAAAAAGAGAAATATCGATCAGTGGAACAGGATAGAAAGCCCAGAGATAAACCCACGCACATAGGGTCACCTTATTTTTGACAAAGGAGGCAAGAATATACAATGGACAAAAGAAAGCCTCTTCAATAAGTGGTGCTGGGAAAACTGGACAGCTACATATAAAAGAATGAAATTAGAACACTCCCTAACACCATACACAAAAATAAACTCAAAATGGATTAAGGACCTAAATGTAAGGCCAGACACTATAAAACTCTGAGAGGAAAACAGGCAGAACACTCTGACATAAATCACAGCAAGATCCTTTTTGAATCACTTCCTAGAGAAATGGAAATAAAAGCAGAGATAAACAAATGGAACCTAATGAAACTTAAAAGCTTTTGCACAGCAAAGGAAACCATAAACAAGATAAAAAGACAACCCTCAGAATGGGAGAAAATATTTGCAAATGAAGCAACTGACAAAGGATTAATCTCCAGACTATACAAGCAGCTCATGCAGCTCGATATGAAAAGAACAGACAACCCAATCCACAAATGGGCAGAAGACCTAAAAAGACATTTTCCCAAAGAAGATATACAGATTTCCAACAATCTGTGGAAACAACATGAAAGGATGCTCAACATCACTAATCCTTAGAGAAATGCAAATCAAAAGTACAATGAGGTATCACTTCACACCTGTCAGAATGGCCATCTTCAAAAAATCTACAAACAATGAATGCTGGCGAGGATGTGGAGAAAAGGGGACCCTCTTGTACTGCTGGTGGGAATGTAAATTGATGCAGCCACTATGAAGAACAGTATGGAGGTTCCTTAGAAAACTACAAATAGAACTACCATACGACCCAGCGATCCCACTACTGGGCATATACCCTGAGAAAACCATAATTCAAAAAGAGACATGTACCACAATGTTCATTGCAGCTCTATTTACAATAGCCAGGACATGGAAGCAACCTAGGTGTCCATCGACAGATGAATGGTTAAAGAAGATGTGGCACATATATACAATGAAATATTACTCAGCCATAAAAAGAAACGAAATTGAGTTATTTGTAGTGAGGTGGGTGGACCTAGAGACTGTCATACAGAGTGAAGTAATCAGAAAGAGAAAAACAAATACCATATGCTAACACATATATATGGAATCTAAAAAAAAAAAAATTGGTTGTGAAGAACCTAGGGGCAGGACAGGAATAAAGATGCAGACATAGAGAATGGACTTGAGGACACAGGGAAGGGGAGGGGGAAGCTGGGACGAAGTGAGAGAGTGGTATGGATATATATACACTACCAAATGTTAAATAGATAGCTAATGGGAAACAGCTGCATAGCACAGGAAGATCAGCTCGGTGCTTTGTGTCTACCTAGAGGGGAGGAATAGCATGGGAGGGAGGCTCAAGAGGGAGGGGATATGGGGATATATGTATATGTATAGCTGATTCACTTTGTTATACAGCAGAAACCATTGTAAAGTAATTATACTCCAATAAAGATGTTAAAAAAATTATGGTAGAGTTATGGCAGAGCAGGGGAGGAGGGAAGGAAGGAAGGAAGGGAGGGAGAGAGGGAGGAGAAAGAGAAAGGGGTGGGTGGGGGAAGAGAGAGAGAGAGGAGGGAGGGAAGGAAGAAGAAAGGAATAAAGAAAAACAGAAAGAGTTTCTCTCTGTGGTTATAATGGATCCAGAATGCAATTCTGAAAGGAAGTGTCCTAGATTTTGAGCTCTATTGAATATTGAATTGTATGCATTGGAATTTATGTGGAACCTCCACAGATGACAGCTATAAAGACAGTATTTTTTTTGTTAAACTTTGAGGAAAAATGCTTTTAAATTTTATTATTTTACTTTTTTTTTTTTTTTTTTTTTTTTTTAACAAACACTGAGTCAACAATCCTAAATTTTTGTTTTTTCGCAGAGGACAGCCGGATGGCAAAGAAAAAGAGTTTGCTGGAATGTGGAAATCCATTTAAACCTATGCTTGTGTCCCTCTTTACTGATTTTTTAAGTAGCCAAATGCCCTATTTAGCATTCTAGTCCTCCATTTAGGGTTTTAATCCAACTACAACCGTGGAAAGAGAGTAGTTTTAAATAATAATGGAATCTTACTTTTACTATTGAAACTTTACATCATCCAGGAACCAAAACATCTTTTTTGTCAGATGAGGCCCTCCGTAAGCCTGCGTTATCCATCACTTCCACTCTACGTTCAGAAAGCGGAAGGACCCACTTTTCTTTCAAGTAGATTTCTCATCTGTCTCAGCTAAGTCCCCTCCTGAACAGTATTCTTCGCCGTCCTCCCCTTCTCTTTGCAAAAGAACTTTAAAAGATCTCAGGAAAGAGCTCTTTGGATTGTGTTGTTCATGGCAGGATCAGCGTCGCTAATTCTTCCTGAGTGTTCTCAAAGTGTGGCTTGTCTCCAAAGCCAGAAATGCAAAATAATGTGATTTTTGTCATTTCCTTCATGATCCAATTTAAGGCATTTGGAGGACTTACATTTTATATCATTAAAAGGTCTTTTAAATTTTTGTTATTGAAATAGTCCCTAAAAATTATTTGTATGGTCAGTAATAGATAAATTATGTGGTCAGTTAATGGTATTATAAACATGTGGTTATGTAACCTCTAAACCCAAAGATCTATCATAAATAAATAAGTCAGAATTCAAATCCTGTGAGAACAAATTACATGCCTCCAGTTTTCCTTAGGAAACAGCTGTACTGAATCAGGTGGATTGATGAAGGCCAACTATACTTGGCCTTGAGAGTTGGACTTAATTAGCATCCACGACTCTCACTAAAATTTATGAGGATAAACTTTCCTTAGACATAATGGTCCCTGCCTTTTTGTTATCTCACGTCATGCTCACTGGCTTCCACAAAGCACTTGAATATGTTCAGAGCCTGTGTGTAGAAACTCGATAGCATCTTATTCCTAAGGATTTTCAGGGTTATATGATGATTTCTCAGATAAATGGAACAACAAATTTCCATGAAACTTATAGATTATTAAGTGAGAAATGTTCATGCTAGCTAGAGGTAATGTGCAGAATCAATCTGAGTAAAATGCAGCACTAGAAAATTCTTATGCATTTTTTAACGGACATCTATAGCAGACGCCAGTTGCTAAAGGCTAAGTAGTTTTGTTTAGCAGAAATACTAAATAGGGTCAGTCACTAATATCTGAAATTTGATATGGACCTAAGCCCTGTGTGGTTTACATGGAAAGAACATCTTTGCAGATGGGTTCAAGAAATGCTTAGGGGATCCATATGCTACAATAGTTGTATACTTTCTGCTAATTGTCCCTACCTAAAAATTGCCGAATGGTGCTAAGAAATTGGATAGATCACTTGCTAGTATACGGATGGAAGTAAGAGCAAGTTTTATAGGAACAAGTGGAAGTTATTCTCATTATTCAGAAATATTAGTAATATCATTGACTTGATCAGATAATTTAATGTTTAGTCATTAGTATTAAATTAATTTTCTAAGGAAGATTTTCTGAGTTGAGATTTTCTTATTTATTTTTCATTCAAAATGTGAATTTCTTATTTTTTTAATTTTTATTTTAGTATAGCTGATTAACAATGTGTTAGTTTCAGGTGTACAGCAAAGTGATTCAGTTATAATATACATGTATCTATTCTTTTTCAAATTCTTCCCCTATTTCGGTTATTACAGAATATTGAGCAGAGTTTCCTGTGCTATACAGTAGGTCCTTGTTAGTTATCTGTTTTAAATATGATAGTGTGTATATGTCAGTCCCAAACTCCCAATTCATCCCTCAGCCCCACCTTTCCCCTTTGGTAACCAGAAGTTTGTTTTCTAGGTCTGTGAGTCTCTTTCTGCTTTGTAAATAAGTTCATTCGTATCATGTTTTTTAGATTCCACATATAAGCAATATCATATGATATTTGTCTTTCTCTCTCTGACTTACTTCACTCAGTATGACAATCTCTAGGTCCATCCACGTTGCTGCAAAATGCGTTATTTTGTTTTTGTCTATGGCTGAGTAATATTTCCTTGTATATATGTACCACATCTTCTTTATCCATTCATCTGCTGATGGACATTTAGGTTGCTTCCATGTCTTGGCTATTGTAAATAGTGCTGCAATGAACAATGGGATGCATGTATCCTTTTGAACCATGGTTTTCTCCAGATATACGCCCAGGAGGGGGATTGCTGGATTTGAGAGGAAGTAACAAAAAGAATAACTTAAACCATACCAAACAGGTCAACATTTAATTAGTTAATTGAAACTTAATATACTTATGCATTTGGGACCACTTTTGACTCCTATTTAAAATGAATAAATGAATGAATGGGTATTTAACAAAGCCAATTAGTTAATTAGTAGCCTTTACCAGTATTTTTCCAGCAAGCACCTTGCAAATTCCCTATCTCAGAGCAGAAATCTAAATGTTCTTACTCTGAGAAATAAAACTTCATCTGTGGATGTTTGATTGGGAGCTCAAAATTTTGACATTTATGAATAAGATTATCCATAAGAATATATCTTATTCTGACTAGTTCTGAACACAGCTGTTTGGTAAAATTGTATTACAAAAAAACATAGAAACATTTGAAAATATAATTAAATGAAAAATATTCGTAACCACCAAGGCCTAACTGCTTTTAATATTTTGGTATATAGTCACTCAGGCATATTGTTGTGCACATATGGTTGCATATATAAGTATATATGCATTATAATATATAAATTATAAATCCTTAAAAATAATAGGTAATTAAATATATAATACAAAATATGACATAATAAAGCTTTCTCAAATGAAAACAATTATAATTCTACAATTCTTGCCATTTTTCATTTTACCTTCTGATCTGCATTCATATTTCTACTTAATTGTAATCATAAAATTCATACTTGCAAAACTACTTTGATAAGAAAATTATAACTGTACTTTTATTGCTTTCGGGCAATTCTTTTAACACACATTCCTCTCAAATTCATCCAAGAAGTGAAAAACCATGACATTTACATCAGAAGTGTTTTAGCCTTTTTGGGTGACAACTCAGTAGACTTATTTTAAAAAGCAATAACATAAAAAATTCCAAACATCTTATTTCCATATGGGAAGCAGCTGTTCTTTTTCATATTGGTCAAAGGAGATTTTTGTGTTCTCTGCTGTCTGGCCTACTGGGGCCCTGATCACTGAAATCGCCCTCCTGCTCTGATGCATCCTTGAGAGTTGGTGATGATACAGATAAGTTTATTGGAATTTATTCTGTGACAACACTGTGCTGTGCATTTTACAGTCATTACCTCATTTATTTCTCCAACTGCCATTTTAAAGATGAAGGAACTCAGGCTTAGAAAGGTCACCTATCTTGCCCAGGGTCATGCAAATAATAAGTGGCAGGGCCAGGATTTTCATCTGCTTGTTGCCAGAGCCCTTGACCACTAGCGCAGTGTTATCCTGCATGCCTCTGTGTAGCTACATTCCACTGTTGATTGGGAGATTAGTAATCAGATGTCTTATGCTGAAACCTTTCAAATCCTATCCGTTGTCTTCACATCTTGGAGTAAATACTTCTGGCTTTTAGAGGAGCCTAGCTTTGGAAAAATCTACTGTTCTACTCTTGGGAAAGCTCCTGACACACTGTTCCTTTTCTAGCAATTTCTCCTCATTTCTTGGCTCAGTACCTTGAATTAATGCAGTGCCAATCATTACCTATTTCTATGTTATTTCTCTCCCTTAGACCTGTAAGCTTTATGCCTCCCCCCAAAATCAACCTGCATATAGTTCTCTTATCTTCAGTTTCTCATCCATTTGAGATATTTGAGGGATCCCTTGTAATTTTCAAAACAATTTAATTCCTCAAAAATCTTCCATATTGTTTTCCAGTTGTTCAGGTCAGAATTTTTGGAGTCAACCCTGAATCCTCTTTTTCTCTCTTATCCTGCACCCAAACCACTGGCACACCCTACAGGTTCTACTTTCAAAAATCTTCAAGACACAGTAGATTAAGATAAAACCACTTCTTACTTTTTTTCATTGCTGCGACCCTGCTCCAGGTCCCTATCATCCTTCTCCTTCTATCCTTGCCTCTGTATTGTATTATTTACACAAAGGCTAGAGGGATCCTATAGAAACTTCTTTCAAATTGGGTCACTCTTCTGCTCAAAGTTCACTAATGAATGACTTCCTGTCTCAGAGCAAAAGCCAGATGCCTGCATGGCCCTCCATGCTCTTATCCCTACTCCCACACTGTCCTACCAATATCCCTACTTGTCTAATTAAACTGGCCACCTGCACTTTTCTCAAATAAGCCAAACATCTTTATACCTCATAGGCTTTGCACTTGTTTTACTCTCGGTCTGGGACATTCTTCTGGCCAATAGACACACGGCTTGATTCTCCATCCTATTTCACATCTTCCCTTAGAAGTCACTTTTTCAGAGTCCATTCCTGGTCCCCTTATATAAAATAGCAACTCCCAACCTCAATGTGCCCTACTCTTCCTTTCCCTGTTTTAGTTCCCACCATAGCAGTTGATCAAAACCTGACCTATGACACATTTATTTCTTCAATTGCATATTGTATTCCTATTAGGATGTAATCTTCATGAGGGCATGGAGTCTGCTGTGTTTACTGATATACTGTCAGCCTAGAAGAGCACCCACCACACAGCAAATATTTGTTGTATACATGAATGGAATTCACCTCACTTTTGAGAGATCATCGTTTTAGTATGGTGCTCACTACTTTGGAAGTAGGTTGCCCAATAATGCAAGTCACTTTAATAATAATACTTAAAGTGTTTCTAGAATATTTTAGTAATTCATGTGATATATTGACAATTGAACCCAGAAATGAATTTATCATAAAGTTATGAAGTTTAAGTAATCAAATAGTTATCTAAACAAAAGTAGACAAATCAATTTTTTGATGATGTATGTTTATACATAGCACTTGTCTTTGTCTGGTCCAATATCTCACCATCAACATTCCATACCTGGGCTCTGTGCCATTTTACAAAATAGAGAATGTTCAGAAGTGGAATAATGCTGTTTTGGCTGAACTGTCCCTATTTCTAAGGCTTTTTCTCCATTCTACCCTTACCTCTCTGTTGGAATACTATGATAGTTTTTAAAGCTGTGATCATAAGGGCAAAATTTGCATTTCCCAAATTGGGTCAAAATCTATTTGTTCCTTCATGTAACGTTTTCTCTTTTCTCCTAAGAAACATTTAACGAAAGCTGTCAGGCAGAACAATGAGAGGAAAGTAAAATCTCAACCAAAAAAATTATGGCTATTTTCACAAATTGAAAATTTATTAGAATTAAACATTCACTAGCCAAACTGGCCTCGAATGGTAATCTGAATACTATCCAATTTCATTTAGAAAATGAACCTAAGATCAAATGGTTCTTTAAAAAAAAAATCCACATAAAAGATGACTTAAAACAAATACTGATAAATATACAAAGAAAGGAGGAGACATGGGCTAATTTAGGAAAAGTTTTTTTTTTTTTTTTCCTTTTTGGTGGTTTATTATGACCGGGGCTGAACCCACCTATTTACAGTTTTCAGGGAAAGAAAATATTTTTTCTGACCACAGCTGAAGAGAGACCCTGACAGAGCTTTCCTGCTCCCCATCTCCCATGTCATCAGTGTTTTCTGGGAGAGGAATCTGAGGTGGTTTTCCAGCTAAGTGGTTACAGCTGTTTCCACGGCATCAGTCAGATGGAGTTTCTGCTCTTGTTGACTTTGGCTGAAGTCTTCCCCATGAGCCCAACAGCATAAGAGCACTTGCTCTGAGGCCTGGGGCTCTGGACAAACATTCCAGTTTCTGAGTTCTTAACATTAACATTTGATAAATCCTTCTCTTAATTTCTCCTGGAGAAAAGTCAAAGACACTGGAGAGTCCCCTTTGCCCTGTGACAACCATGGTATTTCCCCCACACGTAACCCTTTTCCTTCTTTATATATAGCTGAAAACCTGAAAAACATAATCATGTGTGCAAACTATGCCAATCTATGAAAAAAATGCATTCTTTTAAATACATTTCAACATATTTTTGACAGTTTTCTGAAACACCAGACTCCTTTGAAGACTTTAAAAATAAAAGAGAAAAATAAAAGAGAAAAATAGGCTTTAAAGCAAATGTTGAAATGCTGGTGTCAAAAGATGCTATGAGAAAATTTGAAGTGTAGTTACAGAGTTAATTAGGGGGGTCAGCTGTCATAATTGCATGAGGTAGGATAGCACTTCTTAAAGTTATTTTGATAACCTTTAGAAAATAGTAAGTCTAATGCTTACTTTTGGTTAAATAGTTTTTATGTGGATCCTCACATTAATCATGAGAGGCAAAACTAAGGTTTGATTCTTCAACACCTAAAGTATTGAACATAGAAGGTTATAACAAAATGACATTAGGAAATGATCCATTTTTGTTAACTGGCCAGCATGAAATGGATGAAATCTGCCTCCATTTGGGATAGCAGTAGATGAACCCAGCTTTGGTTTCTACTCAAGGATTCCAGTTGTAAATAAGAGAGCACACCCTGAAAAAAGGTTATAAAAATGATAACTTGGATACTGAAAGTGACCTTAGAATCTTTTGCCAGGCAAGTTCTGAAAGTATACTTTTAAAAATTATTTGACTAAATTTGCCAGTATAGTCAAAGTAGGTATTAAAGTGATATTAAATGACATTTCAAAGTTCTATCAAGTCCACTACTGTTATATTTATGTAAGGTTACACTAAGACACAAAATGGCTACATGCATTTATTTTACACACACACACACACACACACACACACACACTCACATAAATTTTATATATCACTATAGTATTGTATATGTTCCTATATGTATAATCTAGAAAATAAACTCTAACAGAGCATAGTCCTTGATTCTTATACTGATTCATTATATAAAGCTCATAACAAATAATCTGGAATCTAAGGCTATATTACCTATGTTATTTGCAACATTATTCTAAGGGTAAATGAATACAATGTACGTTGTTCGTATGTTTGTAGATATATATATCCCCACCTATTTTAGGACAACTTAAAACCTTGTAAGAAAAAAAATCTTAACTTTGACAGTATAGGGTGATGCCTAAGAGTGTGGTCTTTGGAGACAAGTTGCCTGGGTTTAAGTCCCGTTCAGTCCCTTGTTAGCTGTTTGACCTTAGGCCAGTTATTTATCTTCTACGCCTCAGTTTTCTCATTTGTAAAGTGAGAATAATATCGGCATTTAGTCCATGTACTCATAATGTTACTGAGTCCAAACTTGTACTGCTCACCACATGACAGGCCAATAAATTAAGAGATGAGGTGCCAGAGCAAGGAATAGCAACCTTATTTGGAAAGCCAGCAGACCAAGAAGATGGTGGACTAGTGTCCCAAAGAACCATCTTACCTGAATTAGAATTCAGGCCTATTTTGTACTAAAAGGGAAGAGGGGGTTATGGCTTGTTATTGCAAACTTCTTGGTGCAGGAATCCTTTGGTCTTATAACTGTCCATGCAGGTCTGGTCACAATGCTCCTATAAAACTCCAACAAGACAGCTGTTATTTTCTGCAACTTTTTTTTTTTTTTATATACCTTTAATGGTCATGCCTGGGAGGTAGAACCTTGAGAATGGGCTATCATGTATATTTCAAGCTAGAGGCACCATTCTTTTACAGAGGTGCAGAGCCAGCATGACAAAGGACAGGCAAGAGAGCACAAAGTTTAGCACAATATGGAGTCAGGTTTGTTCCTCTCTGTTACAATAAGAATTAAATACATATTCTATTTAAAGTGCTTACAAAGCACTAGCCGTATAACCCATTCTCAATTTAAAAAATTCATTATCTTTATTCTTTTTCTATTTTAAAGCAACTCACCTCCTAATGAAAAGATATCCTCTGTAACATGGTGCCTGTGGTCGAATAATATAAGCTTGAATATTTAAGGATGCTTTCTGGAAGAGCCCAGGGCTTTGCTGTATATCTCTAAGGGATAGAAGTTTCATTTTTCAATTTAGGCAAAATATGACTTCCTGAATCTTCTAGATGCCTAGATCAACTCCAATCATTTCTACACCTTCCCTGTTACAACCTTCAAACCCTTAAAGCTTTGTTTAATCCCACTCCTAACCCCTATCTGTAATTACTCCCACCCCGGCCAAACACACTGCATGCACTCAGATATTTCTTCTATTATATGATTTCATTAGTCTCTTCCCATCTTAGTGAGAGGTTTGAAAACTCTTAGTTTTTCAGCCTTTGAGCCTAGCAGGTATTTTACCTTTCCGAACTTGGACACATACTTATATTGATACCGTGTAAACATTTTGGCTATATTGTTTTTGGTCGAGTAAAACCCCTTGATCTCTTTCATATAAATTTTTGTAAATCAGCTTCCTATAATTCTTTCTTTATTGTGTTGCTCTAGGACTCTTTATTGTATTGGCTCTTTATTATATTGGCTCTAGGACTTCTGTTTTTAACAATAACAGAGTGACTTCTATCAAACCATCCCACTAGCCAAGAAAACCTATAAAAGCTGGATAAAAAACAAGGACACAAGTATCCCATGTGGTTGCAGACATTAGCAAACAAAACAGCCATGATGTGAGGGGTCAACATCCCTAAGAGAAGGAAAATTCACAGGAGCAATCACCACTTCTTTCTCTCTAGGAAGGTAACAATCTGGAGCTTTTAGCAGTTGTAGAAACAAATAACTGCACTCAAGAGCTACCAAAAAGGCAAATCCCAGAGTCAAGGAAAGCACAGAGACGTGAGTCTCATAAATGGTATGTCTTTTCCCCTTCAAAATACTTGCCAAAACCAAAGCTTCCAAGGATTGAGAAGGGAAGATCCACGTGGAAAGTGACTACTGAGACAAGCAGAGTTTTTGGCATTCTCTGAGACAGTACAAGGAGATGGGGAAGGCAGAGCAACTCTTTACAGCCTGGAGAAACTGAACGTCTACCTTCTCTTCTTGACCTTTTCTGATGTGGTTGGTCCTGAGGCCCCAGTTTTTTCTGTGCTGTTTGGCCGAGTAGAGAGGTTGTCGTCTAAAAATTCCATCTTGTTAGGTTGTCTCCTTTCTTGTCCTTTAGATAAAGGGAGCAGACTTTTATTGGGGCTTTTTAAGGTCTACTTCACTTGATGTTTCCAGCTGCATGTCTAGGATATATGAGGCAAGGTTCCCAGCAAGTCTGCCTTCTTCTCTCCAGCTTTCTGGGTCCAACTAATTAATTAATTAATTAATTATATCACGTCCAGAGTTTCCAGTTGTACCTAGTAGGAGGAACAGGGAAAAGTATACCTACTTTATTTTCCTGGAAGCATGAGTTCCCTCTTAGTTTTCTTTTACATAAAAATGCCCTTATGTAGCCTTCATTCTTGAGGGATAGCTTTTGTGGAATAGCAAAATATTCTGAGTTGGTAGATTTTTTTTTTCCCCTTTAGCACTTTAAAGATGTTCTATGTTCTTCTGAGTTCATAGTTTTTGATAAGACACTAACCATCGCTTTCCACTGTATATAATATGTCATTTCTCTGTGGCTGCCTTTTAAAATTTAATCTTTACCATTGATTTTTAGCAGTTTTATGGTGACATGCTCAGATGTGTTTTTATTTTTATTTATCCCATTTGGAATTTTTTGAACTTCTTGAATTTCTAGACTTATTAGTTTGCAGTTCTGGAAATTTTTGGCCATTTTCAAAAATCATCTTTACCCCTTTCTCCTTCTTTCTTGCTGAGATTCCAATTAAACATATGCTAAACCATTTATAATTGTCCCATACATCCCTGAAACTGCATTTTTTCAATCACTTTTTCTCACTCAGGTGGATAATTTTTATGATCTATCTTCAAGGGAATTAATTTCTCTTTTGTAATCTTTCTTACGCTATGAAGCACACCCGGTTAATATTTTATTTTATATATTGTATTTTCAGTTATAAATTTTTCATTTTAAAAACTTGCATTTATATTTTGAGGTTTCCTCCATCTTTATTCATTATAAACATATTTGTCTTTGTGTCCCTGACTATAGTTAAAATAGCTGTTTTTATTTTTTTAAATACCTGCTTTTAAATCTTTGCTAATTGCACTGTGTTGTCTCAAAATTCTTTTCTATTTATCTTTTTCTATTGTTCTTTTCTATTTCTCTTTTCTTTTCCATGAGAATTTGTCACATTTTCCTGGTACTTCATTTGTTGAGGAATCATGAATGCTGTGTTGTGGAGCCTCTGGATTTTGTTTTATTCCTCTGAAGAGTGCTTCTGTTTTTGTTTTTGTAAGAGCAGGCAATTAACTTGATTAGACTCAAACTTCAACTTCTGTTTCCTGGCAGCAGTTCAAATCTCAATTTAGTTCTTTTATTCCCTTATCTGGCTTGTGTGTGTCTTTTCTGCATGTGTGTTTCAGAGGTAAGACAAATATTTGACAGATTCTTACACAGAAACTGGATCTTCCCCTCTCTCTGTTTCTTCTCTCCAAAATTCCTTCCTTACTTCATGTATTCACGAATTCTGTCCTCTGGTTTTTCAGAGAAACTGCTGGTGTCTCTTTTGAGTTTTAACTGCCCCTTATAGAGCTACCTTTGTTCTTCCCTAAAAGCCATATAAATGGATAATTTACCTATGCCATAACTTCTTTCAAGTATTCACTCCAAAAATCTCTCTATTATTTTTCTCATTGTCCACTGCTTCTATAGTTTTTTAAAGTTACTACTGTGTTCATAGTTGTTATCTACAGTATGGTTGGGTCCAATAGAATCTTACTTCATCATGCAAAAGCAGAACTACATCAATTATATTGGAGTGTTTGTGAATCAGAAGGCTCCCAAAGATAAAATTTTGAAAAGTACTATATAAAATCATCTTTATCTCTAAATTATTTCTAAATAAAATTGCTATATAAGAATATTAGCTACCAACTGGAAGAAAATATTTGCAAACAAAAATAACAGTATAAAAATAGTTCATCAAGACTTCCAAATTAATAAGGAAAAAAACAAATAAATCAACAGGAAAAAAGGATATCAAGAGGAAAATCAGAGATATGGAAACCCAAAGGACAATAAGTTTATGCATAAAAATGCTTAAATTCTCTAGTAAGCAAATAAATGAAAATTAAAATGTTGTCACTTCCCATGTATTAACTGAGCAAAACATAAAAAGCCTGACAATACTGGATTTTGGTGAAAATGTGGAGTAACAGGAATTTTTATGCATTACTGTTGGGAAAAAAATTTGGCATGACTACACTGGAGATATTTTGTAAAAATTAGTAAAGAGATAAGCCTAAACTATGAACAATAATCCCACTTCTAGATATGTACTCTAAAGAAATCCTCAACCACAAGGACACCTTTACAAGGATTTTATTGCAGCAAAACTTTGGAAAGAATATAAATATTAATTAATATGGTGTTATGGACTAAATTGTATCTCCTCAAAATTATATGTCAAAGTCCTAACTCCCAGGACCTCAGAATATGACTGTATTTGGAAAGAGTGTCTTTAAAGAAATAATTACGTTAAAATGAGGTCATTTGAAGGGACTCTAATCCAAAATGACTGGTCCTTATGAGAAAAGGAAATTTGAACACAGAGAGTTACAGAGGGAAGACACAGGGAAAAGATAGCTGTAAATAAGTCAATGAAAGAGACTTCCAAAGAAACCAACTTTGCTGACACCTTGATCTCAGATGTCTAGCCTCCAGAGCTGTGAGAAAATAAATGTCTGTTGTTTAAGCCAGGGAACCAGGCTGCACAGCAGGATGTGAGTGGTGGGCAAGTGAGTGAAGCTTCATCTGCCCCTCCCTATCGCTCGCATTACCACCTGAACCATCCTCCCTACCCCCGCTCCATGGAAAAATTGTCTTCCACGAAACTGGTCCCTGGTGCCAAAAAGGTTGGGGACCACTGGTTTAAGCCACCCTGTTGTGATACTTTGTTATAACTAATACATAGGATACGTTAATGATATATTGTAGTATACTTAAGTTATTACTATATAGCAATCATAATGAATGGATTAATGCTAAATGCATTTATGTGCATAAATCATTTTGAGGGAAATAACTTGCAAAATGATACATATATGGAATGATTTATAACGTATTAAATACACAAAAATCTGCTTCATGTTTTATATATGCATACCATGTAGTTAAAGAATAAAGACTTTGATAGAAAGATTAAACAGCCACTTCAGAGATCTTATCTCTCGGGAGGGAAAAATGAAATTGGGGTGATGAATATAGAAACCTTCAAGTATACTTGTGAGGGAGAGGGAGGAAGTAAGCTGAAGCAAATATGCAAAATACTAACATTTCCTTGATGTACGTGATAAGCACATGGATTTTATTTTAATAACATTCTTTAAACTATGTTTAAATATATATAATGGATTAAAAAGAGAGATGGATCATAATTATCACATGCTGCCTCATTTTATATTGTTAGTTGTTAATTACTCAGTTGTTAGTTATTCCCGAGTCTTTCTGTGGCAATTTTCATTCTAAAATTATTTCTTGGGAATTTCTTTTACAATAGGATTTACATGACTAGAAGTACATTGTATTTCTTCATTGCTTGTCATATAAGTCAGAGATAACCATAAGGTGCCCATCAAATAGCTCCAACTATTTTCTACAATGGTAGAATTACAGATGACATTTCAAAAATGCCAATTAATGAATAATAAATTTAAGTGACAACATTTAGACCAAAAATTATGCTTTCTTCATTTCCATTTTCTGAGCAAAATTGGCTTACATATGATTGGGGTTTTATTCATCTTTTTCTTCTCTCTTACTGCTTAATTAATTGCTACTTACTTTTAACTGCTTTAAATATTTATTTTTGAAAAGGCAGTAAAATCATTTTTAATTTAATTACATTGTTGCCAACCTATTAAACAGTCTGGCCAGAAAACTCAATGAGTGATATGGAAAGAAAGAGAAATTGAGACAAGTATTAGAACCCCATGCTATCTTTTAGATTAGTAATCATAATATAATCAGTGTGATGAATTGAGTGTTTGAGAAAAAGTTCATTAAAGTTAATAAAGAAAAACAGAAGCGTCTTCAAGTCTTTCTCAACATTAGAGAGGTCTATTTTAAAAGTATTTTCTGATGGGGTCAGGCTAGATCATTTAACATAAAAAGACTCAGTAATTTTGTACTGCACATCTGTAGGGCCACTAGCGACTATTTTTACTCCCCAGGAAAAGTCAGTCTATTAGAAACATTTTTAGAATTTTTAGGATTTATCACACATTGGAAGTGGAAAAAACCCTGAAAGATAACTTAATCTAACCAACCACTTCACTGTAGTGATGAGGAAACTGAGGCACCCCAAGTTAATGGTCTCAATCAAAGTATTAAAGGGGGTTGAGAGCAGAGCCAGTAGTAAAATTCACTTATGATCTATAATTCAACCTTTCCTTTTTTAAAGCCTACTCCATTTAGTAGATGCTTTCATTATAATACTCAGTTCTTCTTTGCTTTAAAAATGCTTCTGAGGACTTCCCTGGTGGCGCAGTGGTAAAGAACCCACCTGCCAATGCAGGGGACACGGGTTCGAGCCCTGGCCCGGGAAGATACCACATGCTGCAGAGCAACTAAGCCCCTGCGCCACAACTACTGAGCCACAAGCCAAAACTACGGAAGCCCACATGCCTAGAGCCCATGCTCTGCAATAAGAGAAGCCACTGCAAAGAGAGAAGCCTGTGCACCCCAACGAAGAGTAGCCCTTGCTCACTGCAACTAGAGAAAGCCCGCACGCAGCAACGAAGACCCAATGCAGCTAAAACTAAATAAATAAAATAAATTAATTTTTAAAAATGCTTCTGAGCATTTTCAATGGGGATTTCTATGAAACTTACCTTTGGGTTGTGAATGCAACCTAGGTCTAATGCTAACCAATTGACTCTGTGTATGAGATCACTGACACTTTTCAGTGCAGCTGCCTTTGAAGGTGCTCAGATTCCAGGCCAACTGCCAAATTGCCTGGGCAAGATGGGGCACTGAACACAACCCTGTTGATTTTGAAGACCTGTCCAAATTTGTGTCCTTCATTCCTAATAGTCACTAGACCATCTGATAACTGAAGAGTTCAGTTAAGTATGGTGAAAGCAAACATCTTTTCTAAGCTGATCTTTCTTTCCATCTACTTGTTCCCATTCCTTTCTCTCTCCGTTTTTTTTTAATTAATTTTTATTGGAGTATAGTTGATTTACAAGGTTGTGTTAGTTTCTGCTGTACAGCAAAGTGAATCAGTTATACATATACATATATTCACTGTTTTAGAGTCTATTCCCATATAGGCCATTACAGAGTACTAAGTAGAGTTCCCTGTGTTACACAGTAGGTTCTTATTAGTTATCTATTTTATATATAGTAGTGTGTATATGTCAATACCAAACTCCCAATTTATCCCTCCCCCACTTCCCCTTTGGTAACCATAAGTTTATTTTCTGCATCTGTAATTCTATGTTTCATAAACAGGTTTCATTTGTACCGTTTTTTAGATTCCCCATATAAGCAATATCATATGATATTTGTCTTTGTCTCTCTGACTTACTTCACTCAGTATGAAAATCTCTAGGTCCATCTATGTTGCTACAAATGGCATTATTTCATTCTTTTTTATGGCTGAGTAATATTCCATTGTATATATGTACCACATCTTCTTTATCCATTCCTCTGTGGATGGGCATTTAGGTTGCTTCCATGTCCTGGCTATTGTAAATAGTGCTGCAGTGAACATTGGGGTACATTTTTTTGAATTATGCTTTTCTCCAGATATATGCCTGGAAGTGGGAATGCTAGATCATTTGGTAGCTCTATTCTTAGGTTTTCTTGGAACCTCCATACTGTTCTCCATAGTGGCTGTACCACTATGTACCATAGTGGCTGTACATTCCCACCAAAAGTACAGGAGGGTTCCCTTTTCTCCACACCCTCTCCAGCATTTACTGTTTGTAGATTTTTTGATGATGGCCTTTCTGACTGGTATTGGGTAATACCTCATTGTAGTTTTGATTTGCATTTATTTAATAATTAGTGATGTGAGCATCTTTTCATGTGCCTCTTGGACATCTGTATGTCTTCCTTGGAGAAATGTCTATTTAGATCTTCCACCCATTTTTTGATTGGGTTGTTTGTTTTTTTGACATTAAGCTGCATGAGCTGTTTGTAGATTTTGGAGATTAGTCCCTTGTCAGTCACTTCATTTGAAACTATTTTCTCCCATTCTGTGCATTGTCTTTTCATTTTGTTTATGGTTTCCTTTGCTATGCAAAAGCTTTGAAGTATAATTAGATCCCATTTTTTAATTTTTGCTTTTGTTTCCTTTGTGTTGGGGGACAGATCCAAAAATATATTGCTGTGATTTATGTCAAAGAGTATTCCACCTCTGTTTTCCTCTAGGAATTTTATAGTATCCAGTCTTAGATTTAGGTCTTTAATCCATTTTGAGTTTATTTTTGTGTATGGTGTTAAAGAATGTTATAATTTCATTCTTTTACATGTAGTTGTCCAGTTTTCCCAGCACCACTTATTGAAGAGACTGTCTTTTCTCCATTGTATATTCTTGCCTCCTTCATCATAGTTATGTGACCATAACTACATGGGCTTATCTCTGGGCTTTCTATCCTGTTTCACTGATCTGTATGTCTCTTTTTGTGCCAGCACCATACTCTTTTGATTACTGTAGCTTTGTAGTGTAGTCTGAAGCCAGGGAGCCTGATTCCTCCAGGTTAATTTTCTTTCTTAAGATTGTTTTGGCTATTTGGGATCTTTAGTGTTTCCATACAAATTGTAAAATTTTTTGTTCTAATTCTGGGGAAAAGTACTACTGGTAATTTGATAGGGATTGCATTGAATCTGTAGATTACTTTGGGTAGTATAGTCATTTTGACAATATTGATTCTTCCAATCCAAGAACATGGTATATCTCTCCATCTGTTTGTGTCATCTTTGGTTTCTTTCATCAGTATCTTACAGTTTCTGGGTACAGCTCTTTTGCCTTCTTAGTTAGGTTTATTCCTAGGTATTTTATTTTTTGATGTGATGGTAAATGGAATTTTTTTTTAAAATTTCTCTTTCTGATCTTTCATTGTTAGTGTAATTGCCTGGGCAAGCAGGGGCCCTGAACACCACGCTTTTGATTTTAGAGACCTGTCCAAACTTGTATCCTTCATTCCTAAGAGCCACTAGACCATCTGATAACTGAAGAGTTCAGTTAAGTATGGTGAAAACAAACATCTTTTCTAAGTCGATTGCTCTTTCTATCTTCTTGTTCCCATTCCTTTCTCTCTCCATTGTTAAATAATACTGTTTACTGCTTTGACAATCAAAAGGAGTCACCCAAATCAGTTTTTAAATCAGTCTAGAAACATTTTCTGAATGCCTACCATATTCCAGGCAGTGTGCTAAATATATCAGAAAGTGCCTTGACTGCAGGATAATTTTCACAGCCAGGTCTTTCCAGGCTATTTTGATTCAGAATCCATTGTTGGTGATCCTTTTCAGAGGTAGACAATCTAGTACCTTCTTTCATCCCCATAATCTGTCATACTTGAATACAGTGATCCAGTGCACTTAGAGTTATTGCAAATCTTTGGAAATAAGCCTGGATCATATTGACAAAAGGAGATCCAGGCTGGTCTTTTTGCAGAGTCTTTCTTGGGGTCTAATCCAGAGCCCTGACATTTCTTGCCTCCTTTGTCATAGATTAATTACTGTTAATGTGTGGGTTTATTTCTGGGCTTTCTATCCTGTTCCATTGATCTATGTGTCTGTTTTTATGCCAGTACCATACCGTTTTGATTACTGTAGGTTTGTAGTATAGTCTGAAGTCGAGAAGCATGATTCCTCCAGCTTTGTTCTTTCTCAAGGTTGTTTTGGCTATTTGGGATCTTTTATGTTATCTAATATCAACCAATCTATTATCTGTCTAAAAAAAATACCATATAACATCTTGTAACTTGATTTTGTCCTTTAAACATGTATTAGGGGACTTCTCATTTTTATTAAATATATTTCTATACTATCATCAGTCTTAATTACTAAATATTACCTCAATGTATGAATATAATTATCTTTTACAAATTTAGGCTTTTTCCTTTCTTTCTTTTACTGTTTGTAAGTGATAGATGCCCAGTGCCTCAAGTATTTGTTGAATGAATACATTGACTATAATA
Organism: Lagenorhynchus albirostris; assembly: GCF_949774975.1. Taxonomy (NCBI): domain Eukaryota; kingdom Metazoa; phylum Chordata; class Mammalia; order Artiodactyla; family Delphinidae; genus Lagenorhynchus; species Lagenorhynchus albirostris. The sequence goes on from NC_083106.1 coordinate 46,197,604, forward strand.
ATAAAAATTATTTAAATTAATTTTTGTACATTTGTTCACCTACTTCCTTGTGATAAGTCATTAGAGGTGGAATGCATAGTCCACCAGTATGCATAATTTTTAACTACAGCAATTACAACAAATAAACACCCAATTAACAATTTGTTCTAACTTTCAACGTGCAGATGACAGTTGAGTAAATTACTTAATGAGGAGATTATAAAACATTCAGAACATCTGGGGGTAACTCTATAAACATGCCTGCAAGAGTTTCTCCTAAAAATTTCATCTGGGCTTTATGTTTAAAGTAAAATGTGTGTTGGTGTTCTTACTATACACAGTTCTGAATATGGACCTGAAGTAGATTTATTTCTGTTTATAGTTTTAGATATTAAATATAGACCTGATGCCTAAATTGAACACAGGTTAAAAGATAAATCGATCTGCATAAAAATGTTAACAGATTTTATCTCAGTGTGGACAAGCTGTTCTAGACCTAGTGACCAACTGTCATCCTAAGAGTTCCTTTCACTAAACTTTTGTGTTTGCTCTACTCTTTCTTTCTCAAACCTGTATTTTGCCTGAATATGACCTCTGCAACAATTCCAGGAACAGCGCATATCACATAAATTTTCTGAGTACTTATGTGTCTGAAAATACTTTTATCTGGCCATTATGCTTGATTGTGTAGTTTAGCTGGGTATATAATTTAAGGTTCAAAATATCTTTCCCTTTGAAGTTTAAGACATTGCTTTTCATTTTCATTTTCTTCTTTCATCAAGGCATTGCTAATGAGAAGTCATATGCTCTTCTGACACTTCTTTGCAGATGATCTGGGGTTTTTTTTCCAACCAGAAACTTTAAAATCTTCTTCTTATACTTAGTGGAATTTTATGAGAATGCATCTAGGTGGAATTTTATGAGAATGCATGTCTTCCTTCATCCTACTGATACTTAGTAACATGAGTCTGAAGACTCTTTCTTCAGTTCTGTTAATTATTCACCTATTCCTTTTCGATTTTCAATTATCTCTTTTTTCCCTGAATTCCCCATTTGTTGAATACTGCACCTTCTATATTGATGCTCGATGTCTCTTAAATTTTTAACCATGTTCCCCTCTATTTAACTACGTCTGAGTTATCTTCTCAGTTTTCTAGCCCTTTGAAAGTTTTATGTCAACTGTCACACTTTTTAATTCTAAGAACTTCTGACCTCATGGATTTTTACTGAACTTCAGTTTTTGTTGCATGCATGCAATATCATTTCACGTATCTCTGTGAATATTAATTAGACATTTATATTTTTTCTGAATTGTCCCTTTAAGAGACATCCACTGAATTTCACTCAGAGCTTTGTCTGTAGCTCCAGCAGCATAGATCAGTAAGCTGTCCTTCTTCCCAAGAAGCTGAATGAGGAGAGTTTTTGATTTGGAGCACTAGCATCCACAATGGAAACCCATCCATCCTAAAGAGCAGTTTACCAATTGTATCTGCTTAAAATGACACTGTTGGTAAATCAGAGCCAGCACCATATTCCGGGGATTCTGATTTCAAGGCTGGTATTCTTTCATTTCTACTTCTGGCTGAGTGATCCAGCAGATATGATCAAGGCCAATTAGTTTTATATCATAAATTTTTAAATATCTCGTATAAGGGACTGGCCCTTTATAGTTACCATAGTCTTTGGTATGTAATATAAGTCATATAAAATTATATCATTTTTTACATCAACCATATCTCAATAAAAATTATAGCATTTTTCAAAGTATGAGTCATTTACAATAATACATTTATTCACATTTATAGAAGTTCTCATGCATGCAAATAGTTTGTTAAGACATCTTAGTTGAATAACCTCTACTGTGACAAGGATGCTGAGTTTTCCTTGAAATGTCAATGCTTTGAAGTCTAAGGAAAATATTCTACAGCTCCATGGCAGCTGTTTTCAGAGAGAGTTATGGTTAGTAGTTTATGGTTGCCACAGTATCCCAGTTAATACCATAGCAAGGAGGCTTAAGTCCTGTCAGAAATACAAAAGTCACTGCATTTGTATGGATTCAGATGGTATTTCTTCTCTATAGTTAAAAACAAGTCAGAGTTTTCAGCTGGTAAAATTGAGATCTTCTATGCTTTCCAAAGTACATCTCTAATCTGGTAAGGGCATATCTTCTGATGTATGCATATGGGCATTTAACATAAGTGTGTCAGGCAAGAGAGAAGCCAGGAGGATGCTGTCATCTGCAATCTGTGGTGAGTTCTACAATGTCAAGCCCTTCCTGAACAGCCAAAGAACTTTAGGAGGAAACCTGAAAAAAATGATTTCTAGTTTAAGAAACGCAAAAAAGGATTTAAAAAACCCCACATGTTCTCTTTGCAACAGTTAATTTTTCAGGACGGACAATTTCAGAGAAAGTTTACCCCATACTTCAGCTACAGCACTGTTTCTCTATGAGGATGTCTGAGTTTCCTCAAAGAGTAATCAAATATCTGCTTCCTAAGAGACAGAAGTGCCCAATACCTCTTGGAAATTTACCCACTAGGGACTTGTCAATCATATGTGGAGACCAGTTGTCAATTCTTGCCATCAGATGGCAAATCAGAAAGGCCAACAGCAACAATGATTTAGAATGTCATAACATTCTGACTTCTCCTGAGGTGACTAATGTTTTAGCCTTGCTTTTTTTAGCTGTTAGTTTCTTGGGAAGATTTTTTTGTTGTAAGAGGAGATAATATATTTTAATAAACACAGGGTAGTAGAGTAGATGGTAGACTTATGTTGAATACCTCTGTGGATCTTTTTTTTTTTTTTTTTGCGGTACACGGGCCTCTCATTGCTGTGGCCTCTCCTGTTGTGAAGCACAGGCTCGGGATGCGCAGGCTCAGCTGCCATGGCTCACGAGCCCAGCCGCTCCGCGGCATGTGGGATCTTCCCGGACCGGGGCACGAACCCGTGTCCCCTGCATCGGCAGGCGGACTCTCAACCACTGCGCCACCAGGGAAGCCCTCTCTGTGGATCTTATTGCAGGAAATATTAAGAGCAAGAATTCAGACATTTTTACAAGTCTAGTGGACAAGAGAAAGCAGAGAATACAACATGGAAAACATTTCTTAAATGGCTCAGTAGCTTTAAAAAGATCACAGAAACATTCAATAAATGTACAGTTGTTTAGGCAGGAAATTAAAGGTCTGCAAGTGTTAGTCTGGGATTGGACACTGTCAGTGTGCCAGTATTGACCACTCTGAAGGTAGACACGTGCTCTAATTTGCACTTGTGAATATGCTCTAATATATGTGCAGATGCCGGATGTGCTTAGACTAACATCATCAAAAGTGCAATGTTTCTGCTGATACGGTGAATCTATTCCAGCAAGGATACAGGAACACCAAGGATAAAATGACAGAAGGTTTGAGTAGAGAAGTAATTTCAGAATTTAGGGAGAATTTAGGTAACATCAATTGTGGAAACCTCCAATTAGAAGTAATGAGTTCCTCCCTCTGTGTTGTCTGTAATGCTGTGTGTTGTGTTCTTGCTCAGTAAAGATCGGTGATACTCGGCCAAGTGTGACTCAGTGCCTAAGTTCAGGGGAATTTAATTCGAATGCAACTTCCAACATAGGACACAGTCTCAAGAGCTCAAATTCCATTTGGTGGATAAAATAAAAATGTGTTGTTCTCCTTTGAGACAAAAGTAATAACATTTTACTGAGTGGCTCAATCCTGTAAATATTAAGAGCTAAGTAATAATAATAACATTTAGAAAGACAATTATATTTGGATTTACCAAAAGATATTGAGGGTAGAAGGACTTAAGTATACATATAAAATATAAAATCTCTGCTTTATGTGATCAAAAAAGGTATTATTTAGTGTCAGGTCAGTTAGAATACAATTTAAACTGGACACCCTTACATCACTCTTAGAGTATATTATATAGGTATTATCTTATTATTGAAAGAACCCCTAATCCCATTACTGTCCTATCCACAGGGATATTATGTAGTAGAATTTTGGGTAAAATTCTAATGGTAGAGATTACTGTTGTTTTTTTTTTTTTTTTTTTTTTAAGATGGAGCTTATAGCGTACATAGAAAAACAAGAAGCAAAGCAAACTCAAATTTAGGGAATGATTAAAAAAAACAAAACAACAAAAAAACACAGTTCACAGAGCAACCTCTGGTATTTCCCTAGCTCAAAAATGTCAATTGGCAAGTACTTTTTGGATTACAAATCCAAGTGAAAAAGTGCTAATCAGCAAGACATAGCCTGTGAGTCACACCCTGGACCTTGGCCACCCCCTAAGCAGCCACAGGACCTCTGGGAATCACTAGAGGCTCTGGCTGCCCTTCCCCATGAACCTGAACCCTTGCAACAGAAACAGGAGCTGACTCAATCTGCTCGCTGCACACTTTTTTGTCCCCCATCCCGCTCGCCCTACTTTATTTATTTATTTATTTTGGCTCACTCTGTAATGAGTAATCTTTTGCTATCTTTTTGTTAACACTCTTTAAATCCTATTTGGATAGTCAAAGGCAAATGCTAGACTGCTAAAAAACCTATTCTCTAAAGTGAGTAAAAATTATGGGCAGAAATAAATAATATTAATCTTTTCCATGAGAACTTTGAAAAACATCTTGATATTTTAAAGAGCAGAGTTTAACTTATCAAGCATCTGATGCCTAATGGAAAGAAAATGAAACCCACTCTGTCCTTTCCAACTTTCACCTTCCCCTGAAAGATAGGCTCACACCATTACCCTCTATATGAGTTTTCAGGGGCTGCTGCAACATAACACCACACACTGGGCTGCTTAAACAACAGATTTACTTCTTCATAATTCTGGAGGTTGGTGGTCTGAGATTAAGGTGTTGGCAGGTTTGGTTTCTTCGGAGAAACCTTTGGTTTCTTTGGTTTCTTCCCCTCCTTGCCTTGCAGATGGCCACCTTCTGGCTGTGTCCTCATGTGGTTGTCCCTCTATGTTATCTGTGTCCCTGTGTTTGAACCTCCTTTTCTTATAAGGAGATTAGTCCTGTTGGAATAGGCCCCACCCTAATGATCCCATTTGAATTTAATTATCTTTCTAAAGGGCCTATATCTAAATAAAGTCACATTCTAAATACTGGGGGTTAGGGGTTCAACATCTGCATTTTGAAGGAGGTGGGAGACACAATTCAACCAGTAACACTTTCCAACAGCATTCTTCTACTTATTACTTTTGATGATAATTTCCTCATTGTTTTTATCATGGTAAATTATTGCTGTTGCTGCTATATTGTTTAAAATACAGCACACATTTTTTTTTATAATAATGTGCCCTGTGCTTTGTTTATGATCAATCATCTAAGAAATGAGACATGTTGTTTTATGTCTATGTTATTAGTTAATTTTGGTCCTTGATGAACACTTCTTTAATAACGCAGTAAAAGTAAATTCTACACTTTAAGTCTTATGATGTTACCTGTTGTATTAGGCATCTGATATTCTCAAACTAACTGCCTTTTTTTTTTTTTTCTGGCTGCTTTGGGTCTTCATTGCTGCACGTGGGCTCTCCCCAGCTGCGCTGAGTGGGGGCTACTCTTCCCTGCGGTGCGCGGGCCTCTCACCGTGATGGCCTCTCCCGTTGTGGAGCACGGGCTCTAGGTGTGTGGGCTTCAGTAGTTGTGGCTCGCAGGCTCTAGAACGCATGCTCGGTAGTTGTGGCACACGGGCTTAGCTGCTCCGTGGCACGTGGGATCTTCCCGGACCAGGGCTCGAACCTGTGTCCCCTGCACCGGCAGGCAGACCCTCAACCACTGTGCCACCAGGGAAGCCCCCACCTGCCTTTTTATTCTGTAGACTACCTTCAAAGATTTTTGTTGTTTATTTGGACTTTTTATACAAAATATTTGTTTGCAATATAAAATGAAATCGAATTTCATAAGAAAGCCTTAAAGGGAGAGGAAGGGAAAAGTAGTGTCCAATCAAAGTGGGAGCAAGAGGAAGAGAGATGAAGAATATAGCTAGAAATGACAAAGAAAGCACTGCCAGCTGGGACATCCAGTTCATCTGAAGCTTGTTGGAAGGTGGCAGAATGGCAGGCTTCAGGGCCGCATGCCCACAGCTTTATGTGACACACTTGGCAGTGCCAACTTTTAGCAGATTGATGATTGTAACCCTTCAGCATAATGGCAGGGAGGTTAATTTTTAAAAATCAGTGACAGGTTAATTATTCATTTCATCTAAGGTGGTTTTCTGTTGGTGTGGCCATTAAAAAACAAAACAAAACTATTTTCCCGTAATATCTCACTCACGTCCATAGTGCAGATATTCATAAATTAAAAACATGTCCAATCTGAGCACCGTGTGTTTTTCTTTTCTGGGCATAAATTAAAAACACGGAAGTGTCTTTGATGGTGGATGTTGTCCAGAGCTTGATTCATGCAATTAAGAGAAGGAAATAAGCCTGTTCTGCTCAACCCCAGATTTTTTCTTTCCAGCAAGGTGTTTCTGTGTCCAGGCATGCCTTCCAGAGCTAGTTCTATAGGCCATCTCATTCTGTCCAACTGCCTAGGTCCCTTGCATGTGAGGCAGGGATACTGGATCAGAATATCTGCTCTGCAGACACACATTCTCCCTCCTGTGGGTCATCTCAAGTTCTATATGGGGTGGGGGGTGGGTACAGAGGCATCAAAAGGCAGATTGTTTCCCCACATCTAAACCAGATTGTCCAGGCCAGCCTTATCAGAAATCTGATAAATCTGTCTGATTTTAAGAGCCTCTAATTTTTTTAAATTTTGGTTGGAATTCTAGAGGGTAAAGCTATGTAATATTTATTGTTCCTCAATATTCATGCAATTAAACATCCATCGACAAAAACTTAAAATTCTTTATTTAACCTGCAACTCCTAGCAAGTTACCTGAATGTGGTTAAGTTCTCGTTAATGAATTAATCGATGTTGCAATAAGAAATCAGTGGTTAATTGTTTTTATTGGATGGGAAAAACTTAATGAAGATGACTTCAGTAGCTTTTGAATTTATTTATAGACTTTTATGTTAGTGGTTCTGCCACTATACTCTGCCCGTATCTTGAAAATTGCACAAATATACTATCATTGCTACCGCAGTACTACATAACTTTGCTGCTCAGAAGATAGCACAATTTTTAGTTGTCAACGTTTATTAAGAAAATGACCCAGAAAAGCGGTGTAGATTATTTGAAGAGCAACAAATTAATGAGTGTTTAAAGAAACAAATGAGGGAGAAATGCCCAAAAGGATGAGGCAATAGAAAAGGCTCCAAGCTAAAATTTGGGAATCAGTCTAGCATATTTCTGATACCTTAACAAAAGTTGTTATAAACTTGTTTTCAATAGCACTTAAGAGTTATTATCAAGGCTTTTTAGTAACAAAATATAGTAGGGAATGTTTACTTGGAATGTGTTTAATGTTCTGATCGCCCTTCCTGTATTTCTTCCCCCCTCATTGTGTTCTCCTCTCTGCATTCAGCTACCCTATGTCTCCTTCGGCACTTGAAAATTCCCCTTTGATATAGGTATAATTCAAATGTGACTTCCATTTCCTCTGGAATTCCCTGGAAGAGCAAGCCAGAATTACCCTCATCTTCATGGGACTTTGTTGGATTTTATACTTCAGAGTGGTTCCTTTCCTTTATGCCCCAGTTCCCCAATTCTTTACTGGTTTTTCCTTAGAACACTTCTTAACTTTACCTTCACTTTATTCCTCATCTCAGGGTCTAATTTGGGGAATCTCAGCCTAAGACACTGGGCTATATAAATAGGCTGCATGTAAGATTCGAATAGCATCTCAATCAACGTCTCCTTCTTACCTAGGTTTGAGACCTTAGTACTTTTAAGGTCAGAATATGAAGGGTGGGTAGTGATCATTTGACTAATTATTGTTCCTTTAAGATTTCCACTGGATCAGAAATGTCCTTTATGTCCTTTCAAGTTTTCACCCATATTAATAAAAAGGGGGAAAAGGCTTTAGGTTAGGAATGTTTGTCTTCTAATTAAATTTTAGCAGCTAATGTGTCAGGAAATGATCTATATTCTCTTATGTCATTAGTTGTGGCTAGGCAACTTAAACTGGAGGAGAGTCATATGGATAAAAATAAATGGAAATTAATGTAAAAATGAATGAGCATAACAGAATTTTCAGGTACAGAGCATCTTGAAAAATGTTTGAAAGTCTGTTTAAGAAATTATTATTCCTGGACTTTTGCATCTGGTAATGGCAACCTAGGTAATCAGACCAAATCTCTGAGAGCAACTGGAAAAACTGGATAAAATATTTTTCTAAAACCTGCTTGAGATTAGCAAAATGCTAACAGTGTAATAAAGTTTTAGGGGCCAAGATCTGTAAGAAGAATCAAACCCAGAGGGTTGAGCCCAGCATTGGGGAATGCTTTTTCTCTAGGAACATCTGCCCATTCTGGATTAGGCCAGAACTTTAACAATCTTCTGGAGTTAAGGCAACAGAAATAAGATTCCAGAATCACCAAGAATTGAGAACCCTAGTAACTTCGCTAGGTTTGGGGTTCGATATGAGCTCTAGAATTAATGATGAACAAAAGTAAATAGGCACTCAGAGAGAATGATACCCAGGTAATAAACTCAATCACTGGAATTGAATTAAAGACTGCTAATGTCTCTGTCTGTACAAAGTAAACATTTATCCTTCCTGAAACAAAAGACATTATGACAGTTCTTAAATAAAATTTACAAATTTGTATATGCAATTTCTGGTAATTATTCAGAAATTACCTGACAAGAAAGGAGATAAGACAATATGATTGCAAATTTACTGAGAAAAAAGCAGAAACAGACCCATAGGTTATATAGATAATGAAATTATTAGATACAAGTGTTAAAATAATCATGCTTGATATGTTCAAAAAATGAAAAGACAAAAAGGGAATTCTAAAAGGGAAATGGAAATTATATCAAAGAACTAACAGAATTCTGGAACTGAAAAATGTATAACAACAATAATTAGTAATTAAATGGATGAGTTTGATAGCTGATTAGACTCAGTGGAAGAAGGAATTAGTTAACGACAAGACTCAAAAGGAAATACCCAGAATGAAGCAGAGACAGACAGACAAGTGAAGAAAGGATAGAAGATAAAAGGAATAGACAGAAAGTCTTAAATATGTGTTGGGAGACCTAGACAGGACAGAGAGAGAATTGGGTGGGAAGAAGCAATATTCAATGAAGTAATAACAGAGAATTTCTTAAACTACTAAAACATTAAGCTATAGATTCAAAAATATAATGTTGTTTTCATAGTAAAATTGCTTAAAATGTAAGGCAAAGGACAGGTTTTATTTAAATGATCAATAATTATTCTGGCAGCTGCTCTGTTAATATAAAGGTGTAAGTCAAAAAGACCATAGACTGATATCCTCAACATTCTGAAAGAATAAAATCACTTCTCAAGAACTCTGTGTCTTGTGAGAATACCCTTCCAAAATTAAGCTGGACTAGAGGCATCTAGACACACAAAAAATTCTGAAAAAAATTATCACTGGCATACTTTCATTAAAAGATATACTTAAAGGTGTTCTTCAGGCCAAAAAATAAAATTAATGTCAGATGGAAATGTGGAGATACAGGAAATAATAAAGAGCAAGTAAAAAGGTAAATATCTGAGTAGACATAAATAAAAATTGGATATAGAAGTATAAAAAATATTAACTACAATGTTTTTTAGAGATATAACTTCTAAAATAAGCTGACTCAGAGACAGAATTTAGCAAATAGGATATTTATTAAAGAGAGCCGTTGAGATTAATGTCCATGGGAAGGGAAGGAAAGAAATAGGGACCAGAAAGAAGGAGAAGTTAAGCAAGCATCCAGTCTCAATTACCATCTTGGAAGATCCTCTGGGGAGCTTTGGGTCTAGAATAGTTCAAGTTGAACCAAGCCAGGATTTTGTACTCTCACATTGATCAATCATTTGATGTGTTCACCCCTAGGAAGGAGTGGAATCTTGGTTGAGGGAGCTCTCTCCAGCTGAGTCAGTTCTTGAAATGGTTGACATCTAAAGGCTATTTGCCAGCAGCACTCCCAGATGCTGGCAAATAGTCATTGTAAAAGAATCTGGACAGCACATTATAGCATTCTTCACAGTCCACCCGTTATGTCACTCTGATCCACTTATTCACATATGTTCTGGAACAGTTCCATTAGATTCTGATGGATGTCTCTTCCTGGGGTAAAACATAAAAGAAGAATAGTGGGAAAATAGTTCTTACTATGACAGCATCTCAGGTCAGGACTGATATTCATTATATCTCTCCTTCACTATCCAATCTAGTTCCCTCATTTGCAGTTAGGACGTCTGCTAAACTCAGTGATTTATTTAGGCACATGAACCAGACCCTTACCACTGACAGTTTTGTTTCCCTCTTTGGGAAGTGAGATTTCTAAACTAGTAGATCCCAGAGGTCTATGTGCAAGTTCCCTCGAGTTGGTCACTCTTGCTTCTAATCCTTGATCCTTATTCCTAAGAATTCTTCTTATTGGGAACACATTATCATGGTGAAATTGCATATAGAGTACCAAATCAAATTTCATAATGTACCTGAAGGTTGGGTCACATTCTCATAAAATATTACCTTCAAACTGGCACATTAGCTACAACTTTAATCGGTTCAGTGTAGTCAACTTTCCAACTAGTGGCTATCGGTCTTCTGAAGAGACGGTGCTAAATCAAGGACTAAGCATTTGCACAACGCTGAGAAGTGAGTGACTCCTTAAATTTTATATGTGAGGTACCTCTCCCTTTACTCTAATCCAAGCCCAGAATCTGAATATATTCTGACTTCAGATTATTTCTCTGTTCCTACAAAACTGATGACCAGATGAAACAACCCAAGCTCTGATCTTTGGTAGGATGCTCCCACACCACTGTCTTTCATACCCAATCTTGAGTGGGTTTATAATATGGCTGCCATCTATTTTCAGCTCCCACCCACATACTGAGACAACTCATCCATAACCAAGCTCAAACTTTTTCTTTCTCTGCCAGTTTCTTGTAGGAGATCCCTCACACAACACAGGTGTGAGCTGAGAGAAAGGTACAAATGCATCAGTAGTGCATGGCATGTAGGTCTGACTACCTACTGTACAACTTGATTGTGTAATCTAGTCCTGCTTATTCTTATTCACAGATGTACCATTTCCACCTTATAATGGATCATTGATAGATCTGTTTATTGCTAGGTCATATGACTTGGTGGGTCTGACAGAATTTGGCTCATAGTAGAAAGTTATGATCACATGGTGGCCAGTGTTCCATATCAGACACTCTACACATCTACAGTGGCCGAGTAGTACACAAGGACTTATTTTCCGAAAGGCAAAGAATTTTCTTAGGCAGATGGCATGGCCTTGCTCTGAAACCTCTGAAACCTATGGGTCTGTGTTGTGATTATCACATAAACTCCATACAGCACTTCCTTCCACTGTTGTTACCTTTAAAATAATAGTATCTGCTTGGTCTTATGGCCCAAGGGGCAGGTTGCTTGTGCAACAGTCTGGACCTGTTTGGGATCCTATTCTACTATGGGACATACACAAAGCTAAAAGCATGGTGTGTCACCAACTGTACACATCAGAGCTATATTCCAATGTGGGAAATATGCTGCCACCAGAACCCAAAGAGGGCTACTTGACATGGGCTTCCTTCTTCATATTGAATGTAACCATCCTTTACTTGGGATGACATGTCCTGATGTATCTAATTACTGGTTCTCTAAAATTTTTACCGATATGGTAGGCTCCCAGATCTTGGTAGTGTTTATTTCCCATCCTTTCAAGAACTGTGTAAGGTCTTGGATTTTACTCTGCTTACAGGTTAAGTAATTAGCCTGCCACAATCTGATGGATGCTGGTAGAATATATGATAATCCTTTTATTACTTGTATGACTTATAATTTATTACTTATAGCAATAGCAGTAACCAGATCATCACCATTTTTGTACTGGCTTCCTAAACTCCAGTTTCCACAGGGTAACATGAATATGGCCACCTACCAGATGCCTACACACGCAGTGAGTTCTGTTACAGGAAAGAAACAACAAGTTGAGGGAAGCCACATGTTTTATGACTACTCTTTGCTCTTGAGGGAGATACTATCTTTATTTTCCAAGGTTATTTGCTATGAAACATTCTTGAAAAGATGGTCCAGAACAATGGGTAGTCAGTGCCTTGGTGGTAAGACATGCAGAATTGTAGGAGACCTTAGGAGAAGGTTTCTTACGAAGGTCTCCAACATATTAGCCCATTCTGGCTCATCTGGTCCAATTATCATGATATTATCAATGTAGCAGATTGGTGTATTGTACACAATGTTCATTCACTCCAGAGCTTCTTGGGTTTTATTATAACTAATATGAGAAGATTATTAACATATTCTAGGGCAAAACCTAAATATGTTCCATGTGAGTATGAAATGTTTCTTATCCTCTTTTCTAATAGGGATGAAAGAAAATATATTAGCCAAATTAATAGCTTCATATTATGTTCCTGAGGCCATGTTCTAGCACAGATAGCACACATCTGGAATGGAGGCTTCAAGTATTTGAATAGTTTTGCTCCACAAAAAGCTTTGGAATAGAAATCAACCTTCAGAGATGCCTCAAGTTGGCTAGATCTTTACTCTCCTATATCACCTATTGGATGAGGGCTGACCCAGGAAGCAGTGTGACCTGGCGTGAAGTGGCTCTATGCAGTTGAGGCAATCCTAGAAGAGGCTGACATCATGAGGCTGCCATGCAGTTGGGGCAGAAAGTGCTTCAGTGAAGGGGGATGTGGATGGCACACTACAGTGTCTGCCATGATATAGAGTTAAAATATACCAGCAAAAGCTGGCAGATAAGTCAGCAGGGATATAAATTGAGTTAAAGAATGCAAATATTTTTTCTTTTTTTTTTTTTTTTTTTGCCGTACGTGGGCCTCTCACTGTTGTGGCCTCTCCCGTTGCGGAGCACAGGCTCCAGACGCGCAGGCTCAGCGGCCGTGGCTCACGGGCCCAGCTGCTCCATGGCATGTGGGATCTTCCCGGACCGGGGCACGAACCCGTGTCCCCTGCATCAGCAGGCAGACTCTCCACCACTGCGCCACCAGGGAAGCCCTCTTTGCATTTTCTTGAAAGAATTAGAAGCATTGCTTTAATTATATACTGTGTGATTTTGACTATATGACATTCTGGAAAAGGTAAAACTATGGAGACAGTAAAAAGTTCAGTGGTTGACAGGGAATGGGGTTTGGGGGGAGGGATGAATACACAGAGCACAGAGGATTTTTTAGGGCAGTGGAAATACTCTGAATGATACTATAATAATGGATATACATCATTATACATTTGTTCAGACCTACAGAATGTACAGCACCAAGAGTGAACCATAAGGTAAGCTATGGACTTTAGGTGATTATGATGCGTCAATGTAGGTTCATCAGTTGTAGCAAATATACAACTCTGGTGGGGAGTTGTTGATAATGCTGACAAAGAGGGCAAGGGGTATATGGAAAATCTCTGTACCTTTCCCTCAATTTTGCTGTGAAACAAAAACTGCTCTAAAAAATTGTCCTGAAAGAAAGCACTGCTTTATTTTAGACTTTTATTAGTGATGTATATTGTAATTTCTAGTATAATACTGAATAACAGTGCAAGAGTGAATAGCTACAAAGCTAAAAGTGGGAAAGTTGTGGATTAATAAAATCAATCCAAAGGAGGGTAAAAATGGAAAGATAAACAGAGTATAGCTATATAGCAAGTGATTGAAATGTTAATTTAAACCAGATATATCATTATTTATATTTAAATTTATATTATTTACATTTAATTTTGTAATTTTATTACATTAAATTTAACAAGGTAGAATAAAAGAAGAAATAGATAAATCCATAATCATAGTGGGAGATTCTATTACAGTGATAGAAAAATCAGGAAAAAATTAAATAAGATTATAAAATATTTGAACAAAAAATTAACAAGATCAAAATAGCTGACATATACAAATCGTAGCATTAAAAAATGTCAGAAACTCACACGTAACATATCTTTTGAGCACACGTGGAATATTTTTGATTGGTTATCAAAGGACATTAGACAAAGGAAATTATTAGCCTTATATGTATATATTAGGAAAAAGTTATTATTCAATGATTTAAACATCATAGGAAGTTAGTAAAATAATTAAACCTGAAGAGAATATAAAAAAACGAGTAAAGAACAGAACTTAATGAAACAGCTTCTGTTTAAAAGTTTTCTCCTCTCTCCTGAAATTGTTCATTTTTTCAGTTATTATGTCTTATCTTCTCCTGTAAATTATTTAACATATAAAATGGTCACTTTTAAGTTATTGGAGTGTCTGGGTTATCTGTAGGTCTGGGTTATCTGTAGGTCTGCTTCTGTTGGCTACTTTTCCTCTTGATTATGGGTCACATTTTCATGTTTTTAAAAAAATTCTCATTAAAAAAATTATATTCTAGACAGTTTTAGGCAGAAAAGAGGAGATTGAACACTAATATATTTCTATTAAGATTTGTTTTATATTTCCAAGATACTGCAAGCAAGCCCTTTTCTCTGTCTGGTGGTTAGGATGGCAATTGGTTATCAGATTCCTCCAAAAATCAAGTTGAGGTGAGGCTGAGCTAGAACTGAGATTAAGTTGAGTTTGTCTCTGCTTAGCCCTGCCCTCATTTCCCACAGCATTGATGGTGAGGAGGAGTACTTTTTCATTGTTGGTATTTGAGCTGGGAGGGTATCAGGCCAAAGTTTCAGCTAGTTGGTTTTCAGCCCTAGCAGACTTAGAAGCATCATGCAAATGTGGGAGACTCCATAGATTCTCTCAGCTTTCAGGACTCCCTCCACTGGTGCTTTCTCAGAAAAATACATGGGGGTTTGGTGAAGAGAAGAATTTGGGGGCTGAAAGTGTCCTCTCACATTTGTGGCTCTTCAAAATTCCAGTCCATTCTGTTAGCTCATCACATTCGCGTTTGGTTTCTCCTTTTCTCTCAAAGTCTTTCCATTGATAACAAATCTGCTCCTCTGACCACCTGCACTGAGATCAGGTGCTCGAGCCTAGTTA
The DNA here is from genome assembly GCF_949774975.1 of Lagenorhynchus albirostris. Taxonomy (NCBI): domain Eukaryota; kingdom Metazoa; phylum Chordata; class Mammalia; order Artiodactyla; family Delphinidae; genus Lagenorhynchus; species Lagenorhynchus albirostris. The sequence goes on from NC_083106.1 coordinate 46,212,677, forward strand.
TGAAAGCTGTTGCTTCTCTTTGTTCATTTAACAGGGGTACTTCCTCTCTAGAATTTAGTTCATCACTGCTGTATGATAGCCTCGTAAAAAAACTTTGATTTTAATTGTATTTGTTAGTCTTATTGCACCATAGGAGTAAATGTCTTTCACATTATATATGTTTCCTAATCGAAAAAGAGAATCTACCTGAGCAATTTTATTTTATACTTAAGTTAAAAATTTATTTTAAAAGTTATTTTTAGCAATATAGATAAATGAATCTGCTAGAAGACAAAAGAATTTTCACATAAAAGTAGATTTACAAAATCATATCCATTCAACACATCTGCATCACTTTAACAAAGCAAAAATTTATGTAATTTCCCAAAATTCAATCTTCCATTTCATTTGGGTGGAAAAATGTTCATTAATTATGAATTGATATCTTTTTGTTGATTATTGAAAGAGCACAGATAATTAGATAAAAAGTAGACTTCCAGGTACATTGTGGCCACTGTATTAGTTTATTTTGTAGTATTCAATTTGCCTATAAACTCATAGTAAGAAAATCTATTAAAAAGACTTAGTGCCTTTCTTTTCTTCTGTAGTGATTTAATCAGAACATGAGGGAATTGTATAGTAAGAAGTAAATAAGGACTAGATTAAGGGTTTGCAGACTAGAAAGAATATATAAAATACCTAAATCTAAAACATATAAAGAAAACTTCCTTATCATTCATGTGTTCACTTAAGTAGCACTTTTCATTTCCTTCAAGAACACTTCCTTTGCCTTCACAAGTTGGCTAACTGTTTGGGTCAAGAGGCCTAGCTTTTGGCCTATCTGGGTTTTTGACACATATTCCTCACTAACCTTAATCATTTCTAGCTTTTGATTTAAGGCAAGAGACGTTGGATTCTTCCTTTCCCTTGAACACTTACAGGCCATTGTAGGGTTAGTAATTGGCTTAATTTCAATATTGTTGTGTCTCAGGGAACAGGGAGGCCCAAGCTGAAGGAGGTAGATGGGGGAATGTCCAGTTGGTGAAGCTGTCAGAACACACATAACATTTATTGATTAAGTTCTAGTCTTACATGGACGTGGTCTGTGGTGCCCCTACACAATTACAATAGTAACATCAAAGATCACTGATCACAGACCACCATGATGAATATAATAATAATGAAAAAAATTGCAGTACTGTGAGAATTACCAAAATGTGATGTAGAGACACGAAGTGAACAAATACTGTTGGGAAAATAGCGCCAATGGACTTGCTCCCTGCAGGGTTGCCTCAAACCTTCAATTTGTAAAAAACATAATATCTGCAAAGTGCAATAAAGTGAAGCACAATAAAATGCGATATGCCTATATTCCCTTCTGTAATTGTCCCATAGTTCTTGGATATTTTGCTTCATTTTTTTTCATTTGCTTTTCAGCTTGAGAAGTTACTGTTGACACATCTTCAAGCTCATTCATTCTTTCAGCAGCCCATGTTCAGTCTACTGATGAGCCCATTAAAGACATCCTTCATGTCTGTTTCAAAGTTTCTAGTCTGTTTCAAAATACTAGTTTCCAGAATTCCCTACCAAAAGTTATATTACTGAGAGCATCAAATGAGGAATTCTCAATAGCAACAAGTTAAGTGATTTTACTCTAATGAAGCCACCTAGTATAGCCTCTCTAGTTCACATTCTGGTTGAGAAAACTTAACAGTGCTCCTTATGAACGTAAGTTAACAGACACTGCAAGAAAATGGAAACCTATTTATTCTTAACTCAGCACAACAGAAAAGACTTTCCTTTTCTGCTCTCACTTATTAGGCCATCAATTAATTTCTCTTTACACTCCAGGACACAGCATGGAAAGGACCTGATAATTGCAAGCAAACCTAGATTTCAGTAAGATGGCTACCTCCCACTGAGGACTTTAAGTGTTCATGGGGACCCTGCTGTGTTGAATATAGATTCAGTGCCCTGTCAGGAGGATGCTCTTTTTGTTCCCATATTAACTTTCAGATCACCGACCTGTGGAGTCTCCCTCGTACTTTGAACAAAACAGAATATTCACCTATAAATTCAGACCTCCTGACAGTCGTGCAAATATCCAGTTAGGAAAGAAAGCCCTTTTCCCCTGTCACCTTTGAATTAGTAGCAAAGTATTTCCCAAACCTTTACAAAATGCATTTCTAACTAATTGGCTGCTACCCTGACTTGTTTTGAACAGCTTCAGTAATGGAGAACTTTCTTCCTCTTCAAGCAGCTCATTCCATGTGGACAGCTATCATAATGTTGGATCCAGATTGTTTCATTCTCTCATTCATTATCCTTCTTTCATTTTATTTTCCCCCAGTGTCTTATACGACAGCCTTGTAGAAAACGGCACTTCCCGTATCTAACACCCATTCACACAATGGATCTTTCTTTAATTTTTTTCAAACTGAGCATCCCAAGTTCCCTCAGTGATACCTTACACCACATGGCTGTTTTCTCTGGAGATGCGATACTCAGAACAGGACCTAGGAATGTGTGAGATGAGTGGATGAACTCTAGATTACGTATCCTATACTCTGCCTCTTCTTTGTATTTGTAAGCTATCCAAAGACAGATCACTCTCTTGGCTAAGTAATGTCCATTGACAGAGAGTCAGGAAAATTACAACAGGGAGGTGAGACTCTCTGTGATGCCTTACCTTTCTTAATCTTCCTTATTTGGGGTCCTCATTACTTTCTCATAGCATGATCTCTCATGTGCATCTGGATGCTCCCTGTCAACAACACTTCCTTTTCTGTGCCGTATCCCAGCAGGAACCTGATCATCTCTGTTGAAAGTAGATTAGTATTGAGTTAATTAGAAAAGTTTAATTTCAGGTTTACCTGGTGATACTTTTTTCTATCAGCATCAACTACAGAGTTGTGCACAAATCCAATGCTTTATAAATTGCTTAAAATAAATGTCAACCCATTCCGAAATGCACATATACCCAGAAAGCACTTAAAGGATGGCTAAAGATGTTATATTCCATATTTAGAAACACACAGGTCTGAGTTGCCTCTATTTAGGACTGGGATATAGAAAGAGCAGACCTTTTCTAAACCAGTGCTACTCAAAGTGTGGTCCCTGAACAGACGTATAAACAGCATCTGGGAACTTAGTAGAAATGAAGACTTGAGGCACCTCCCCAGGCTTAACTGAATCAGAATGCCTGAGGATAGATCCCAGAATTCTCTGCAGAAAATTTTTATGCAGAATAAAATTTGAAAACCAGGCGGCTTAACCACGGCTCGCTCTCATAATCTGTCCCTTCCAGGTGGCTCTGGCTTCCTGTTGACATGGCATTAAGTGTGGTAACATGGAAGAAGAGTGTATGATCTCCAGCACTGAGCGCCTGTAGTATTCAAGATTTTCAGTGATCTGATTCACTATCCTTACTTCCAGCTTTCTCCTAAAGAACCTCTCTTGGATTACAACTCTTGGACACACTGTTGTCTGAACTATCATTCAACCTAGAATGCCAATGTTATTCATCTTCATCTATCAGAATTATGTTCATCTTTCAAAATAAAACCTAAAACCCTGCTTCCTCATCACTTTCCTGACAAACCTAGATACTGCACTTAGGAAAAGACTCTTCTTTTTCTAAACCCTACTGTCACATCATTCACAGCTCTCTTGTACTCATTAACACATTCTACCTGTGTAATAATTAAGTGTTCCTAAAACAACAACAACAAAAACTGAGAATGAAGCAAAATTTTATATGCTAATAATTAATTAGAGAGTATAATCACAAAGATCAAGTAGGGGGAAAAGAGAGGAGGAAACGGGGGGAAAAAGAAATTAAATTCAAGAAGATGAATTCCTGATGTGGGTACTGCTTGGTATCAAGTGCATCTAATTGGTTATTCTTGAAGAATCCTCCTTATAGCACCCATATGAAGAACTACATCTCAGGACACCCTGTCCAGAGTGAAGAAGGTACAGAAATACAAGATTAACAGGGACTTTAAAATGTCTGCTTAATGAATTCCATGAAATTAATAAGTTCTTCTCTCTACACCAGAAACTTACAGTCTGGAAATCTTCCAGTTGTCATTTATTCTCTTTATTCTTACATCTGCCAACTAGATGTCTATGTCCAGTGCTGTTTTGGAGTCCATTTGTTAACTTCTATTAAAAACCCATAAAAGAGAGTCTACAGTCTTTAATCTATTTGACAGATAAGGAATATGACCTCCAGCTAGGGCACTAAGTATCGGATACTTTTTTTGTGTGTGCATATTTTGGGGAACGTTAGAACGTTTTATATTCCAAATTTATTTGAAACTATCTGTAGTGAAAATGATTGCATTTACTTTTCACACAGTACTTGAACTAAAACTTGCTTTGCAAGACAAATTTTTATCTTGCTCCTGGCAATCACATAGAAAGCTATAGGAAATACAAACAGAATCTGTACTTGCTGCTGTGAGGAATGGAAGCTAGAGGCAGTGCTAAAAGAATGATTTCTTCATAGCCCAGGTACATTTCTAAAGTAAAAGTCTTGGGGGTTGAAAAGAATGTCATCTCCTTGTGCTGCCTACAACAGTGCTTTAATATGGAAGGAAGTGTGCAGATATATCAGCTTTTGGCAAATCTTTTTCAGTACTTTTAAATGAATCAGTATAAATTGATCTGTTAGGTAAACTTATCATGTGAATATCCTGAAGCAGTTGTATTCTATGTAGAGTAAATTTTTTGCAATAGAAAAAAATTGCAACCAAGAGTTTATGGAAATTGAAATGATCGTGAAAGAAATTTACTCAATTTAACAACTGCTCAATTCAATAATTGCTGAATGCACACTTATTAAATACTCCATTTTTTAAAAGAAAAATACATGCCATCCATATTCTGGGTGCTTATTATGTGATCTGTAGTATAGATGTTAACATCATGGAAAACTGTAGAAATGTAATACCAAACACATGAAGCAAATGAGAATAGGCTATGAGGCAGAATGGTTTGATTTTTTTTTTTTTACACATTATGTTAAAGCTTCTATATGTTAGATGCTCTCCTGTCCTGTGACTGTGTTTGTGTACCCAACACTAAAGGTAATGGAACTCTTCGTGGCCTAGGAATGAAGATGGGAGAAGTTAGCATCTGCCCTTTGGAGGAAAGCAGGGGCTTTTCTTCTGCCTGGAAAAATCTAGCCATAGATTTTTTGTTTTTTAAATATGGGTGATTGAGCTGATTTGGATGGGAAGTGGGGGAAGGATGGATGTTATGATGGGAGGATTCTGTGGGAGAGGAGAGAAAAAGAAATCCCTAAATGTAGAAGATGAATTTTTTCTTAAAGATATATTGCGTTATTGAAATGCTTGTATAGAATTTTTCTGTTCCTAGTCTTTTAAAAGAAAACAGTGCTTGAAAGAACATGAGGTTAGGATTTACAACGTACATCCATGAGAGCAATGCCTCTAAGGATATTTGTGTTACTGAGCTATCCATCACAAGAATCATCTGTGAACTGAATGATAAGTGGAGTTTCCAAAGTCAAGTTTTGAAGAGATTTATAGAAAAAGAAGGGACCTACCTTTAAGAAAATGGGTAAACAATTTAAAACTTAGCCTACACATTACTCATAATCTAAGAATTTCAAAGCTTTGACAGAATATTCGTCTAAGGGGGTTTAAATCTCAAAACTAAAATCTTAATTATTAACTGAATTTGCATTAGGAAGATGCTGTAGATATAATCAGTTTTCAGTCCTTCTCTGCATAACCTTCATTGACTTAGAAATGCCTCTAAAATTTTTTACACACATTTCAAATACAAAACAATTATAACTCAATAAGCATTAATGTAATTATTTTGGACCCATATATTGAATGTCCGAAAAATAATTATTTTGAATCATTTCATCTAAGACAAAATCAAATCGTGATTTTTTTTTATCAGATACAATCAAGTGGAAAAGCTCAACTTCATTCATGGATTGCTTACCTCCTATTCCTTAACCAAATGTAATATGAATTAATTTGCCCTTTGGTCACTAAATTTAGATCATACTACTAGTTGGTGTACTAAGTGGAGACAGTTGTTATAATTATTAACAGGGTGTTTAAGAAAAAAAAAAGTTAATGCTAAGCCTAACTTATCCTATGGCACGATATTTAATATCTCAGACCCAAGTTTTCTTATACACTTAAAAAGGATAACACCTACTTGTAGGGTACTAAATTAAACACAACGTATGAAAAGCACTTAGCATAGTGCCTGATGAATGACACGCATGTCATAGAGGATAGTTTTGTTACCATTACTGTTGCAAATATTACTAGGCAGTTCAAGTCAAATAATCAGAAAAACTTCATTTTACAGTGCTGAGGTATAGTCTAAACTGGCATCCTTAAGAGAGAACACTTTTCATGTCCATTTGGAGATTAACATCAGTTTGGGTTTGCTTGAAATGAGTGACATACTATACTTCTCCAAATAGCAAAAACACTTGTAAAAACAAAACTGTAATAGGTTAATTTGAACCAGTTTCTAATTCCCATGAGAACTATTATTATGTTTTTATTTCCCATAATCATATGGTCATAGAAAAAACAATTTGGGTGTTAACCAAATTAATGATATTCATAAAAATTGTTAATTTGATGATGCACTGATTTTATTACTAATGGTTTTTAACCCAATACTGTCTAATGGATAGCTACAGCCCATAATTTTATAAAAATAATGACTTCAAATCATGTGGTACTGTCAAACTCAACAAAATAGTTTTGTAGAATTTGCATTTCATATATGTCTGAATGTGCAAAGTATTGATTCATTGCCTATAACCAATCATATTAATAAGTGTCAAAGAAAAAAATGAAACTACTTATCTCATATTTTTACTCCATTTCCCATATGAATAAAAATCATCTTCATATTAAAAAGTGGAAAATAGCATTCATAAGAAGGAATGGAAGTAGATTGGGATTGACATATATACACTAATGTGTATAAAATAGATAACTAATAAGAACCTGCTGTATAAAAAATAAAATTCAAAAAAAGAAAACCTTGAGAAGAAGGAATGGCAGTACTTAAAGATAAGTATATTAAAGAGCACAGGCTGTTGGACTAAATGTAATCTCTGATAGAGCAAATGGTGTCCTGGTAAATTACTGAAGTCTCTGGGAAATTCACAGATGAGATAGCTGAACCACTGCTAAGAATCTCTAAGGAAACTATAGGACAAGAAAATCACCATAAATCTTGAAGATGAGCAAATATAATGGCAATTTTTCACCAAGAAATTGAACTAAACACTAATTTTTTCCTGCAAACTTGTACTCAAATTTTCCTGCAAACTTGAGTTCTTGAAAGAGAAACCTGCATAGATTGCATAGATTCACTAAGGACAGGTCATTGTTCACTAGTCTTGTGGTCATTTTTTAAAATAAGACAGAGCTGGTTATTCAAGGAAATTCTACCAAAATTGTTTTTATATTATCTCTAAATTTTAGCATGGAATTGTAAAACTTGTGCTATAGCTTTCTCAACAATGTGAAATAGTAATAATGCAGTTTGGAATATTCCTATAGATTTAAATAGTACTACTAATAAAAAATGATAATTAATGAGTCTTAACTTAGCAAAATGGAGGGCCTCTGTCTACAAATCTATTTCATTCAGTAGTTTATTTTTAAAATTTTCTATCAAAATAATATGGAAATATTTTTAAATACCTAATTACAAAGTAGTTTATTTTTAAAAGCAATAGTCCCTACCTTACCTTTCCCCACCCCAATCACAAACACCAGAAGCAATCATTTGTGATTTCCATGCTTAAATTTAAGTTACCTCCATTTTCTCTAAATGATATACTCATTTTAATATTTCTCAATTTATCAACAATAGGTATGATTTATTGCTTGTTATACCATGACTTTAAAGAGTTAGCTTACTTAAAATCTGCTTCATTCCCACCTCTTCTTAATAAAATTATAGTACTACTTTTCCTTTTTTTGGTAATGAGTAGAATATTTAATTTATTTATTTTTAAATTTATTCTATTTTTGAGTTGAAGCATAATTGCTGTAAAATAGTATATAAGTTACATGTGTACAATACAGTGATTCACAATTTTTAAAGGTTATACTCCATTTATAGTTACTATGAAATATTGACTATATTCCCTGTGTTGTACAGTATCACCTTGCAGCTTATTTTATAGCTAATAGTTTGTACCTCTTACTCCCCACCCCCTATATTGCCCCTCCCCGCTTCCCTCTCCCCGCTGGTAACCACTAGTTTGTTCTCTATATCTGTGAGTCTGCTTCTTTTTGTTATATTCAGTAGTTTGTTGTATCTTTTAGATTCCACATATAAGTGACATCATACAGTGTTTGTCTTTCTCTGTCTGACATATTTCACTTCGCAGAATGCCCTCCAGGTCCATCCATGTTGCTATAAATGGCAAAATTTATTTCCTTTTTATGGCTGAATAGTATTCCATTGTGTATACCACATTTTCTTTATCCATTCGTCTGTTGATGGACACGTAGGTTGCTTCCAGATCTTGGCAATTGTAAAAAATGATGCTATAAACATTGGGGTGTATGTATCTTCTCAAATTAGTGTTTTTGGTTTTGTTTTCATTTATATACTCAGGATACCCAGGAGTGGAATTGCTGGGTCATATGGTAGTTCTATTTTTAGTTTTCTGAGAAACCTCCATACAGTTCTCCACAGTGGCTGCCCCAGTTTACATGCCCAGCAATGGTGTATGAGGGTTCCCTTTTCTCCACATCCTCACCAACATTTGTAATTTGTGTTCTTTTTTATGATAGCCATTCTGACAGGTGTGAGGTTATGTCTCACTGTGGTTTTGATTTGCATTTCTCTGATGATTAGCAATGTGGAGCATCTTTTCATGTGCCTGTTGGCCATCTGCATTTCCTCTTTGGAAAAATGTCTATTCAGTTATTCTGCCCATTTTAAAATCAGGTTGTTTGTTTTTTTCTGATGTTGAGTTGTATGAGCTGTTTACATATGTTGGCTATTAATCCCTCATCAGTCATACCATTTGCAAATATTTTCTCCCATTCAGTAAGTTGTCTTTCACTTTGTCTATAGTTTCTTTTGCTGTGCAAAAACTTTTAAGTTTAATTAGGTCCCATTTGTTTATTTTTGCTTTAGTTTCCTTTGTATTAGAAGATGGATCCAAAAAAATATTGCTGCGATTTATGTCAGAGTGTTCCGCCTATGTTTTCCTCTAGGAGTTTTATAGCATCCAGTCTTAACCTTAGGTCTTTAATCCATTTTGAGTTTATTTTTGTATATAATGTTAAAGAATGTTCTAATTTTACTCTTTTACATGGAGCTGTCCAGTTTTCCCAGCACCACTTATTGGAGAGACTGTCTTTTCTCCATTATATATTCTCTTACCTCCTTTGTCCTAGATTAATCGACCATAACTGCATGGGTTTATTTCTGGGCTCTCTGTCCTGTTCCATTGATCTATGTGTCTGTTTTTGTGCCAGTACCATACTGTTTTGATTAGTGTAGCTTTGTAGTATAATCTGAAGTCTGGGAGGCTGATTCCTGCAGCTCTGTTCTTTCTGAAGATTGTTTTGGCTATTTGGAGTCTTCTATGTTTCCATACAAATTTAGAAACTATTTGTTCTAGTTCTGTGAAAAATGCCATTGGTATTTTGATAGGGAGTGCAATGAATCTGTAGATTTCCTTGGTTAATATGGTCATTTTAACATTTGATTCTTTCAAACCAAGAACAGGGTATATTTTTCTATCTGTGTCTTCTTCAGTTTCTTTCATTGGCATCTTATAATTGTCTGAGTACAGGTCTTTTACCTCCTTAGGTAGGTTTATTCCAAGGTATTTTATTCTTTTTGATGTGATGGTAAATGGGATTGTTTCCTTAATTTCTCTTTCTGATAGTTCATTGTTAATGTATAGAAATGCAACATATTTCTCTATATTAATTTTGTATCCTAAATTTATTGATGAACTCTAGTAGTATTCTGGTGGCATCTTTAGGATAGTCTATATATAATAACAAATTTCTGGGATTTTTTGTTGTTTTTCAGACATAGTGTATACTGAAACCCTTTATTGCTAGATAAGTATATCAATACCCATAATCATTCCTTCACCTCTCACCCTCCTGTCCACTAACTTGTATGAGCTATACTTTGACTTTTGCATTGTCAATAGTGATGACATTTAGATTCTATTCTGCCATTATGACAAAGCTTCCATGCTTTATCTGAAAGTTGAGCCTAAAGTTGAAAGTGAAGTTTTCACATTATTTTAATTATGTGCACTGTGCCCCATGCATACTGCAGTAGTTTACTTCAATTAGATTTCTACTCTGCCACTCAAGAAAGCATGCTCAAATGAATTCTCCTTAATGGCACACCAACAGCTGGTCAAATATGTCACTTACTTTAAATTTGGTCCATGGTTGTGGTAGGCAGAATTATTTGATGACCCCCAAATCTCCACTTCCTAGTGTACAGACTTTGCATACTCCTCACAATGTGAATATGATGGATTTTAGTCCTATGGTTTGATTATGTTATATGGCACAGTTGACTTTAAGGAAGGATGATTGTGTGCATGAGCCCTTTAAATTTGGGTATTAATTTCAGATACAGAGGAGTCAGAGAAAGAAGTCAGAGAGTCATTTTTCCTGTTGATTTGGAAAAATGTAAAGAGCTATGTTGTGAAATACCTATGAGGGGGATTATCCTCCAGGAGCTGAGAACAGTCCCTTGCTGACAGCTAGCAAGAAAACAGGGACCTCAATCCTACAGGCACAAGGAAACAAATCCAGCCAAAATCTTGAATGAGCTTAGAAGGGGATTCTTCCCCATGGCTGTCAGATAAGAACTTAGTCCTGCTAATACCTGATACATTGATTTCAGGCTTGTGTGAGACCCTGAGGAGAAAACCTAGTTACACTGTGCTAGTCTTCTGACCTATAGACTGTAAGATAGTAAATGGTGAGCTAATAAGTTGGTATTGTTTTAAGCAACTAAATTTGTGGGAATTTGTTACACAATAATAGAAAACATACAGCATTTACAGCTGTGTTTGGAGAGTCAAAAAATCTCTGAAGTCAGGATTTTTTCCTTTTTTTTTTTGAGGTGGTTTTAAAACATATCCACAAACTTTGATACTCCTCTAAAACATGGAGTTTAATTCCTCTCCATTTGAATATGAGCTGATGTTAGTGACTTGATTTTGTTGAGCAGAATATATATATATAAGTGACGTTGTGTTACTTCCCAGGCTAGGTTGAAAAAAGTGATGGATGCCCAAAACTGGAAGCAACCAAGATACCTTTCAGTAGGATAATGGATAAACAAATTGTTCTAAGTTTATACTGTAGAATATTATTCCGTGATCAAAAGAAACAAGCTGTCAGTTCATACAACAAGATGGGTGAAATTTAAGTGCATATTTCTAAGTGACAGAAACCAGTCTTATAAGACTGCATGCTGTATGATTGCATTTATATGATGTTCTGGAGAAGGGAAGACTAAAGAGGTGGAAGACAGATCCATGATGCCAGGACATGGAGAGGGGAGGGGTTGACCAGGAGTAGGTGAAGGACACAAGATTTTTTAGAGCTGAGAAACTATTCTATAGGACACCATTTGACAAAACGTCTGTCAAAACCCGTGGAACTTCACAACATAAATTTACATAATATATGTAAATTTAAAACAAAACAGGAAAGCTCAAGATCTCAGGATAGAATGCAGTTTGTGACAAAAGAATCTAACTATATTACAAATGTATGATGTAACCTCACTGAAGAGACTGAAGAAAAAGAGGTGTTGTCCTACATAACTTTGGAAATGACTGGAAAATGTAAGACTGAAGACAAAGGAACCGTGTGAAAGCACTGCACTCTAGTTGGTAAAATTGTTTCTCATGGAAATGCAGGTGAACAATTCTGAAGCCACTGTACATCTATACTGAATTAAACAATAAGTAAATAGATGGCAGACGGTGAAAATCAGGCTTATTCACCGTTAGAGTGGGAAGTTACAGATAAGCAAGAGGTGAAAGCTAGAATGAACCAAAGGTACTTGGACTGTGGTTTAGATTAATATAAATACTGATGGATAATGTGAACACACGGAGATATGTATGTGTACATGCATTAGTGTACGTAAATATATTTCCTCACTCTATCTGCTGAGAGGACCTAAAAAGTAATGATCACACCCACTGTCCGGATATTAGTTTACAACCCCAGTCTTCAATAAACTTAAGCAAGAGAAAGGTTGTTTTGAGAAATGGCTGAATCTAGGACCAAGGAAAGGTAGGAAATATACAAGATGAGCTAGAGCATCTTGTAGTGTCAGAAGGGACATACTGCCAACTGAGAGAGCTGCTAATGGTTGAAGCTGAAACAATTTGAGCAGTGAGATAAATAATGAATAAGGGAGTATAACAAAGTATAAAATAAACATCCATGAATCCAGACTGATCTGATTAAAAATTGGATGAGAGAGAAGAGGTAAATCTTCCATACAGAAGAATTCCAAATAATGTATATAGGTACTGCTCCCTCAAAGAAGTGGAACATAACTCCTCATTCCTCAGGTGTGGGCTGTGCTTTTTCACTTGCTTCCAAATAGGAGCTGGAGCCACAGAAAACATATAGCTGCCAGAGATGCTGCCTGAGGCAGGAAGGCTGAAGAAGAAATACCCTAGCTTCTCCTTTTCTGCCATCCTCCAGTCTGTTGCCAGTACCTTCTGTTGGGTGAATGCAAGAAAAGTCAGCTCCATCAGGAGGCTGGGAAATGCAGTTTGTAAGATTCAGTCTCTGTGACACAGATCTTAGCAGAGAAAGGCAGAGCTGAGCAAGCCCAGGAATGGCATGAAAAAGTTTTCATATGGATCCAACAATCAAATGTATTGAGTCAAAATGTAGTATATATCCATGTTGAAGTGGCAGGTTTTTATGAAAAAAAAGAATTGTATTTTCTAAGAACTTTTTATGTTAATTGAGAACTATAAACTGAAATCTTAGTAGGAAAGTGTAGCATTTAGTTTTTCACCAAGGAGGAATATCCAAGGCAAACAAAATTGTTGCATTTATGAACTCATTCAGCTTTATATACGTCCTTAGGATTATATATTTATCTCAACTAATGTTAAGTCAGGCATTAAAAACCTGATATTTATTGAGCTCCTGCCCCAGTAGCGATTCACAGTCGCCACAGTGAATTGGTAGCCTCGCTGTTCCTCCACAGATGCCATCTTGAATAAAATGAATGTCACAGAAGGCACTCAGATAGAGCAACATAAATTAATCCCAACTTTATGGAAACCTTTACGGCATATATTTACAATATGTGACGTCTTTATATCTGACAATAAAACAAACTTTTTGAATTCTGCTGAACTGATACCATTATAATCACTAGAGAAGAATTGAAAAGAAAATTCCTTTTAGATATTCATTATATACTGCTGCTTAATCTCAAAGCTTTTTGATGAAAATACATGGCTGTTTTGCCCCCATGATGACAAATAACCAGATGTTTGGGAATATCCAGAAGTTCCTCTGAATATTTTTTAACTTTCCTCACTGTTTGGAGTGACATCAACACAGCTAACATATGGGAATTGCAGCTTGAATGGCAATATGTAGCTAAGAACAAATACAACTATTTTTTTGGTAACTGTCTGTTTTGGCATATCGGCTATACTATAGTTATACAGATGATTTTAAAAATTAGATGAATAGAAGAGTATGCCTCACTACCATTGCAATTAACCTGGAAGGAACAAATACTACAAAACCCATCCCTTTACTGTCAAGCCTTAGTTTCCCATTTTTTTTGCCCTAGCCTCCTAGGGGCATCTTCTTTCATTCTCCCTCCACTTGGTCAAAGCATTATAGCTTTATGAATACTATTTACTGAAGGTCTAACACATGCCCTCTTTGCTAATCAAAAACTTTAAAATAATCTTATGATACTAAGCACTCTTTGCTTATCCATTCATTGTTTCAATCGCTTATCCAATGTTTATTGAGTGCCTGCTCTCTGTTAAGTGCCAAGAATCCTGACATTATTTCCATTTTACAGGAAGAAGATACACATTGCAAGAGTTATTTGCATTTTAAAGAAGGGAAAATTGAACTTTAGGAAGTTTAGGGACGTTACACAAGGTCACAAAATCCAGCACATGTAGCCCTAGGATTCCAGCTTACGAAATCTGACTTCAGTGTCAACAGTCTTGACTAGTATAATGGTTCTGATTCTCCTGCCGTTAGGCACCGTGTTTTCTCCTTTCTTAAGAAAGCCTTTAATTAATTTATTTATTCACACTGAGATGCACCTACTTGATAAGCATCTATATGTGGTAGACTGTGGGCATTGTTTTTTCTGGCCTAGCAAGCTTTCTTAATTCATTTTCCCTAGTTACAGACCCTGTCCTTGGGTCACATGGATTAAACATAAGACCCATGCCTGACCAGCTTGGTAAATCATGGTAGACCATAATCCAGACAACAGTTACTGGCTTATGGAGAGTGTATGCAACTCAAATCAAGTTAATTAGATTACCTCTCTGGGATTAATATATGGATAATAGGAGGGAAAAAAATCACTCTTTGTCTTTCATGAGTACTGATAAGGTGAGGTTGCTGGACCTTGGTAAGACCTGTCTGCAGAAGAGAATAGGGCCAACATGTAAAGAAAATGAAAGAAAAATGGATAAAGACATGGAAAAATAAGGAGAAAGAGTGAAAGAGAGAATCTCCTGACAGCGTTGAATCCCCAATTTCAGTCCCTGAGTCTTTTTCTTTTCATTTTTCTCTCTTGTTCTGTGAATTTCTAAAGCATCTACAAGACAAAAAAATCTTTTGTTTGTTTATGGGAGTTTTAATTGGGTCTCTTGTAATGCAAGGAATCATGACTAATTCTCTCTTCCAGTATCATATATATTTGTATAAGACATAAAACCTTAAGCAAATGAGTCTCCAATGTGGGAACTCTTAGCATTCATAAGTCAGTACTAAAGGTATACCTTGGTGCAGGAAGACTTGCCTCGTACCACATATCTTATGCTTATTGACTTCTTCTAAGAGATTTCCTATTGTTCAGGGCTCCTTTACTTCACAGAGTGCAATTCTCTGGACCAGAATTATTTGGCTGATATAATCTATTGAACTGGAATGCTTTTATGTGAGATGGGAACACTTCAGTTGTTCACAGTTCCTACCATTACTATTTTTTTAAATCTTGCCTGCATGGCTTCTTCCTGGCTCTGAAGACACTTACATTTATAATCCCTATACTAGAAACGTCTTTGTCACTCTTTGCATCAAAAAAGTGATTAATTTCTTATCAGTTTATAATTTGATAACTCCTATTTACATGTCTGACTCCTATGGAGGGAAAGAAACTTAAATTTTACCATAAAATCT
This sequence comes from Lagenorhynchus albirostris, assembly GCF_949774975.1. Lineage (NCBI taxonomy): Eukaryota > Metazoa > Chordata > Mammalia > Artiodactyla > Delphinidae > Lagenorhynchus > Lagenorhynchus albirostris. The sequence continues at coordinate 46,228,111 of NC_083106.1, forward strand.
GAAAACCTGATTACTCAGAAGAAATTACATGTAAAATCTTATCAGCTAGTATTCATGTTTATAATCGTCAGGTATTCAGTTGATAAAGTTAAGCAGCATGCTACTGATGTTATGGATTATAATACCAAGGTCACATAATTTTCTTCATAGATAAAAGTTAGCCTACAACTACTATACAAGGTGGTTTTAAAACTAATTGGATACTGGACATAAACCTTAAAAGTCAATAACGTATAGGCTATGGAGACAGGTGGAATGGTAGTTGACTCTTTTAGTTCAACAAAATGATGTTTAGCTGCTTCAAGGAGGTAGAATGGAAATGAGTACTTGAGTTCATTCAGTCTCCATTCAGACGAATTCAATAAAAAGTCAAGGAAAATAGCATTTGGGGATATTGGCAAGGGTATAATGGGAATGATAAATTATGAATTCTAAACTGGATTGTGAGTGAAGTTATATGAGACAAGGCTTAGTTGGTTGAAAAAAGTAGAATCATATGAATAAAAAGATGGATGGATGGATGAATAGATGGAGAACCATCTAGGACAAATGCAGGCATTTGTCAATTGACATTATATATGTCTTAAAAAACACTGAGATTTTTTTGTAGTACAAGTTTGAGAGAAAACTAAGAATATCCTATCCTGACTGTCAAGAATTCCTTTCTGTTGAAGTCCTAATATTCAATATAAATCTTTGGCCGGGAATATTTTCATCACTTCCTGTAGAAAAGCCCTTGGGGAATTACATTGAACACCTTATCATACAATACGGTGTTTTCACAATGAGATTTAATTTCAGATCATCTGTTTCTAGCCAGTTTTAAATGGGAACACTTCCTAGATATGCTGCATGTAGTGCAACAGGAGTAGTATCAAACCATCCCATTTGAACAGGAAATTAATGTTGATGGAATCTATATAGGTTGATTTCTTTTTAATGGGACCATCCACTCCATTTATATGCAACTAACATCTTTTAAGCTTATAATTTGATAGGTTCCGTGGTAGATATTAGGCATATAAATCTTAATAGACTGTTTCTGCTCTTTAGAAGCATAAAGTCCAGGAGGGGAGTCATATATGTAAGCAGTGTAATGACATAGGTATAGCAGAGTACACTGGGATCACAAAAATGGGAAAAGCTGACTGCCTACTGAATTGGTGAAAGTTCATAAAATAGTCAACACTTGTGCTGGGTCTTGATGGATAGATCAACAAGTGAGAATGTGTAAGATCTGAGTATTAATCATAAAATATTCACTTCTCTACCTCTTCCCCTTTGGGTGGAGCATATTTCTCTCCCACATTGATATTGGGTTTGACCAATGTGCATTGTTTTATCCATATGATCTCAGCGGCCACGATGCAAGCAGAGTCCTTAAATGTGCTACTGTGATCTAGGGTAACAACTTATATTCAGTAATCTTCCAGAAGGAGAACATACTCTGGATAGCTGCTGGTTCAAGGAGAATGAGGAAATACATGGAGCTGACCTAATTTCTAATCTATAGCTTGGAGCCAAGCCTGGTAGATCCCAGCTGAGCCTTACCTAAAACAGAGCTGCCCACACAATGCATAAGAGGAAAACAAAACTGTGTGATGCTGTAAACCACTGTACTGGGTGTTGAGGTAGTTTGTTATGCCTCATTATTGCCACATAACTAAATAATACAGAGGGAAAGTCTTGCCTGGTAGGGGAAATGCTATATGAAAGAACATGGTTATTACTTTGCTATGACTAGACATTGGGTGATTATAAGGGAAAGAAGGGAACTGGAAGACACAGTTTGAAGCCCAATAGTGAATCTGAAGTGTTGGACCAAGTCCCATAGGTGATGTAATGTCATCAACGTATTTTTCACTGAGGAAATGACATAATCATACTGCACAGAGTTAATCCTGCAATTTTATCTAGGAGGGTATCTACCAGAAAACTCACTCATTCAACAGATAATTAATGAGCACCAACTATGTGCCAGACATTTGGGATATATTAGTAAACAAAAATAAGATCTCTGCTCTTACCTCTTAGTGGAGAAAAATAGACAATAAACAACAAGTATAATAAGCAAGGTATATGGTGTATTAGAAAGTGATAAGTACTGTGGAAAAAATAAGAAAAAGCAGAGCATGCAAGGGAGGGCTGCAATTTTTAAAAGGTTATGTGGGGTAGGTCTCATTGAGAAAGCAACATCATCTTGGAATCTGCAGTATCAAGGATTTTTCAAGATTGGCAGCTATCATGTAGCTGTAAGCATCTAGCCAAAAATTCCATAAAAATGACTCTATAATTAATGGTATAAACTGTTCCTTAGAGAAAGCTTATGACTCACACAACTTGTAAACATCAGATAGAAAGAAGTTGTAGAACGTTATGACTCCAATAATAACAGCAAAGACGTCTTCGTCAATATGTACAGTATTCTATTCTGTGATAAAGTGGTTCATGAATAGGCAGTAACTACTGCTGCTGGCCCACCTGGCGTCTTGTGATGAAACATGTTTTCAGCACCAGGATCTGAGTCTTCACTGGTGAGAAACGGTGATTTATGTTCACCGAGGCATTCCGCAAAACCTTGGCAGTCAGCACCAACTTGGCGTTCTGGAAGGTATCTTTATGCTGGAGAATTCAAACACTGTGCCAGGCCTTCCTCTAAGAAACAGTTGAACTGACTCAGTTATGGTTTCAAGTTATATTTTCTTTTAAGGAAGATAGCATGAAGTTATTCAAATGATGCAAAAAGATTCTAAGTTCTTTCTTTGCTTTACGGTGGACACATCATGGAATACAAGTATCTTAGTGTTTTGTGCTAAGTGGAACTCTGCTGATAGGAGCTGTACAATATAGATACTGTGGTGTAAGGTGCTACATGATTTTATTCATTTTCTAGTTTGCTCTCTGAAGTAGCATAGATTTGTGGAAATCTTTTGGCAAGACAATTCATTTTTTTATAGATAACATATCTTTTATGTTTTAGTTTATTTTTATGTACTTATTTGTGTATGTATTTATTTTTATTGAAGTATAGTGGCTGCACAATATTATATAAGTTACAGGTGTACAATGTAGTGATTCATAATTTTTAAAGGTTATACTCCATTTATAGTTACAATATATTGCTGTATTCCCCGTGTTGTACAATATATCCTTGTAGCTTATTTTATAGCTAATAGTTTGTACCTCTTACTCCCCTACCCCTATATAGACCCTCCCACCTTCCGCCTCCCCACTGGTAACCACTAGTTTGTTCTCTATATCTGTGAATCTGCTTCTTTTTTGTTGTATTCACTAGTTTGTTGTATTTTTTAGGTTCCACATAAAAGTGATATAATAAAGTATTTGTATTTCTCTGTCTGACTTATTTCACTTAGCATAATGCCCTCCAAGTCCATCCATGTTACTGCAAATGGCAAAAATTCATTATTTTTCATGGCTGAGTATTATTCCATTGTGTGTGTATATCACATCTTCTTTATCCATTCATCTGTTGATGGACACCTAGGTTGCTTCCATATCTTGGCAATTGTAAATAATGCTTCTATGAACATTGGGGTGCATGTATCCTTTTGAATTAGAGTTTTGGGGGTTTTTTTGGATATATACCCAGGAGTAGAATTGCTGGATCATATGATAGTTCTATTTCTAGTTTTTTGAGAAATCTCCATGCTGTTTTCCACAGTGGCTGCCCCAGTTTACATCCCCACCAACAGTGTACAAGGGTCCCCTTTTCTCCACATCCTCAGCAACACTTGTTATTTGTATTCTTTTTGATGATAGCCATTCTGACAGGTGTGAGGTGATATCTCATTGTGGTTTTGATTTACATTTCCCTGATGATTAGTGATATTGAGCATCTTTTCATGTGCCTGTTGGCCATCTGTATTTCCTCTTTGGAAAAATGTCTATTCAGTTCTTCTGCCCATTTTTTAATTCGATTGTTTACTTTTTGATGTTGAGTTGTGTGAGCTGTTTATATGTGTTGGGTATTAATCCCAACATATCATTTGCAAAGATTGACCATATCATTTGCAAAGATTTCCTCCCATTTAATAGGTTGCCTGCAAGACAATTTTAGGTAGTCCATCTTGACACCTCCCTCGCCCTCATCCTTCACATGCTGCCCTACTAAGTCCATCTCTCCACTGCTGATTCTCTGTCTCCTCTGACATCAACACAGTTCACAGCCACTCTCATCTCAGAATCCTCCCAGCTCTCCTCACAATGTGAGTTCTTGTACACCTACCCTCTGTGCTCTGCATTGCAACCTGAGTGATCTTCAAAAAATGTAAATCAGTCACTGACCTGTGTAAATCTCTTCACTAGTGCCCCACCGTTGTTTTATTTTTCTGTTTTTCCATCTTCTATTTTTAATAAAAACTTATTCATTACAAATTTAGATGTTTCACATTCAATTTCCAGTCTTTAAAAAGTTACTCTTGAATTTTAAGAATACATATGTAACAAAGTGTACCCTTTGGATATGAGTTAAAAAGTCACTTGGTCAAGGAAAGTTTTCTCTTGACATAAGTCCTCATAACATCCTGTTTTATTATTTCATAGAACTTTTTTTTATCATACATAGAATTAATTATGTAATTAATTTATTACATCTGTCTCATTCCCTCCTCCTCCACCCTACCACCAACAAAGGCCATTAGCACCAAGGGCAGGTTCCTATCAAGTTCGCGCCAAATCGTTAATGCCAATCATAATACCCAGCATTTAACATTTATTTAGAGAGTAGATGGATAAATGGATTAATGAATCAATCAATGAATCAATCAATATATCATTCATATACCAAACTACAATTTACCACTGAAAACCAGCATAAAACAGATAAGAACTCCCTAACAGCGATGTTCCATTATGTAAAGCAAAAGTTATATAGAGATAATACATTTCACACAAAGTTGTAATGTACAATTCAAACTGTAAGTAATTATCTTCATGAAGAAAGAAAGAAAGAAAGAAAGAAAGAAATGGAAAGAGAGAGAGGGAAGAAAAGTAAAGCAAAACAAAGGATCAGAGAAGTCTATGGAACCCATCTCACTAAAACTGCAGAACAGACACTGAGTTGAGAAAAAACACATGTAAAGTTGTAGGACATGGAATAACATTTTGATATAACTAACATATTTTTGTTTCTAAATTATATCAATTCCATTTTTTAGTCTCCTGGCCTTTTGTCCATGAAAACAAAACTATGCAGTTGAGCCATTTGAAGCTTATTGGCTCTGAGCCAATAGAGGGCTGAGTGACAACTGGAAGAGAATTCAAGTTGGGGTGCATTTCTGAGAAAGGGATTCTATAACCTTTCTCCTATTCCTGAAGTGAGTTTGAAGGGAAGGCATGTAAAAGAAACTCCAGTTAAATGTTGGTGATTCTGAAAATAGAAATTATCCTCTTCCCAACTGGATTTTGGAAATAACATTCTCAAGAAAGCGTCTATTGCCTTGGTAGGGTTAGAAAGAAGTGATGGATCATAGAGGCAAGTCTTGGCAGGGAGGGCCTGAAGAAGCCCCATCCAGTCTCCATGACCCTGGAGTTCCATGAGAAAGCAAACATGGTGGGACTCTGTGGTCAGGCTGGGCAAGACGCAGATGCAGAGGCCCACCCCACAGCCATAGGAACACATCCCTCTTGGAAGAAGTGAGCATGAAGACCATCCATAGGGCTAGAGAGGATAAGTTATAGTTCAGTGGATATACCACTGTGACAGAGGATGGCTGCCACAAAGATGACGCCTGCTGCATGTCATGATGGTATGTAAGTGCCTGGAATGTACCCCTACAGAGAAGATGCAGTGAAAGTGGAATCTGGAATTGAGTGAATTCAAGCTTGAAGTGATTGATGATATTCTGGGATGGCTGAGTCTACCTAGACTTGAAAAAATTAAGTTTTTTGCCATCAAAAATAATAATAGCTCAAAGTAAAGATTTAGTTAAGTTGAAAGAAAAGAAGGTAGTTATATATTTGCACACCTGAGTTTGCATCTTGAAAATTCCTATTTGTTCCATTAGCAAATGTGCAGATGTAACCAGCACCTTATAGATTTTATATACCAGCTGCATATTAAAGTAGCTGGCATTTGTTTCACTAAAAAAGAGAAAAAGCATAAATTGTATCTTTGGTGCTAATCCCTCCTAGAAGGGAATCCTGTTCCCTAATAAAAATATTTCCCGGGCTTCCCTGGTGGCGCAGTGGTTGAGAGTCCACCTGCCGATGCAGGGGACACAGGTTCGTGCCCCGGTCCGGGAAGATCCCACATGCCATGGAGCGGCTGGCCCCGTGAGCCACGGCCGCTGAGCCTGCGCGTCCGGGGCCTGTGCTCCGCAACGGGAGAGGCCACAACAGTGAGAGGCCCGCGTACCGCAAAAAAAAAAAAAATATTTCCCTGCAAAAAATACTTAGTTCCCCCTAATATCTTTCTTCAAGCATTATGGAAAGGGGGCAAACTTTCATTTACCAAAGACAAATACCCATATTTGTAATGCTACAGGATATGTTTCAAGGACAGCCCCTCCCCGCAAATAATTCAGACACGTAAGACTCAGCCCTATTGTACACATGGCATTCTCCCTGGGCATGATCATGAATGAGTCTGAATATTGGGCAATGTTCCCACTTCCTTCTTCTGGGATATCATACCTATTCTAGGAGGTCAGTCCTCTAGTTATTTGTCCTTCTGATTCCCTCCTCTGCCCCTCTCCTAGTCCCCTTTGGAGATGGGATATTGCACATGATTAAGGCCTGAGATACCTGGACAGCAGCAGCCTCCCACTCCATGCTGCTATGGCTCCCCAACTTCCCAACTTTGACCCCAAAACAGCATTCTTCAGCTTCCACTTGAGAGGTTACTCTTTGCCTGTCTTAGCACTTGTCCACCATTTTGAAGAATAGAGGATCATTCTTCACAAATTAACCTATGGATCACATTAATTTCCTGGGGCCATTCTCTGCCAGCACTTCTGCATAGGTACAGGTCCAAGTCTCTTGAAAGCATCGTGAAGAGTAGCTCTCAACACATTGCAAATTCAGGGTTTACTAGGGAGTGCCACTTTCTATGACAGTTCTAATTTGCTTCCTTGCATTTTTGGGCTCTGTACCTGGTATTATGTGGGTGCCAACATCTTCCTCCCTCCCTTCCTTCCTTCCTTCCTTCCTTCCTTCCTTCCTTCCTTTTCTTTCTTTAATCGTTGTTATACAAGAGACTAAGGTAAGCTTTCTAAATTTGCCCTCGATTTGGCTGGTACTGAATGAAGATTCCCGAAGGTTCATTTCTCTCATAAATATGCATAAATCAATAGAGAGTCAACATTTCCACCGAGGAATGAAAAAATAGTTTTCAGGGCAGTGGCATCATTTGTAGAGAGTATTTGGGCTTTATTAAAAATAATACATGTTGGCTCATTGATATTTCTGCATAGGTTTTAGTGAATCCTACATTTTTAAAAGTTCAGCTAAGCCTCTCTGGTTTGGGGGTGTTTTAGAGATAACAAAGAGTGGCTCTGGATTTTGTACCCCAGTCAATTGAAGTAATTCATCCAATAGGCAAACCCACACACTAAGAATGCTCCATAGAATATCAACTGTTTGGATGAAACATGAGGCCTCTTTTCCACAAAAATCTGTGGAAATTGTGTTGTTGCAAATAATACTTTGAGAAGAAGCCTGAGGGTTTTTTTTATCCTTCTTTTTCAAACCATGTATTTATTCTCTTCCTCTAAATCCCTCTCCACATATAACTAAATGTGTGTATATGTTTTCCCATGTTGTACCCATTCTCTGATGCTCACATTGTATATCATTATATGTTAGATACTATATATACATCATATATATTAGTAAAAATTCTCAATTTTTTTCTTTTAATTATCCCTTCAAGGCAAAAGATTATGCATCAAATCTGGGGGTCTCTTCCTAGTTTATCCAGATTACATGGAATCTGTAGGATTATCTTCCAAGTTTGTTGTCTGAGCCTACACTGTTCCCTTGTCTTAATAATGAGGATATTTTCTTTATAAATTTTAAAGGTTTTTAAAAAATATACCATTGAATTTTGAAGAGACCATTTACAAACTTGTACTTTTCTCAACTTTCCTGAGTGTAAATCAATTTTTTAAATTGTGTGTTCAACTCATATTTTTAAAAATAATAATCCTTTCTAGATGGTGCTTGAAATGAGATAGGTGTGAATTTTAAATTCCATTTAAGCCACTTGTGTCGAATGGCCTTGAGCAAGCTCTCAGCTTAATGAACCTAAGTTTTCCCACATATAAAATGGAGATAATCTGGAAAAGTATTCATCTAGAAAAGATGTTTTGAAGATTAGATATGGCGTATATATAGCATCTAGGCAGCATCTGATAAAGAGGTATACAAACAAATAAATACATTATCTGAAGCCACTTGTTTCAATTAGTTGTAATTTTTAAGCTCCATTTTAAGCCACTGAGTATTTGGATATCATGATTCTTATTGTAGAATATTCTATTTACAAATGGTTTTTGAAACATGTCCTCAATAACCATATCGGATGGTGGTGTGTGAGCAAAGTAGAAACTACTTCTCTAAAGTCTTCTAAGGATACTGAACTTCCATCTTTTTAAAAGAAGGCTTCTGTGAAAATTAATCAAAATGGCATTTTCAACTATTTCTCATGCTTTTACTTTTCTTCTATATTCTTCATGAACCTGTGGGAAATACTGAATTAAAAAGTTCTAAGTTATCATCCATAATTGTTCTCTCACTTTTGTATTATAAATAATCATTCTGTATACTCAGCAGTTCATACAGGCAGGAGCAATTATAGGTGTACTGTAGAAATAAATCACTTTTTTAGGAAAAGGAATTGAAGGAGTCATTACTTTAATTCTGTAATTTGAAATTTATAAACTGTATGTATAGGTAAGATATCACTAGGGCATACTAAAATAAAGCAATATTTTAGTAAAACTTTTTAAACATAGGGTTTAAATTCTTTTGATTATTACTTTAATGCAAATAGGAAAGCTTAGTTCTTATTCTGAATGCCACCAAGTAGACAATTCTGCATGTTCATGTTTTCCAGTGAGCTGTTGAACATTTTCATCCCAACTCTAAGAAAGGGCAAAATCACAAACTTGAAACAGTTTATCTGAAAATACATATTCTTGTCTTAAACATAGGCTTTGTTTTACTGGTCCATGTTACTTCTAACCAAGATCCATCCAGAGAAATAGTTATATTTTTCATAAAGTAGCCAAGCTACGTGAAATAATCCATACACGTCCTGCTGTCTTCCTATGTAGGAAGGTTATTTTGCCATTTCCTCTGGTGGATCTATAATTTGGCTTTACAGGGAAACAGCCTGAGAAATAGCACTCTCCCAGGAGCTGACTGAGCTGGCCTGGGGCAGGAAGTCACAGTCTAAGTCGAGAAGGAACTGAAAGGAGACAAGCAGTGTGCTGACTCTTGGGTCAACCAACGAATGTCAATCAAAGTGAGATGACCTTATTTAACACTTTGTGCTTTTGACTACAGCTTCACAGTTCTCATTTCAAACCCATAGCATGAGATGAAGCATAGACCCTTGTGTAATCTTTGGAGTTCCTACGTGCTTTCACAGGTCAGGAAACATGAAGGGTGAAAGAGAACAAGGGGAAATAATAGCTTCAGCAGTCTGTTGGCCTAGCTCTATGGTTACATCCTTTCTACTCCTTTTCCTGTCTTGAAAAGCAAATCCCTAAATTAATTGTAAAATGTGAAAGCCAGGGGTAGCTTTCATGTCTATTTTTTCACAGACAAATCTCATGAAATGTCCATGAGATTTTAATCACAAGCCCCAGAAGTGGAGTCGAATAGTGGTCAAGAGAAAAATTAGGCAACCTGAGTTCAAATTCCAGCTCTTTCTCTTACTAGCTGTGTGATTATTGACAAGTTAATCAATTCCTCTGTCCCTCACTTTTCTTGCCCAAAAATGAGGAGTAAAATGATAGTACTTAACAAATAAGATTTTTGTGAGGCTTAAATTAGTTAATGTACTTTTACAGTACTTAGTTTCATAGGTAATACTCAGTAAATGCAATCTATTATTAATAATATTAAAATACTCAAAACTGACCTAATGGAATATATATTTGAGTGTCTGTCTTCAAAACACAGAACCTAGGCTTCTAAACTCAGAGTATGTGACTTAAGAAAAGATACAAGTACCTTGGAATGCTCAATGTCAAGTCATGAGGCTGAGGGCACCTGAATATTAAACTTTTTTTAAGTTGAAATTCCTAAATATGTTCCCCTTTTCCCATGTTTTTTTCCATATTCACAGAAAAAAAATGTAATTGTGCTCCTGACCAATTAGCAAAATATCCCACACTATTCCATAGCCAGGGCCATATGAAATGCAAATTAATTAACTTGCCCAAAATAGAGTTGCCAGATAAAATACAGGACACCAAGTTAAATTTGAATTTCAGATAAACAATGGATATTTTTTAGTATAGGTCTACCCTATGAAATATTTGGAATATTCTCAGACTAAAACAATGTGTAGGGTTATCTGGACTTCAAAATTAACTGAATGTTCCATATTTTATTTGTTAAATCTGGCAAATGTAATCCAAGAAGACACCAAGACTGTGTTGGTTCTGTGCTAGCCAATGTGAAGGTAAAACACAAGAATATCCAATATTCTGCTTCCTGGTTAGGAATCACTTAAAATAACTTATAGAATTGATATTTTCAGTAATATGATAATCAGTATACAAAAATAATTGTATTCCATTTTGAGTTTATTTTTGTGCATGGTACTAGGGAGTGTTCTAATTTCATTCTTTTACATGTAGCTGTCCAGTTTTCTCAGCACCACTTATTGAAGAGGCTGTCTTTACTCCATTGTATATTCTTGCCTCCTTTATCAAAAATAAGGTGACCCTATGTGCATGGGTTTATCTCTGGGCTTTCTATCCTGTTCCATTGATCTACATTTCTGTTTTTGTGCCAGTACCATACTATCTTGATTACTGGAGCTTTGTAGTATAGTCTGAAGTCAGGGAGCCTGATTCCTCCAGCTCCATTTTTCTTTCTCAAGATTGCTTTGGCTATTCAGGGTCTTTTGTGTTTCTATACAAATTGTGAAATTTTTTGTTCTAGTTCTGTGAAAAATGCCATTGGTAGTTTGAATGGGATTGCAATGAATCTGTAGATTGCTTTGGGTAGTAGAGTCATTTGCACAATGTTGATTCTTCCAATCCAAGAACATGGTATATCTCCCCATCCGTTTGTATCATCTTTAATTTCTTTCATCAGTGTCTTATAGTTTTCAGCATACAGGTCTTTTGTCTCCTTAGGTAGGTTTATTCCTAGGTATTTTGTTCTTTTTGTTGCCATGGTGAATGGGAGTGTTCCCTTAATTTCTCTTTCAGATTTTTCATCATTAGTGTATAGAAATGCAAGACACTATAAAACTCTTAGAGGAAAACATCGGCAGAACACTCTATAACATAAATCACAGCAAGATCCTTTTTGACCCACCTCCTAGAGAAATGGAAATAAAAAGAAAAATAAATAGGGCCTAAAGAAACTTAAAAGCTTTTGCACAGCAAAGGAAACTATAAATAACACGAAAAGACACCTCTCAGAATGGGAGAAAATATTTACAAATGAAGCAACTGACAAAGGATTAATCTCCAAAATTTACAAGCAGCTCATGCAGATCAATATCAAAAAATCAAAGAACCCAATCAAAAAATGGGCAGAAGACCTAAACAGACATTTCTCCAAAGAAGATATACAGACTGCCAACAAACACATGAAAGAATGCTCAACATCATTAATCATTAGCAAAATCAAAACTACAATGAGGTATCACCTCACACCAGTCAGAATGGCCATCATCAAAAAATCTACAAACAATAAATGCTGGAGAGGGTATGGAGAAAAGGGAACCCTCTTGCACTGTTGATGGGAATGTAAATTGATACAGCCACTATGGAGAACAGTATGGAGGTTCCTTAAAAAACTAGAAATATAACTACCATGCGACCCATCAGTCCCACTACTGGGCATATACCCTGAGAAAATCATAATTCAAAAAGAGTCATGTACCACAATGTTCATTGCAGCTCTGTTTATGATAGCCAGGACATGGAAGCAACCTAAGTGTCCATCGACAGATGAATGGATAAAGAAGAATTGGCACATATATACAATGGATTATTACTCAGCCTTAAAAAGAAACGAAATTGAGTCATTTGTAGAGAGGTGGTTGGAACTAGAGTCTGTTATACAGAGTGAAGTAAGTCAGAAAAAGAAAAACAAATACCGTATGCTAACACATATATGGAATCTAAAAAAAAAAAAAAAGGTTCTGAAGAACCTAGGGATAGGACAGGAATAGAGACACAGACGTAGAGAATGGACTTGAGGACATGGAGAGGATGAAGGGTAAGCTGGGATGAAGTGAGAGAGTGGCATGGACATATATACCATACCAAATGTAAAATACGTAGCTAGTGGGAAACAGCCGTGTAGCACAGGGAGATCAGCTTGGTGCTTTGTGATCCCCTAGAGGGGAGGGATAGGGAGGGAGGGAGGGAGATGCAAAAGGGAGGAGATATGGGGATATATGTATATGTATAGCTGATTCACTTTGTTATAAAGCAGAAACTAACACACCATTGTAAAGCAATTATACTCCAATAAAGGTGTTAAAATAATAATAGTAATTGTACTATATATTTCAGGATTATGTATTACAAGTTATATTTATTGCTTGGTTATTAGATTCAAAACCACCAGATAAAAGTATTAATTTATTCATTTCTACATCTACTATGTAATATGTCTCATAAACCAAAAATCTGGACTAAAATATCTAAACACTTTCTATTTTCCAATTGTAAAAAATATTTACATTTAAAAATTATTTTTGTTAATTTGTTTGTTTTTGGGTTTTTTGTTTTGTTTTTATTTTTGTTCACTTTTTATCTTTTAAAAGACACAACATGTTTAAGGGCACATGGAATATGGGGGGAAAAATCACTTCTATAAGATCAAGTGTTAGTACAAATCAGGGCTCTTACATCTTAACCAGTTCAGGAATGATATCATTAATATGATGTTTACTTCAAAGATAATATTCAAATGTGTCCTTTAGAATACTGTGCCTAATATATCTATCAAAGACTAAGCACTGCTATCTAATTTTTATGGTTTTTAATACCTTCTAGATATACCACCACCTCCTCCATATGGGTTTCCATAACTTTCTTTTCCATAGTCCCCTTTTCTCCCGTAATCTCCCTGCCCACCATGATCTCCCCTTCGTAGGAAACCATCTTCTCTACCCTAGCTTCCACCATGTCTTCTTTCTACTCTTCCTCCCCATTGTCTACCTACTTCCCAACCTCCTCCACCATCCCAGCCACCCCCTCCACTTCTACCACCTCATCTACCACCACCACTACCACCACCACCACCCCAGTCACTCTTTCCCTGCCTGCTTGTTTCTTTTAACAAAAGGGCATTTCAGAGAGTAGTAGTTCAACTGCATTTGTTCATCCTTCCCCGTAAAGCACTCTTCACAGGAACACCATATTAATGGCACATAGTGTCTTCTCCTGGTGGGTGCCACTACTGTTTTAATATTCTTGGATGGATCTTCATGAGCAGCAAGTAGATGTGCCAAAGCCATAGTTGTCATGCATGGAAAGAAATAACAATTAGGCTGGTAAAGTTTTGTTGTATCATCATCTTTTTTAACTGAACCAAATACACATATTTTCTGCAGAGCAGTTTAACTTAAACATCCATATGCATTATTTTTTTAATGATAATTTAATTCAATGGCATGTATCTATTATGATACAACCAACTGCTTTTTACTATGTCACATCATCATATTTACCATATTCTCATTTGAAAAGTTTTTATATTGAAAAATCCCATCCTTAGCACGGAAATAAATTTCTGGATTAAAATGCAAAAAACACAAATTGAAACTTCCTAGTCTGATTCTATAAAATTAGGATTACGTTTTATGTATTTTCTCCATGTTATTTATAAATAACATTTAAAATACCTTCTTTATCTATAACAAAGAGAATATACGTATTAAAGACAAATCTCTGTCATTTATGTGATGATTTTTTAACATCTTTATTGTAATATAATTGCTTTACAATGATGTGGTAGTTTCTGCTTTATAACAAAGTGAATCAGCTATACATATACATATATTCCCATATCCCCTCCCTCTTGCATCTCCCTCCCACCCTCCCTATCCCATCCCTCTAGGTGGTCACAAAGCACCGAGCTGATCTCCCTGTGCTACGTGGCTGCTTCCCGCTAGCTATCTATTTTACGTTTGGTAGTGTATATATGTCCATGCCACTCTCACTTTGTCCCGGCTTACCCTTCCCCCACCCCATATCATCAAGTCCATTCTCTAGTAGATCTGTATCTTTATTCTCATCTTGCCCCTAGGCTCTACATGACCACTTTTTTTTTTAATTCCATATATATGTTTTAGCATACGGTATTTGTTTTTCTTTTTCTGACTTCACTCTGCATGACAGTCTCTAGGTCCATCCACCTCACTACAAATAACTCAATTTCGTTTCTTTTTAAGGCTGAGTAATAATCCATTGTATATATGTGCCAATTCTTCTTTATCCATTCATCTGTCGATGGACACTTAGGTTGCTTCCATGTCCTGGCTATCATAAACAGAGCTGCAATGAACATTGTGGTACATGACTCTTTTTGAATTATGGTTTTCTCAGGGTATATGCCCAGTAGTGGGATTGCTGGGTCGCATGGTAGTTATATTTTTAGATTTTTAAGGAACCTCCATACTGTTCTGCATAGTGGCTGTATAAATTTACATTCCCACAAACAGTGCAAGAGGGTTCCCTTTTCTCCACACCCTCTCCAGCATTTATTGTTTGTAGATTTTTTGATGATTGGCCATTCTGACTGGTGTGAGGTGATACCTCATTGTAGTTTTGATTTGCATTTTGCTAATGATTAATGATGTTGAGCATTCTTTCATGTGTTTATTGGCAGTCTGTATATCTTCTTTGGAGAAATGTGTGTTTAGGTCTTCTGCCCATTTTTTGATTGGGTTCTTTGATTTTTTGATATTGATCTGCATGAGCTGCTTGTAAATTTTGGAGATTAATCCTTTGTCAGTTGCTTCATTTGTAAATATTTTCTCCCATTCTGAGGGTTGTCTTTTTTAATAAAGTTATTAAAATAAAAAATAATTATTAGAAGAAAAAAATTAAAAATAAGGAAAACTAAAAAAAAGAAGAGAGCAACCATACCAAAAAACAAGTCCACCAATGATAACAAGTGCTAAAAACTATACTAAAAAAAAAAGAAAAACGGACAGACAGAACCCTAGAACAAATGGTAAAAGCAGAGCTATACAGACAAAATCACACACAGAAGCATACACATACACACTCACAAAAAGAGAAATAGGAAAAAAATATATATATCCACTCCCAAAGTCCACCGCCTCATTTTTTGGATGATTCGTTGTGTAGTCAGGTTTTCCAGAGATGCAGGGTACATCAAGTTGATTGTGGAGATTTAATCCGCTGCTCCTGAGGCTGCTGGGAGAGATTTCCCTTTCTCTCCTTTGTTAGCACAGCTTCTGGGGTTCTGCTTTGGATTTGGCCCCACCTCTGCATGTAGGTCACCTGAGGGCATCTGTTCTCGCCCAGACAGAATGGGGTTAAAGGAGCAGCTGATTCGGGGGCTCTGGCTCACTCAGGCCGGGGGAAGGGAGGGGTACAGAGTGCGGGGCGAGCCTGCCGCGGCGGAGTCCACTGTGACGTTTTACCAGCCTGAGGCGTGCTGTGTGTTCTCCCGGGGAAGTTGTCCCTGGATCACGGGACCCTGGCAGTGGTGGGCTGCACAGCCTCCTGGGAGGGGAGGTGTGGATAGTGACCTGTGCTCGCACACAGGCTTCTAGGTGGCGGCGGCAGCAGCCTTAGCGTCTCATGCCCGTCTCTGGGGTCCGCGCTTTTAGCCGCGGCTCCCGCCCGTCTCTGGAGTTTGTTTAGGCTGTTCTCTGAATCCCCTCTCTTCGCACACCCCGAAACAATGGTCTCTTGCCTCTTCGGCAGGTCCAGACTTTTTCCCGGACTCCCTCCCGGCTAGCTGTGGTGCACTAGCCCCCTTCACGCTGTGTTCATACAGCCAACCCCAGTCCTGTCCCTGGGGTCTGACCTCCGAAGCTGGAGCCTCAGTTCTGATGATTTCTTTAAGGGTTGGGTTGAAATATGCTAATTCACCACTGCAGTGGCCATATGAATATATTACAACTATGCTGTTAAATACATTGATATGAACTTTTTGCTTTGTTTTATTGAAGTATAGTTGATTTACAGTATCAAGTTAGTTTCAGGTATACAGCAAAGTGATTCAGTTATACATATACATTGTCTTTTTTCAGATTCATTATACATTATTACAAGATACTGAATATAGTTCATTGTGCTATACAGTAAATCATTGTTGTTTGATATGAAGTTTTAATCTCTTACTTTAATATTAGAGTTTCTTAACCATGTTGTTTTGCTTGAACCATCAGTAGCTAACTATAGAAGAAGGAAAAATGGGATAATTAACAAAGATTAAATTTTTTAAAAAAATCTGTCAAATGCTGCCTAAGGGAAACAAGTTTGTGCCTTATCCCAGTAAGTTCAAGTAGTAAAAGCTCCTCAGGAAAATTGTATTGCAAGAGTCCTTTAGATTCAGTACACCTGTACTTATTAAACAACTAGTATATCTTAGACTCTTGGAGTGGGAAATACAGAAGTGAATAAGACATGGTTCTTGATCATGAGGAACTTCTAATCTAGCTGGCTGGCCATGTAAACCTATATACATAGGAAAGTTTAGGGCTATAAGACAATAAGTTTGTCTTATAGCCCTAATAGTAATAAGGAAAGTTTAGGGCTATAAGACAATTACAACCAAAGTATCATAGTGGAAAGGAAATAGTAATAAGGAAAGTTTAGGGCTATAAGACAATTACAACCAAAGTATCATAGTGGAGAGAGAATTTCCAATTGGAATGATCAAAGAAGACTTTTTGGAAGAGGTATTATTTGAATCAATTTGAATTTTAATTGGTGAAGGTGAAGAAAATGGAAGCATCGTATATTGAAATAATTGGTTTGGAATCTCATAGCCCTAAATTCAAATCTTAAGCCCACCATGGTATAGATGGAAGCAACCTACATAGTTTCCTCATTTACAATGTAAAACTGGTTAAGAAACTTTGTCAGTCTTTTAATCTCTAACATACAACTTGTAGGTTAAATTAGATGAATGGATGTGAGAAAGAGCGGGGAGAGAGAGGAAAAGGGGCAGGAGAGAGATATGAGGTCAGAAGTGTAATGTGCTACAGGGAACCTAGGTAAAATGAAACTCCAAAGAAAACTACATAGCTGCTGACCTCACCTATCTGACCTTCTCTAGGTAGCAGAGTGAAGGAGAAAGGGCAGGGAATTCAGGAGGCCAAAACCTTGTCTCCTGTGTATATTTCCCAGTGGTAATTCAAGGTAGTTCAACTTTAAAATTCTTCTCTTTAAGGCTCTCTTTGCCAATTTCAAAGCTTTTCTCCTAACAATTCAATAGCAATTCCATGATATTAAAACATATAACACATAATCTTTGAGAGCAGAATAAAATAGTAATAATAAGCATGTCATGAGAGCAGAGAGTATATTTGAATATTAGTGAGTATGGAAGGAAAAAATTTGAAATCAGATACTGGGGTAGCAAATGTGAAGCAATCTGATTCTAGCCATTACTAGTTACATATCAAAGCGTGTTTATGTTGTAGTGAAAAATAAACACGTGCAAATTTAATATTTCTGACTTTAGAATTACCCATCTGACAGTTTCTCTATGCTGATTTATTTTAAGAATGATTATGCTTATGGAAACATGTACAGATGTTGAATTCGATGAATTTTTATTAACTGTTGGCACAGGCTTTCTATTTAATTTCAAAGAAACACTTCTCCTGATTTATTTTGAAAAAAATAATTATTAACAATTCAGTTGTGGGAACATGCTTTGGGGAGGTCATTGCTTTTTTCTCCTTTAAGTAAGCATTCATTTTAAAATTCAGCAGGAATGTGTGAAAAGGGAACTCAATGACTAGTGTTGAAAAGAATTTTTTAAAAACAGCTCATTTTGTTGCTAGTATATTTAGGAAGACAGGGAGTCATTATGCTTTTGTATTTTGTACATTGAAAATACCCAAGGCTAGGTGTAAAACTGGGGAAATATGAAGAGAGGTAAATTTGATTCAACAATGAATTGACTATGACATCATGGGTATATAATGGCTCTTCCCATAACTGCTAATAAAAAGTCACTTTGCCAGCACAGGAAAGGAAAGTGCCAGATAAATGCCATGAAGAACCTTAAATTGTATAAATTTAGTACATTTTCAATCTCTCTAACTACTGATGAGTTCAAATGGTGTTCTTTCTTTGTGAATGTTAAAATCACACACAGCAAATGTATTAATTACTGGCCAAAAGGTATACTGGATTTTATTAGGCCTACTGAAATTTTTTGTCCTCTAATACCACATGTTAATGTAAATGAAAAAGGAATTGGTAATAATGATTCAAGACATATGTTAAGCATTAATTTATTCATTCACTCAATTAATGTATATCATGTATATTAAATTATTAGACAGCTGTGTAAATGATTCTGACATGTATCAAGGTTTGGAAATCCCGGGCCTATATAAAATAACACTACTTATACTACTAATCTTACTCGGTTTCAAAACAGAAAGGTAAGTAAAGGTGTCCCTAATATCTTTCTGTTCTCTCCCAGTTCTACTGCCGTGATGCCACATCTGACCCTCATTAGCATTAACTTTCATAGGAGCCTCCTACCTGGTTTCCTTTTCTCCATTCTCTTTATTTGGTTATTAAAATACCCAGATTACTAAAGCCTTAGTCCTTACTCTCAATTGACTCTCTAGAGGATGTCAGACAGTCCAGTGATTTCAATCACCATTTTACAAAGATAACGCGAACATTTTTACATCCAGCCCAAATCTCTTTCCTGAGCTTTACGCTCATACATTTCACAGTTTAATGCACACCTCTCAAACGAGACACAAAGACATCCCAAAGTCAACTCATCTAATGTCTTGCCAAGCTGGTCCTCTTCTGCCATATCAAAATTCAGAGTGACCACAGGTTTACTCCCCTGACCATTCTTCTAGTGACTCCATAAGCTGGGCCCATGGATCTTTCCATGTTTTTCATTGGTTGAACTTTTTTTTTTTTTTGATACATCCTTTTTCACATGAATCTGCCTCCTTCCCCTTACCAAGACACTCTGTCTCTGCCTGCCTGGTCACCTTTCTGGATGTTAGTCCCTTGATCCGGACAGTCTTCCTCTCATAGTTAACATTCTTGCTGGTCCTGATGGCCATTCCTGAGAAACACTCTCTAATCGCATCCCAGGAAAAGAACTTTCCCATCTCTGTATCTCATATTCTTCATGATAATTTACAACATTCCATCTTTAATTACAGTTATTTGTAAACATGATTTACTTATACAGTTAAGTGTAGAAACCAGATATTTTTTTGAAAACCTAACACATGCTGCAACAGTCCCAGAAACATATAAAACTCTAAATAAGTAGTTATGAAAGGAATTAATCATTCCACTCTCTGCAGCTTTGTCTTGCTATTAAAGGCAATTTATTTTCCCAGTTGTTCAGTGGTTTTATGGATATTTGCTTTTTAATGTAAAAAACAATGCATTCGTTTCATTTTATATAAATTGGAAATGTTGAAAAACATGAAGAAGATGAAAATTGCCTATTACCCCATTACCCTTGGGTAAATACCTTTAATATTTTGCACATTTCCTTCTAAATTCTTTTCCTATGCCTGTATGTAGGTATTTTGTGTAGTTACACATACCATAGATGTTTTTATGGTACGCTTTTTAGTTTTATGGTGTACCCTATAGATCTCCACAATTTTTAAAGCAGTTAATTCAACATAACTTTATTAATCATAAGTATAGATATTAGCAGCAATGTTTCTAATGGTTTTAAAATATTTGTTAGTAAAACCTGAAATACTCCAGAAATATTATACAGTAAATGCAAATAAGGGCTCTAAGAGAAAAGGAACAAAGATGGCTCTGTTTATAGTCTTATGAAATGTATATAATTCAAGCTTAGAAACTGAAGTATTTGGGAAATTTGTATTAATGTTTCCAAGAATACAAAGCAAGAGAAAACAGTAATTGTGAAATGTGTGCCCTTTCATTCCTTAATTTTAAAAACTTTCTGAACACTTGGCACTGTATTAAATATGCAATGAACAAGATACACCAGGTGACTGTGCTTAAAGAACTTACGTAATAAATGGGGAAACAGACAATATATAGTTAAATAAATAATGGAAATCAATACAACCTGTAGTAAGTGCCAAGAAGGAAATAAAAATGATGCTGTGTAAAGAACAGCTTGTGGGACCTGCTTTAGAAACAATAATCAAGGAAAGAACCAGCTACCAGAAGAACAGGGGAACCTCTCTTGAAAAAAAGAACAGAAAGTACATGGTGCTGAGGACAGACAGGTGTGCTGTCTTCTCGGAAAGGACAGGCCAGCCAGTGATGCTGAAGTTGGCAATAAAGGGAAGAGCATATGAGCAGAGTATGAGGGGAGTTGAAGGCATGGGCAACAGTTGGATCATAATGGGCCATATATTTGGCCTTAGCTCTTCTGCAAGCATATAATATAGCAGATCTATACTACATCTAAATATAAAAGCTGCTAAGACTGCAATTCCTATCATTTTTTCTTGTGTTTATATATGTGCACATATAAAGACAGCAGTTAATATCCACAGGTCTGATTACAAATGAGTACATTTTCTAACTCAGTCATTTACATAGCATATTGTAAAAAAAAAATCTTCAAACTTTGGGTAAAACTGAATGCATTTAATGCAGTGCTGCACACAGAAATGTTGATTGAATCTGAATTGCTGTTATTACAAAGACGAGGATGTAAAATTCAAATATATTGGAGGAAATTTATACCCAATGTCAACCATGCTGGTTTGTATTTTATCTTCTTTAAACAAAAATAGTTGAGGGCTTCCCTGGTGGCACTAGTGGTTGAGAGTCCGCCTGCCGATTCAGGGGACACAGGTTCGTGCCCTGGTCCGGGAGGATCCCATGTACTGCGGAGCGGCTGGGCCCGTGAGCCATGGCCGCTGAGCCTGCGCGTCCGGAGCCTGTGCTCCGCAACGGGAGAGGCCATAAGAGTTAGAGGCCCGCACACCGCAAAAAAAAAAAAAAAAAAAAAAAAAAAAAATTGAAATAGGAATCCATAGAAATGGAAAATAAGTCTGAATATCACTTCAATAAGTTACTTTGTTAATTGTTTATGCCATTAACATCTCATTAAATCACACATATGATTCTAAAACGTATGAATTATTCAGTCAACTTTTATTCTGTTAGCCATTTCTTTCCACTTAGTCTCTCCTTGGCTGCTTTCTGCCCTCATATATTTCAACTGAATTATGAACCTGCCTGAAGCTGAGTAAACCTGGCCAAAATGTACTTTCCACTAGTGCTATGGTAAACATCCACTGCTCACATAATATATTGTACACCACCTCCTTCCATCTTAATGCTGTTTTCTGTCTGTATTTCCACCTGCTTTCTTTTCATCAATTTCTCATTCATCCAACATGTCCAGATTCATGACTTCTGGTAGTCAGGCAGGAGAGCAACCCAGAGGCAGAAGGGCCCAGGAATTTATTTCATTTTGTGAGGTTTTTTTCTCCCAAAGCCACGCATCTTATTGCGGAGCAGGACAAGTGGGGTATGGTGGGTTGGGTGGGATAGGTGTTATTTTCCTCAGGGATGGCAGCCATGATGATGAGAGAGGGCTACATGATGCCGGCACCAAGGACATTCTCTGCACACAGTCTCTGACCAAGGGGCTGAGAGACCAGGTGGGCCAGAGACTGAGCAATGATGTCAGCTGAGCTTACCTCCAGCTCTACAGGTGGCTGGAGCACCAGCATCTCCATCTCCATGACTAGTCTCCAGGGCTTGAGCTGTCAATGGATTGAGGGTCTCCACACCATCCTGGACCTCCACATTGACTTTTGCCTCCTAACACGCTCATAGGATTCTACAGCATCAGCTCTAGAATTCACCTTCTGTGAATATACAAAAAGCCAGGCATACACCTTTTCTTCCAGGTCAGTATTTATTGAAGATTGATAGCCGGGGTACAGGTTTGCAAAAGCAGATCCTTAGGCTTAACCCAGACCTACTGAATCAAACTCTCTTGGGCCAGGAATTGGTATTTGCTTTCCTAACAATGCCTCTGGTAATATTTATTTGCACTAAGATTTGAGAACTCCAATTGTTTAGACTTAATTTATATGCATTTGTATCTGATATCTGCCTCTTTCCATGGAGAATTTTAGATAAATTCCCTAAAAATCAAGAAAAGTCAAAATATGTAAGCAAAAACTTACTTTATATTACTATGGAGAGTACAGAAAAAATGTTTATTTAGTTGTTTAATTTTTCTAATATATTGGTACCTGAGAGCTTGGGAAATTTACTTCAAACTAGATATTTTTTCAAGAACAGAGATAGCATTTGAGCTGGAACTCAAAAGATTCATATTCCTTTTCTTTATTATTTTATTGAAGTATAGTTTATTTACAATGTTGTGTTAATTTCTACTGTATAACAAAGTGATCCAGCTATACATATATATATTTTTTATATTCTTTTCCATTATGGTTTATCACAAGATATTGAATATAGTTCCCTGTGCTATACAGTAGGACCTTGTTGTTTATCCATCCTATATATAATTGTTTGCATGTGCTAATCCCAAACTCCCAATCCTTCCCTCCCCCAGCCCCCCTTCCCCTTGGCAACAACAAATCTGTTCTCCATATCTGTGAGTCTGTTTCTGTTTCACAGATATGTTCATTTGTGTCATATTTTAGATTCTACATATAAGTAATATCATATAGTATTTGTCTTTCTCTTTCTGACTTACTTTGCTTAGTATGATAATCTCTAGGTCCATCCATGCTGCTGCAAATGGCATTATTTCATTCTTTTTTATGGCTGAGTAATATTCCATTGTATATATATACACATATTCTTTATCCATTCATCTGTCGATGGACATTGGTTGTTTCCATGTCTTGGCTATTGTGAATAGTGCTGCTATGAACATAGTTTGCCCTGGATATATGCCCAGGAGTGAGATTGCTAGATCATATGGTAACTCTATTTTTAGTTTTTTGAGTAACCTCCCAAACTGTTTTCCATAGTGGCTCTACCAACTTACATTCCCATCAACAGTGTAGAAGGGTTCCCTTCTCCACACCCTCTCCAACACTTATTGTTTGTAGCCTTTTTGATGATGACCATTATAAGCAGTGTGAGGTGATACCTCGTTGTATATTTGATTTGCATTTCTCTAAAAATAAATGATGTTGAGCATCTTTGCATGTGCCATCTGTATGTCTTCTTTGGAGAAATGTTTATTTAGCTCTTCTGCCCATTTTCTGATTGGGTTGGTTTTTTGTTATGGAGCTGTTTGTATATTTTGGAAATTAAATCCTTGTCAGTTGCATTGTTTGCAAGTATTTTCTCCCAATCCGTAGGTTGTCTTTGCATTTTGTTTACAGTTTCCTTTGCTGTACAAAAGCTTATAAGTCCCATTTAAGTCCCATTTGTTTATTTTTGCCTTTATTTCATTTGCCTTGGGAGACTGACCTAAGAAAACATTGGTATGCTTTATGTCAGAGAATGTTTTGCCTATGTTCTCTTCTAGGAGTTTTATGGTGTCATGCCTTATATTTTAAGTCTTTAAGCCATTTTAAGTTTTGTTTGTGTGTATAGTGTGAGAGTGTGTTCTAGCTTCAGTGATTTACATGCGGCTGTCAAACTTTCCCAACACCACTTGCTGAAGAGACTGTCTTTTCCCTATTGGATATCCTTACCTCCTTTGTTGAAGGTTAATTGACCATATGTGTGTGGGTTTACTTCTGGGCTCTCTATTCTGTTCCATTGATGCATATGTCTGTTTTTGTGCCAATACCACACCGTTTTGATTACTGTAGCTTTGTAGTATTGTCTGAAGTCTGGGAGGGTCATGCCTCCTGCTTTCTTAAAAGATTCACATTTCTGAGTGAGCAAGAACAAAACAGAAGCATTAGGGTTTAAGAATCTCAAAAGCCGGTGGACATATATAAATAGAGTAAAATTTAGATAAATATCTAGGTAGAGAGAGTAAAAGTTAGCTGCTAAAATTCTTTGGGGTCTGGAAATGAAAGACCACTTTCTAAGTAATTCAGCATAGCCATAATTATGGGAAGACTTGGGAATGCACAAAAAATAACCTCAGCTCTTTTATACCTCAAAAGCAAAGCATCCGAGATCTAGGAAACATAGCTGCCTTCCAGAACTAATTCTTTACCTATGGTAAAAATGAAGAATATGGTAAGCTGGATGGCATAAGGTTGCTTTGTCTAGAAAGTGGAGTAAATGTTCTAGAAGAAGTGGCCCTAGATTAACACCTTTAAAGAAGAAAACACATGCCTCAATTCTCTGTGAAAGAGATGCCACTAGGTGTGTGCTTTGAAAAACTGAGCAATCATCCATCCGTGAATCTCATGGAAAGAAAAAAAAAGATTTGCCTCAAGTTTCGAGGTAATTGAATATATGAAATGAAGAATTGAAAAACATTATTTAAATTAGAAGTTCACATATTTTACTGTATTCTGCTATTCCAAAATTTCATTCCCTTCTCAACAACCATGATAGATATAATGTTTGACACAGTGTACAAACAGCCAGAGGGCTATGGCAACACTGGAATTGGTTAAGTCAACCTACCTGAGATAAAATGGATTCAAAGCATCCCTAAAGCCAAAAGTTCTAAAAACTAAGCCCCTCTGTCCTTTGGCTCCAAAGACCAGAGACTAAGTTTAGGGTCATACTCTTGAATGAGAAGCTCTGAGCCCTAAGCCTTGCCTCCTGCACACTGGCTACACAGTCTTGGGCAAGTCATTTAGCCTCTCTGTTAATTGATTTTGTTATCTCAAAACAAAAACAATAATACCACAAAATAAGGTTGATAAGAAATATATGTGTAAGTGCTACATGATGCTGTTGAGTATAGAAGACCTAACATAATTGATATGCTGTTAAAATTATTTTAATATGCCAAAGCGATCCTTGATTTTCCAATGGCTGCCAACCATTACAGTATTAAAAATATATATGCTCTTGTGTAGCACTCAATTATATTTGGGAGCAAACAATCCAAGAGGTCTGATATTGAACTTGTATGTTCAAGCTCTATTACACATGGCATAGCATTCTTCATTACCAAGTTACACAGGATGAAAAGCATACTACATATCAATACTTTATATCTCTTGTCTTATTGATTGCATTTATAAACAGAAAAACTAAATTATTATTTGGTGGTTCATAACAGCTTGTTTGCTGCTTTTTGTGTTAATACTCCAGTTACACGCAGATTTTGTACCACACTGGAGCAAGACTTAGTACACTCTTTGCAGTTTAGAAGTGCTTAAGCACCCTTCCCTCACATCAGCAAACCCAAGCATAGCTGCCATTTATCAGAGTCAGCCAGAAGAGTGATGAGCTTGCAACAAATAGGATTTAAAAAGCTAGAATCAATGAGTATACTCAGCATTACTGGCCTGCATACCCCAAAGGAATGGCAAAATGACCCATGAGCAGGAACTAATAGTTGATGTCTTATGGAGCATAACGGTGATTTTCCAACAGTTGGCCACATGGGTTTGGAGACTGTTCTTTGGGAGACATATCATCCATTCACAGAAATTATAATTACTGCATATTCCAGGCTGAAATTGTTGGAGCCAGCTTTATTTGTGTATCATTTGTTTTACATTTCCTCTGAGAGTTTATAAAATAGATAACTATTGCAGATAACTGTGCATACACAAACACACACATGAAGAAAAGAGATTTAGAACCATTTTCAGATTCTACTTCCACCTTTGTCAATACATTTATCCATCACTAATAGTTCTCCAATCCCAGGGCCAGAACAAATTTTTGATACTGAATTTAAATTCCATGCATTTTTTTTTTTTTTTGCTTTTCCAATGGACATTTTTCTGTTGGCATGTATGAAAGTAGACACATGTCTTCTGTAATAAGAATGGAAGCAGGAGGATTTGCCAAAGCACTTTTTTCAAAATTGGACACAGTTTTAACAATTCAGAAAATTGCTATTACCGGATTTATGGCTTAACTTCACTGAGGTAAATAAGTGCTTTAATTCCATTTTAACTGGGAAAACATTTGCTAAGCTAGTCTGACACCTCGATGGACATTATCTGCTTCATCTCCTTGAGGTATCTAGGCTACAGTCAAATTTCTCTTTTCTAACATTTAATGCTACATAAAATGATCCTGGTAGTGTTTGTCACTGAGTAATAATTTTAGAGAAAGTGAAAATCAAGATAATTATAAAATACACTTGAATAATTTCTTTAGGGGAGGGGAAGTAAAGGTTCCTATATACTCTGTTATTTTACCTGCTGTTTTTCTAGCATTTACTTTCTGTTCCCAACCAGCTCAACAATTGGCTTCAGCCTCTCATTGTCACAGAAAAAAAAACCCCAAATAAAAACCATACTAACCTCTCCCTGTTGAGAATTTTATTTTCTTTTTATACTTAATTTGAAAGATCCAATCCTCGGAGGCTAAGTAATAATCATATGTGAGTTGATGATTCTAATCCTCACCTAATTGCTACTTTTATGTGGCAATCTAGGTAAACCACAAGTTTTAAGTTTCTCTTTTATGAAATGATTTTAGCAACTCTTTTGCCTTAGTTATACAGTTATATATCTTGAACACTAACAGATTTTTGAAATATATAATATATGCATAGTTGTATATGTATATATAGCTCCGCATGTAGCATCAAATTTGTTAACACACATGAATTATTCAAACAATTTTGACTAATGTTACTACTAGCATTCTCTTTACAATACTTTTCCATTTTGGAAATATTTACAGAATTTTCAGAAAAGATAACAAAGAAGAATTACACATAATTTCAACTGGCTAACCAATGCTATCATTTTATGTTTAAAACTCAGATTTCAATATGTCTCTAAACTAAATTTATTCTGATCTACCCCTTCACCCACATTTCCTAGAATTTGAGATCAGTTTCAATTCCAAAAGCCTCTCCACCATATGTGGAGGTCTCACAAATATTCCCAAAGTCAGAACTTGGGTCACCAGGAGGGAGCCCATAGAATCAATGGTTCCTGGGAAATTCCCTGGCAGTCCAGTGGTTAGAACTCTGCTTTCACTGCTGAGAGCCAGGGTTCAATCCCTGGTCTGGGAATTAAGATCCCAGAAGCTGTGCCACGTGGCCAAAAATTTTTATTTATTTATTTATTTATTCATTCATTTATTTGTAAATAACCTTTGGTAACCGTAAGTTTGTTTTCTATGTCTTTGAGTCTATTTCTGTTTTCTAAATAAGTTCATTTGTATCATTTTTTTAGATTCCACATATAAGTGTTATCATATGATATTTGTCTTTCTCTGACAGTTCATTTAGCATGATAATCTCTAGGTCCATCCGTGTTGCTGCAAATGGCATTATTTCATTCTTTTTTATGGCTGAGTAATATTCCATTGTATATATATACCACATCTTCTTTATCCATTCCTCTGTTGATGGACATTTAGGTTGCTTCCATGTCTTGGCTATTGTAAAGAGTGCTGCTATTAACATCATGGTGCATGTCTCTTTTCGAGTTAGAGTTTTCTCCGGATTCAAAATTATACACAAAATAGTAAGAAATGTCATCATTTATTGAGTGGTAGCCATTACCATATGTTTTACTAGAAATTTTCAACATATTACCTTATTATTTCTGAAAATAATTCAGTGATGTAGGTATTATTATCTCCCTTTTAAAGGTAATAAAGAAACTGAGGAATAGCAATGCTTGGTAAATTATAATTAAGGTACAGTGCTTCTTACTTTAGTGTTAAAATATCCTATGATTTAGCACCTAAATGGACATACATTTCTCAGGCAGAGCTGTTTGAAAATCCAAAATTTATTGTCACTCCGTAACAATTTACTCCTGTTGATGGTGATGAAAACATCCTTCTTTTGCACTTTGTAATTGTACTACATATATCATTTCATTACATGCAGCTCTATTCTCTGTTTTTCTGTACCAAATAAATGTGTCACTCCTTTACATTTGGGTATCAAATAAACTGCCATTTATAATGGTACTTCCATGTGTATAAGTCTTGCCTTGCCCAATAGATTTTAACTTCACTGTGGGCAAATTGTTAGCTATGTAGTGAACTCCACAGCATCTAGGACAATGCAGAGTACATAGGTACTCACTGAATACCCATTGTCTCATAAGTTTATTTTTTAAGAATGTTACAAGAGATATGTAATAGGTATGACCAACTGCTCAGTCTTTTAACATGAAAAATTTAGTAACTTTGAAGTATGTTTACTTCATTAATTTCTCTTCATTAATTTCTTCAGTGGTTAGATCCTTTTTCTGCTTGGAGGTTATGCAAGACTAATGGTAATATTTTTAACATGCATTAGCTTACCAGACAGACTTCATGAAGATGGTAGAATTATTGATCTAGATGTATTTTTTCTTCCTATTCCCTTAACACACTTCTCCGGCCAAGTGCCAATTTACACAGAATATGTAAAGAAACTTTATATAAAACATGCACCAAAAACATTGCACTTCTTAGCATCATTGAAAAGTACAAAAACTACCACTTTATAGTTGGAAAAAAATCAATACATATTGAAGAGCAATTTATGACTAATAATTTTTAAAAGTCATAATGTTGGATTAGCTAAACAGAAATAATACTTTTAATGAATATTAAACCCTTGTTCACACATGCTCACATATATAATATAGATATTATTTAAACATGTTCTTTTGGCTGGGGAACCATCAGGCATATTTTTCTCAATTTAAGGAAAGTACAGAGTCAACAAATACTGTTATTAGGGATGAATGTCAACTTCGAATAAATAAGCAGTACAACATGAAGCAATTTGTTTCAGTGAGAATAACTCATTTTTGTATGGCTCTGAAATGTCAAAGATTTTCTGATGATGAAGAGGCCCTTTAAGACACTGCTGCCTTTTCTAGAATGTTAAATGCTTGGACATGACCCGAAATAGTCCACATACCTGTAAACTGAGAACAAGATTTATCATATACTAGGAATGCAGAAAAATGAAGCGCAGTTAAGGAAAACCCATATGGCATTTCACATGGTAGATCATGAGGCTAAGTTGCTCTTTGTATTCAAACTGCAGGTAACAATCCAGAACTTATAAAATCAAAAGGCCTAAAACAATAATAAAAGCCACCAAGGATTTCTCAAGCTTCTCCCAATTCTGATATACTGAATCAGTTCAAATGAAGAATATGAATATTTAATTAGTTAATCCTTGAGTCAAATTTTACTTCTATGCAGCTCAAATTCTAAATATAGAAGGGAAAAGGAAAGAAAAGGGGAAAAGTTAAATTTTAATTCAACAGACAGGATGCACATTTAAAGAACTCACTGAAGTGATAAGTGTAACTTTATAGATTATTCATATGAAAAATAAGGCATTTAGGCATAAACAAATATATACAAGTTCACACATAGAGTCTCTCTCTCTCTCTCTCTCTCTCTCTCTCCCCCTCTCTTCTTCTGTCTCTGTCTGTTTGTCTGTGTCTCTCTCTTCCTCTTTTTCTAATTAGCTGTATGATGAATCTTAGGACTATTTGAACTATAGCTTTCAGGCAAACAGATTCAAGTGCAAAGCATTATTGCCTCAACCTCAGAACATCTATTTCAGTTGCTAACGTATTTTCTCTATTGTCTGTTTTGGAGACTAGGTTATAGAGGGTTGAGTTTGGTAGAAATATGAACTGCAGATAAAGCTTTATTACTATAAACTACCTTCGGTGTATCAATTACCAGAATTGAAATACAAGCTTTCTCTTTCTATCTTCCTACAAAAGGCCCTTTACAAAATTTAACTGGACCTGACATAATTTACCATATCTTCATGGATGTAATTAAATGTACAAGAGAGAAAAATCCCTTCTTGAAGAATTAGATTGCTTATTTCACTTTTCAAAGGAATTTTAGAAGATATTGATAATTTATCCTAAAAGTGTGCTTGAAACATTTTGTTCTATTTAATGATAAGAAATTACCTATATGTCTTTCTTACTCCCCACTTTATGAATTAGTTCAAATAGAAATTACATGACATATCAAAAGATTCATTCAAATCTTAGTCTGTTACCTTTATGATTTCTATTTTTTAATAAAAACAATATAATAATTTTACATATTGAGCATTACTCAATATAGAATTACATAATTATTCTGCAGATCTATGAAGAAGGAAACATTTATTCTCTGGGGAGCTATAAAGAAGGAAACATTTATTCTAGTAAAGTAGAATAAACCTCCACAATTCTTTTCCTCAAACATTCACTTACTGTGACTTTTGAATTCTACCCCACAATTTCCTCTCAAATTGACTTTCTCCTACATTTCTTGCATTTGTCCATTCATAGAATACTTTTTCAGTGTCCCCCGTGTTTCAAGTGCTAGCCTAATCTCTAGGACCACAGAGATTAAAACAAGTGATAGACCTCACCCCCAAATAACTTCCAGCAACTGTAGGAGACATTTAAGAACTGGCAATAACAACATAATTGAGAGTGTCCATGGTAGAGGCTCACAGTCACAAAATTTCTGAAGGCACCTGTCTTGATCCAAGAAAGTTAGAAAAGTCTTTGAAGAAAAGGTAAAATTTGATCTGACTCTTTAATAAGTATTATTTAAGACAAGGCATGTAAAGATGTTCCAGGTAAAGGAAATACTAGCTGAAATGACTCAAAGGTACAAGGGAGCACACCTCACTCAGGAAACTGCAAGAATTTCTGTAAAGCTGGTTAAGAAACTGTAGCAAGAGATTAAAATGAAAATGTATAAAGAGGACTGATCTTAAGGGTTCTTATAAACATATCTAAAAAGTTTGGGCTTTTGCCTGAATGCAAAAGGGAGCCACTGAATGATTTTAAGGTTTACATTTTTCAGCTGTGTGGATAATCAGATAGATCGGAGTCAGAGAAATCAGTTAAAAAGCTATTCTAACGAAATTAATTTGTCCAATCCAAGAGCATGGAATATCTTTCCATTTCTTTGAATCATCTTCAGTTTCCTTTATTAGTGTTTTATAGTTCTCAGTATATAAGTCTTTCACCTCCTTGGTCAGGTTTATTCCAAAGTATGTTATTTTTTTGGATGTGATTGTAAAAGGGATTTTTTTTTTATAGTCCCTTTCTGACATTTCATTTTTTAGTGTGAAGAAGTGCAACCGATTTCTGTATGTTAATCTTGTATCCTGCTACTTTGCTGAATTCATTTATCAGTTCTAGTAGTTTTTGTATGGAGTATTTAGGGTTTTCTATATATAATATCATGTCATCTGCGTATAATGACAATTTTACCTCTTTCCTTCCAATTTGGATACCTTTTATTTCTTTTTCTTGTCTGATTTCTGTGGCTAGGACTTCCAATACTACCTTGAATAGAAGTGGTGAGAGGGGGCATCCTTGTCTTGTTCCAAATCCTAGTATCCTAGGTAAGAAATAAGGCAGGCTCAGCTAATGAAATCCAGTTGCAATGTGGAACAGAAGATAGGTTTGAAACATATTTAGAAAATAGAGAAGACAGTACTTGGTGATAAACTGAATGACATAAGGGAAAAAGAAGAGTTTAGGGTGAGCCCAAGTTTCTATTTTAGGGAACTGGATGAATGTAGTATGATAAGATAGTAAATACAGGGTTTGGAAGTGAAATGTGCACTTGGGTTGAAATGTGGTGAGTACGGTTTTGACATGTTGTTCGATCTTAAACAGTTTTGATATAACTAGGTTAAAATGTTGATTAGATAGCTGGAAATATGAGTCTGGATCTCAAGAAACAAAGATTGGCTGGAGAGAGAACATAGATGATAGATAAAAAAAAATGTTTTTGGTGGGTAAAATCTCAGGGAGCATGTTCTGTGTGAAGGAGCAGAAGGCCACTATCAAATTATATTCTCATATATTATATTTATTTTTATAACATTTCTTGAGAAAAGGGAAGAGAGAGAATAATGATCCAAGCATGAGTAAGACTGAGTTTCCTATTGAGGCTTTCAGAGTACATAGATAGAGTCACTGGATCAACCCCAGAGGGAAGAGTTTTAATTTCCACCCCTGTTAAGGCTGTATCTAAGCTCGCCCTCCCAGGTGTTCAATGAAGGACTCCGTTTTTGTCTTTTTAGGTATGATCTGTATTACCTACCTGCTGTTTTTGTCCTGTTTGTGGAAACAGAAATGAAGCAGAATGAGGAAATAACTTGTTGAAACTCACCTAATATATTGAGATGAAAGCCAGGCCTAAAAACGAAATGTGATTGACATTGTTCTCTAGTGATCCCGTATTAGAGTTATTCCACTTATCATTCACGTGAGAAAATGAAATGAGTAAATCAGAACAAACACTAAGTGAATATCAGGACGTATATTTTAAAGGCTCTTGAGAATGTGGCTTGGTTACCTTTGGCTAAAATAGATAATAGTGGCAAAGTCACTGCTATGTGGTCACCAACTCATTCCCTTGCTTCCCACCCAACCCCCAAAAGACAAAACAAAACAAAGCAAAACAAGCTGACGTACAGTTCCCAGCTTCTGCAGTTAGATGCTTGAACTTTGGCTAATGCAGTGTGGATGAAAGTGATGCACATCACTTCAACCAGGATTAGTTTCCTGTTGCTGCATAGGAAATTGTCACAAACTAGGCAGCTTTAAGTAAAACAGATTATTTTACTGTTGTTGTTGGGGCATGGCATGACTTGATTCCCTGCTCATTATCTGATTGGGTGTTGGAGTGAGAGTAGCACTCATCTGGGGCTGGAGGAGCTCCTCCAAGTTCATGGTTGTTGGCAGACTTCATTTCCTTGCAGCTGTAGGACTGATATCCCCGTTTTCCTACTAGCTGTCTGTCCACTGGGAACTGCTCTCAGGTCCTTGTCATTGGCCCCTCCATCCTTAAAGCCCGCAATGGAAAATTTATTCTGCGTCAACTCCCCCTCATTTTGAGTCTCTGGTTACCACTGTCTCTGATCACTAGACCCAGGTTTCCTGTAATTAGATCCATCCCACCCCGGTGATTTTCCTTTTTAAAACTCAACTCTGCCCTATAGGATAACCTAATCAAAGGAGCAAAATCCCTCATATTCACAGGATGTGGATAGTAGGGAGCAGTGCGTCCTCAGGACCATCTTAGAATTCTGCCTACCACTCTGGCTAACACAAAATATTCCGTGAGACCTTCTACTCTCTTTCCTGTTTGCTGCCAGATGCAGAGAGCCAGCGGAGGACTCTGAGTCCATGAAAGATGAGGGGCCACCAGATGGAAGGGGCATAGATCCTGGAATGAGCATCAACACCATCCACTTCCTCTTCCCCCACTTTCTTGCATTGCCCTGGAAAGTGAGCAAGAAACAAATCTTTATTGCATTAGATTTTTGGAGCTCTTTGTTCCAGTTGATAACCTATTTTGGTTAATGCAGAAATTGGTACCAAAGAATAATAGGATAATATTGTGATATATTAAGAACTTGCTGTTTTCCAGCTTTTTATCTATTCCTTCCTTTCCCTAATAATTCAGGTAGCATCTCTCGCTTTCTGTGTGTGGTGGGCTTGAGCAAAAATCTATGTTTTGAGCCACTAAGTAGATCTTGTAAATCTTACTAAACATAGACATCAATTTGAAAGCTAATGTGCTTTTGATGTGCAATGTGTAGGCTTTATTGAGAAAGAAATCCTTCTCTTGGAGTTATAAAAAACTGGTCTGCATATCAAGAGCAAAGTTGTGAGGTTCAGGATATAGACTACATATAATGTATCATAGATTAGTGAAAAATGCATATTAGTATGCAATAGTTTACTTGCCTAAAAGGAGAAAAAGCATGATTACTGAAGGAGGAGGAGGATGGAGGGGTTGTAATGAGATATCCCCTTGGTCTAGGAGAAGTGGAGAGACCCACATTCCTGGGTGAACTTCAAGCCACATAGAGAAGCCCCTTGTGCATTTAGAGGTTGAAATGGTGGAAGAACTACAGCTGATGGAGGTGCTCAGGTGCATCTACCAGACTCAGTGCTGGTAAAGCACCTGAGGGTTCCAAAGTATTCTCCCAAGTAATGAATGGGCTGACAAATCTGAAGGGGCTGAGGGCCAGGACAAGGATCTCATAGCAGGTGTGAACTTGTCGTAGAGGCTGAGGCTGGGCCAGTGAGAACAGAGGCCGATGCAAGGCAAGGTAGGTGATAACCCTATGGATGCTGCTGAAAATGCAGGATGACACTCAGTGCAGACCACACTCCTCTGATATTAGAAAGATGTATTATACGACTCCCCTCCCTCCGTATTGCAAGTAGATTACTTTCAGGGAGAAGGGGAGAAAATGAAGAGAGAGAAGGAGAATAAATGAGTTTGGATTCTTAATAAAAGGGACTGGGTTTATGGACTGACAGTATTAGGCTTTCCAACACCAGCTGAAATAGAAGCCCAAATTGAAGTTACTTGGAGAAATATGCAAAATCACATCTATGAAGATAAAACATCTTCCCCTCAGTCACTTAAAGGAATACTTTTTGACTTAGATTTCAATAGTAGCTGATATTAAAAAGGTAAGAAAAAACAACAACACAAGACTTCCCAAGTAAAAACCTACTTAATTTCACGAGGAAAGGAGGCCAGCTAAGGCATACTCTCTTCACATCTTACTGGTTTTTCTTTTTTTTTTTTTTTTTTGCCTAACTCTTAAAAGTTCCCTTGAATTTTATCCTCTGCCATCTATGTTTTACATTCCAAATACCACCCTAAATAAGGCTCATCCACACCCATGTTATGCATAGCTGACTACCAAATCTCTGGCTTCAGCACTGATCTTGCTTCTGAGTTCCACACCTACGTTTTCAAATTCTTACAGGTCTGCATTATTGACCTCTATATAGTGGGAAGCTCCAAGTCAACATGTGTCCCTTCTTTCATCTGCAACTCCTCTTGCTTTTTCTAGCTCAACCACTGAAATTTAAAAAAAAAATCTAAACATTGTCTGAGATTTCTATTCCATCTTCTCCAACGACACTTACTTGTATGAATTCTACTTCCTGAATCTCTCACTTCTGCCTCTTAATCTCACTCCTCATTGCCTGTGTCTGATATTAGACTTCAGTGATTTCTTTGCAGGATTATGGCAATATCTTTGGAATGGCCTCTCTGCATCAGGTTTGGCTACCCTACTCCCCAAACTATATACCCAGTTCCACCCAGTTCATTCTCCATATTTTTTAGAGTGGTATTCCTAAAAGACAATCTAACCATATTACTTTTCTACTTAAACTGTTCAGAGTCTCTCCTTCAGGATAAACTCCATGATATACTAGGCTTTTCATGGTCTGTCACTTGCCTACATTTAAACTTCATCTTCCTTTTCTCAATATTATGAATTACAAAGAGTTCCTTGGATGTGCTTTGTTCGTATTTGTTAACAGGAAATACAGTACCTACATTCTTGAAATCCCTTTTCCTAATAATTTTTGTCAAATATATTAACTCCCATTTGTCTTTCAAGATTCACTTCAAGCTTTACATCCTCCTGATTTTTCTCCCCCAAATCATCATTTAGATTGAAGATCTCAAAATCATTTTCTCTCTCTCAGCCCCCACCAAGAAGAACATGTGGTGATTATCTGTTACTTGCCTTTATAACTCGATTATCTGTTACTTTCCTTTATAACTCGTGTTGAAATCATTGTTTTCCCAATTCTATAAATGGAATTGGTAGCATACCTCTCATGATATTCTATAATCATCCAAAGAAAATCCATTTTTTGTTTCTTTTAAAGTTATTTTTTTCCTGGGACTTCCCTGGCAGTCCAGTGGTTAAGACTCTTAGCTTCCACTGCAGAGGGCACAGGTTCAATCCCTGGGCGGGGAAATAGGGTCCCTCATGCCGTGCGGTGCGGCCAACAACAACAAAAAAAATTATTTTTTTCTGTCATCTTCATCTCACTTCAGCTCCCTTCTCATCAGTTACCTCTTTTATCACTTTTTCAAATATGTGTATCATATCTAATTGTGTCATTTGAAAAGTTATATTGTTGCAGAGACATGTAAATGTTTGGGCCCCCTTTCTATATATAGGATACTATTTTAAATATCATTGTTTCTTAATATTTTCATGAAACTTGTTTTTGAGCTCCATCCATGTTGCTATATGTAAATCTAGTTCTCATTTTGGAATACTGAATGGCATTCCTTATATGCATGTAACATATTTTGACTACGGTATGGTATTCTATTATATGCATATCCTGCATTTTAACTGCTGTATCTTCCCAGCAGTGGTCAACTAGGTTGCGTCCACTTATTCTCCTCCAAACAATAATACCGGGAATGTCTTCATACCTCTTTACCAGTGTGAGTTTTACTCTGAAATATCTTTAGTAGAATTGGTTACGTCTTAGGGAATATGCATACCCTATTTTATAGAGTATTTCCTGATTCCTTTTTAGAAGGAATCCTCCAATTTACATTCCCAACAACAGTGCAGAAGTGTCTTTATATACCTATGTTAAAATTCCATGTAAATTAGATATTTGAATAATATAAATAATTTCTCCCACTTCTACATTCTTTAGTTTTTTTCTTTGGTATCTCTCATGGAACAAAAATCTTCAATTTTGATAAAATCATATGCTTCAGTTTTTTTCTTTGGTGTTTGTGCTTTTTGGAGTCTTGTTTAAAATCTCCTTTTTAACCCTCAGATCACAAAAGTATTCTTTATTTTGGTGACTCCTATTATCCAGTTGTCGACAATTTTGCCTATATCCACTTTTACTCATTTATTTTTCTTCTATCCTTCTCCCATGTCATCCCAAATTAATCTCTTCCAGTGCCTTCTTGAAGAGTCTCCTACCTAGTCTTCACCTGACTAATTCAGTTTCCTACAGTATATATTTTGTCATTCAACCCACTCCTTGTCCTTTCTTATTTCCTCATTTCAGATTTTCCTCCCCATACCTGCACAGTTTCTTTAAAATATCTGTTTTGTTTCATGTTTAATATTTTCCTTATGTGTTGAATATATTTTTAATGTGCACTTTAAATGTTTGTTCTTCCTGTTGCATTAGTTCTGCTTTTTCAGGTAACAGTTTTTCCATTAGTGATTTTTACTGCATAGTGTTTGAGCTCCTCAGTAACTGGAAAATCACATTTTATTGGATCTATCTATTGCTTTGACTAATATTTGTTACTGAAGAGGAGATTTAGAAACCTAGGCTCTAACTTGTGCTCCCCTTTGTTTAAGAGTGGAGATTTCAGTATGGCATTCTACCCCTTCCATCCCTGTCCTATTTCTAGGAAACTTCTAGTGACTGCTCCTGTCAATGCTTTTGGCCTGGACCCTTATTTCTGTTCTGATTAGCTCTTGCAGTGGGGATAAGGGTGGAGGTGCAGGAATGATCAGAACCTCCCCAGGCTGTGTACACTCACTAATAGGGCATCTCTACCACAGCCAGACTTGTTATTCCGTGTTACTCCACTGCATGTCGCTGACAATGGGGCTGGTGCTGCTGTATTCCTGCCCCACGGAAGTGAAGGCTGAGGGAGAGAAAGGGGCACAAATAGGAAATCTAACCCAGTCTGTGCCTCATTTGAGGCTCCTGTCCTTCTCTAATTTGCAAACTTCCCCATCTCCCACTACCCTGGTTCCATCAAGATCCAAGCATCTTTCATCTTTTCAAAGATTTTATAGTTTTCTATGAGTGGTTGAATGGGGGCTTTAATGGCTGTTGTTCTACATTGTCTAGGGAGCACCACTCATATTGTATTTTAAACTCCAGTGAGGTGCCATTCACAGAATACAATGTGAATAGTGACTTTCACAGTCGTGCAATGATGGACTTAGAATTCATTAACCGTCCTAACTCTCCTATGGCTGATTCTATTGGAGGAATATAGGAGCTTGTGGTAGTTCACCGTGTTGTCTAGAAGCAGAAGAAACCATCAAGTGTCTTTTTTTGGTTTGTTTGTTTGTTTTAAATACGGTATCTCTTAACTTACTAACAGTTCATTTAAAATGAAGATTGTTTCAAGTACCACTCTATACCCAGCATGAGATTCAGCTCCTGGTTCATAATGAAATTTAGGGAAAAGGTTACATCAATTTGTTAAATGAAACAGAAAGGAAAGGAAGGGGAATTTACTTGAGAGACATCAGAGAGATAAACAGAGATAAAGGCAGAGAGAGACAGAGACAGAGAAAATAAAGAAGGAAATACAGGTAGAAAGTAATTGAAAATTTCCGGGTGAACAACACTATTGATAAATTATACTCCTGGCTTTACTACCATTCAAAGAACCTTGTAAGATGTCATTGTTTTTCAAATACAATCACAGGGCCTGTGTTTTGCATATCATTATCTAATTGCAAAGAACCAATAAAATCACAGCTTGTCTCATTACTGACTTATGAAAGGGTTTAAAAATAAGACTCAGATTGTCAAAAGCTATTGGCTTTAGCATGAATGTACACATTTTTCCTCAGAACAATTTAATTAATTCAGGGATGTGCACATCAGTGAAAAAGGTTACTAAAAATTAAATTTGTACTTCTTTATTGTAAAAATTACAAAAATCAAAACCTTTGTCTGTCTGGAGTAAATTCAGGCTATAAATATGACCTCCCAGCCATCATCACCCATGCTCTGAATCCATAACCATACAGAGACCGTGATTTAGAGGATTACTGACAAAGTCAACTTCTTGTCACAGAACATCAATGCAGTTGGTAGTTAGCATGTACATTTTGATTCTTCAGGTTTATAAACTTGTTCTACTGGATTTCTGATCACTCTTGGACATGATTATAAGTAAATGTCTGTCAGAGGTATTCCATTAGGATCATCTTGCTTGAGTTGAAACTCAAAGCATAAGTAGATTTTTTTTTTGGCTTTGGTTCATAAGAAACCATAGATTTTTAACTTAAACCTTAGATTAATTTTAGTGGCATAAGGAAAAAATGCACCAGAACACATCCAGGGAAGTTTTACTTCCAATACAACCTAGTTATAAGGAAGCTTTATCTAGAACATGGGCTCCAGGGAAAGTATGGCAGGTAGCAGTGTACACAGTTCAAGTCAGAGTTCATGGATATAAATGGATTCACCAGACTACAAGAAGACAATTTGGATCACAGCCTTTAACAGGAGAGTAGAGAAAGGAGGGGGGAGGGATCATAGAGCTGCATCTATTCTTAAGTATCCAATACTTTTGAATCAGGGAAAAAAATAGAATAAAAGCTACCAGTGGTTAAAAATCCGCCTGCCAGTGCAGGGGACACGGGTTCCATCCCTGGCCCGGGAAGATCCCACATGCTGTGGAGCAACTAAGCCCATGCACCACAACTACTGAGCCTGCGCTCTAGAGCCTGTGAGCTACAACTACTGAGCCTGCATGACACAATTACTGAATCCCGCACGCCTAGAGCCCGTGCTCTGCAACAAGAGAAGCCACCACAATGAGAAACCCGCACACCACAACGAAGAGTAGCCCCCGCTTCCCGCAACTAGAGAAAGCCCACATGCAGCAACACAGCCAAAAATTAAAAAAAACAAATAAGAAATAAATTTAAAAAAAAAAAGCTACCAGTGGGGAGAAGGAAAAAGTTCTCTAAATTAAACATTAGTTGGAGTTAAGTAATGGGAGAAAATAATTTTGTGGCTTTAAAGAGTATCTAATTTTGCTCTTTATTTTATAAGCTATTGGTCATTTCTTATTATTTTTTAAAATATGATATTCTCTTATATCCATTTTTTTTCCTGTAAGAAAGGAGTATAACCAGACTACCTACATTTTAGTCAGTTTTCAGACAGAGTTAATGTTTTTGTTCTTATCTGACAAATGCATTCACTAAAGTTGTGGTTTGTATTTCAGGTAAATATAGTACAGAGACCTAGGAAAGCAATGTCAGTATTAATCAATTTTCTGTTCTGTGTTAAGCTGGAATAAAACATTACTGAGTGACATGACAAACCCACACTTTATAAAAAGGAGACAAGATCCAGAGAGTTTTTGGTTTTTCTCCTCGAATCTTGTCAGATATGTCCAGCTAAAAAGCCTTTCTTTAAAATATGGGATCTTAATACATATATTTAAATTATGTTTCATCAAAACATGATTTCCTTCTTTCCTTCCTTCATTGAGCAGGTCTCAGGCAGTTGCTTTCTTTGTTTCTCTTCTTTGATTTAACGACAAATGACTTTCATCATGTTGTGCTCATAGTTTTCTTTAAAAGCAAATAACAATTGACTACATGCTGTAAGTGATAATCTCACAATATAAAATCCAGTCTTCACAAAATATTTGACATGTACAGCCCTCAGAATGGAAGACCTTTTCTTTCCAAAATTTTCCAACTATGCCATATTAATATGTATATTAATATATGTATATCGATATAATTTTATCTTTTTAAGCCCTCTTAGTCATAATGCAAAGTAATAAGCACCATATAACAAACATAAAATACTGGCTAAAAATGAAAGAGACTATAAAGAAGTTAAATAATTTATCACAATTTAATTCTCATAAACAACTTTATATGAGATTTTAAGCTCGGGTAGAAAAAAAAACTAGGTAGCAAAGTTTGGGAACCTAGAAATATACCCTCATTGTGTGTGTGAGCATCTGTGTGTAAGTTAATTTCTATAAAGATATCATGGTGTATATATAAAAATATTAAAGGCTTATATGAGTATTATTGAATTTGAGATTACTAAATATGCACTCGAAATAATGTGAACCCAGGAGGGATTGTGAAAATCACAACCATGTTTCTATAAAGTAGAAAATATTTTCATGTAATTATAATTGATGTTTTAATTTTTTAAAATAAATTATATTATGAATATAAACATTTCTAACACAGTTAAATAGCAAATAAAATTTGGAAAATGACCATATAAAACAGAAGTCACTGTTATATGTCTTATTCATGTTGAATACATAGGATTAATTTTTAAAAAATAGAAAAAGAGTTAAAGGAGATATATATATTTTTTTATTGAAATGAATGATACAAAAATTGAAAAATAATCACCTAATTGTGATTAAAACAACATTATTTAAGGATGATGTATCTATCAGTTGTTTCTGTTTTTCTTGTTTTATTTTTAATGATTAAATAAATATTCATGTTTACTATAGGGTGATAAGACACTCTTCTACAGTCCTGGAGGGACTGTGACTTGTGATACACTTTTTGGAAAACAATCAAGAGTCTCAAAAATGTTCACACATTTTTTTACTCTTTTCTTAATTGAAGTATAGTTGATTTACAGTGTTTTAGGTATACAGCAAAGTGATTCAGATATATACATAATTTTTTTTTCTTCTTCAGATTCTTTTCCATTATAGGTTATTATAAGATATTGAATGTAGTCCCTGTGCTAAACAGTAGGTCTTTTTAAAATCTATTTTATGTATAGTAGTATGTATCTCTTAATCCCCAATTCCCAATTTATCCCTCCCTCCATCCTTTCACCTTTGGTAAGCATAAGTATCTTTTCTATATCTGTGAGCCTATTTGTTTTGTAAATAAGTTCATTGTATCATTTTTTTTAGATTCCACATATAAGTGATATCAAATGATACTTGTCTTTCTCTGACTTACTTCACTTAGTAAGATAAACTCTAGGTCCATCCATGTTGCTGCAAATGACATTATTTCATTCTTTTTTATAGCTGAGTAATATTCCACAGGAAAAAACATATATATAACACATCTTCTTTATATATATATACCACATCTTCTTTATACATTCATCTGGCAGTGGACATTTAGGTTGCTTCCATGTCTTGGCTATTGTAAATAGTGCTTCTGTGAACATAGGGGTGCATGTATCTTTTCAAATCAGTGTTTTCATCTTTTCTGGATACATGCCCAGGAGTAGGATTGCTGGATCGTATGGTAACTCTATTTTTACCTTTTTAAGGACCCTCCATACTGTTCTCAATAGCAGCTGCACCAATTTACATTGTCACCAAAAGTCCACACACCCTCTCCAGCATTTATTATTTGTAGATTTTTTGATGTTGGCCATTCTGACCAGTGTGAGGTGATACCTCATTGTAGTTTTGATTTACATTTCTCTAATAATTAGCAACATTAAGCATCTTTTCATGTGCCTGCTGGCCACCTGTATATGTTCTTTGGGGATATGTCTATTTATGTCTTCTACCCAATTTTTGATTTGTTTGTATATTTTGGAAATTAAGACCTTGTCAATTGCATTGTTTGCAAATATTTTCTCACAGTCTGTAGGTTTTTTCATTTGGCTTATGGTTTCCTTTGCTGTGCAGAAACTCATACATTTGATTAGGACCCCTTTGTTTATTTTTGCTTTTATTTCTATTGTTTTGGGAGACTGACCTAAGAAAACATTGGTATAATTTATGTCAGAGAGTGTTTTGCCTATGTTCTCTTCTAGGAGTTTTATGGTGTCATGTCTTACATTTAAGTTTTTAAGCCATTTTGAGTTTGTTTTTGTGTATAGTGTGAGGGTGTGTTCTAACTTCGTTGATTTGAATGTGGCTGTCCAACTTTCCCAACACCACTTGCTGAAGAGGCTGTCTTTTTCCCATTGTATATTCTTGCCTCCTTTGTCGAAGATTAATTGACCCTAGGTGTGTGGGTTTATTTCTGAGCTCTGTATTCCGCTCTATTGATGCATATGTCTATTTTTATGCCAATACCACACTGTTTTGATTACTGTAGCTTTGTAGTGTTATCTGAAGCCTGAAAGGGTTATGCCTCCACCTTTGTTCTTTTTCCTCAGGATTGCTTTGACAATTCTGGGTCTTTTATGGTTCC
Organism: Lagenorhynchus albirostris; assembly: GCF_949774975.1. Classification (NCBI taxonomy): domain Eukaryota; kingdom Metazoa; phylum Chordata; class Mammalia; order Artiodactyla; family Delphinidae; genus Lagenorhynchus; species Lagenorhynchus albirostris. The sequence goes on from NC_083106.1 coordinate 46,271,266, forward strand.
ATATAAATTTTAGGATTATATGTTCTAGTACTGTGAAAAATGTCATAGGTAATTTGATAGGGATTGCATTAAATCTATAGATTGCTTTGAGTAGTATGGCCATTTTAACAATATTAACTCTTCCAATTCAAGAGCATGGGATATCTTCCATTTCTTTGAATCATTTTCAATTCCTTTATCACTGTTTAATTCTTCTCAGCATATAAGTCTTTCACCTCCTTGGTCAGGTTTATTCCTAAGTATTTTATATTTTTATGAGATTTTTATAGGGATTGGCTTTCTTTTTTTTACTTTCCATTTCTGATATTTTGTTAGTGTAAAGAAGTGCAACTGATTTTTTTAATGTTAATCTTGTATCCTGCTACCTTGCTGTATTCATTTATCAGTTCTAGTAGTTTTTGTGTGGAGTCTTTAGGGTTTTCTATATACAGTATCATATCATCTGCATATAAAGACTATTCTACCTCTTCCCTTCCAATTTGGATACCTTTTATTTCTTTTTCTTGTCTGGTTGCTTTGGCTAGGACTTCCAATACTATGTTGAACAGAAGTGGTTAGAGTGGGCATCCTGTCTTGTTCTAGATTTTAGCATAAAGGCTTTCAGCTTTTCACCACTGAGTATTCTGTTGGCTGTGGGTTTGTAATAAAATCTTTTGTTATGTTGAGATATGTTCCCTCTCTACCCACTTTGGTAAGAGTTTTTATCACGAATCAATGTTGAATTTTATCAAATGCTTTTTTGGCATCTATTGAGATGATCATGTGGTATTTATCTTATCTTTTGTTGATGTGGTGTGCAAATCAATCACATTGATTTGTATATGTTGAACCATCCTTGTGACACTGGGATGAAACCAACTTAATCATGGTGTATGATTTTTTTTTTAATTTATTTAATTTATTTATTTTTGGCTGTGTCAAGTCTTCATTGCCATGCACAGGCTTTCTCTAGTTGCAGAGAGTGGGGGCTACTCTTCATTGCGGTGTGCAGGCTTCTCATTGTGGTGGCTTCTCTTGTTGTGCAGCATGGGCTCTAGGCATGGGGTCTTCAGTAGTTGTGGCATGCGGGCTCAATAGTTGTGGCTCATGGGCTCTCGAGTGCAGGCTCAGTAGTTGTGGCGCACAGGCTTAGTTGCTCTGCTGCATGTGGGATCTTCCCGGACCAGGGCTTGAACCCATGTCTGCTGCATTGGCAGGTGTATTCTTAACCACTGTGCCACCAGGGAAGTCTCTGGTGTATGATCTTTATGTGTTGTTGGATTTAGTTTGCTAATATTTTGTTGAGAATTTTTGTATCTATATTTATCAAAGATATCAGCCTGTATTTTCTTGTTAGTGTCTTTGGTTTTGGTAGCAGGGTGATTGTGGCTTCATATAGTGACTTTGAGAGTGTTCCCTCCTCTTCAGTCTTTTGGAAGAGTTCGAGAAGAATCAGTATAAGTTCTTCTTTGTATGTTCGGTATAATTCCCAGGGAAGACATCTGGTCCTGGAATTTTGTTTGCAGTCAATTTTTTGTTTGCTTGTTTTGTTACAGATTCTATATCACTTCTGGTGATCAGTCTGTTCAAATTATCTATTTCTTCTTGATTCAGTTTTGGTGGGCTGTTTGTTTCTAGAAACTTGTCCATTTCTTCTAGGTTGTCCAACTTGTTGGCATGTAATTGTTCATAGTATGCTCTTACGGCTTTTTGTATTTCTGTGTTATCAGTTGTGATTTCTCCTCTTTAACTTCTTATTTTGTTTATTTGGGTTTTCTCTCTTTTCTTCTTGGTGAGCCTGTCCAGAGATTTGTCAATTTGTTTACCCTTTCAAAGAACCAGCTCTTGGTTTTATTGATTTTATCTATTATTTTTTTAATCTCTATTTTATTTATTTCCTTTCTGATCTATATTATTTCCTTCCTTCTGCTGACTTTAGGTTTTGTTTGTTCGTCTTTTTCTAATTCTTTTAGGTGGTAGGTTAGGTTGTTTGAAATTTTTCTTGTTTTTTTGAGCAAGGCCTGTATCACTATGAACGTCCCTCTTAGGACTGCTTTTGCTGTATCCCACAGATTTTGTGGGTTGTGTTTTTATTGTCATTTGTCTCAAGGTACTTTTTAAATTTCCCCTTTGATTTCATTGTTGACCCATTAGTTTTTTAGTAGTGTGCTGTGTAGTCTCCATGTAATCTTATTTTTCTCATTTCTGTGCCTGTGGTTGGTTTCTAGTTTCACGTCATTGTGGTCAGAAAAGATGCTTGAAATAATTTATATCCTCTTAAATTTGTTGGGGGTTATTTTGTGTCCTAGTATATGGTCTATGGTAGATAATGTTCCATGTGCACTTGAAAAGAATATGCATTCTGAGTTTTGGGGTTTTTTTGGATGTAATGTCCTGAAAATATCAATTAAATCTAAGTGTTCTATTGTATCATTTATGATCTCTGTTGCCTTATTGACTTTCTGTCTGGAAGATCTGTCCACTGATGCCAATGGGGTGTTAAAACCTCCTACTATTATAGAATTTCTATCAATTTCTCCCTTTATGTCTGTGCTTGTTTTATGTATTTAGGTGTACCTATATTGGGTGCATATATGTTAATGAGTATAATATCTTTTTACCATTATATAGTGTCCTTTTTAATCTTTCTTTATGGCCTTTGTTTTAAAGTCTATTTTGTCTGATATGAGTATTTCTACCCCCATTTTATTCTCATTTCTGTTTGCATGAAATCTTTTTCCATCCCCTCATTTTGAATCTATGTGTGTCCTTCACCTTAAAATGGGTCTCTTGTAGGAAGCATATTGTAGGCTCTTGTTTTATTACCCAATCTGCCACTCTACATCTTTTGATTGGAGAAGTTAGTCCATTGACATTTAAGGTAATTATTCATAGATATGTATTTATGGCCAGTTTAAACATTGTTTTCCAGTTGATTTTGTATTTCTTCTTTGCTCCTTTCTTTTTGTCTCTCTTTTTGTGGTTTGATCGTTTTCTTTTGCATTATGCTTGGGTTCTCTGCTTTTTGGTTTTTGTGAATCTATTGTATGTTTTTGATTTGTGGTTACCCTTGTTTCAAGTATGTTAACCCATTTACTTACTTGCTTTATACTGGTAGTCATATAGGCTCAGACATAGTCTCAAAAAAAATTTACATTTTCTTACTCCCCACACATATTTTATGATTTTGATGTCCTCTGTTACATCTTCATGTTTACCCTTTTGCTGTTCATTGTAGTTATAACCACTTTCGCAAATTTTTTGATTTTTTAAGAAGTCTATGTACTAGTTTATTTAAGTGATTTACTTTCCTATTTTGATTTTCTCTTTTATATAGTTTCTCAATTCTTTTCTATTTAGAGAAGACCTTTCAATATTCCTTTTAGGATATGTTTAGTATTGCTGTATTCTTTTGCTTGTCTGATAAATTCTTTATCTCTCCTTCTATTCTAAATGATAATCTTACTGGGTAGAGTATCCTAGGTTGCAGGTTTTTCCCTTTCAGGACTTTGAATATATCTTGCTACTCCCTTCGGGCCTGCAGTGTTTCTGTAGAGAAATAAGCTGATAGCCTTATGGGGGTTTGCTTTTAACTAACTCTTTGTTTTCCTCTTACAGCTTTTAGAATCATCTCTTTACCTTTAACATTTGCCATTTTAATTGTAAAGTATCTTGATGTGAATCTGTTTGGGTTCATCTTGTTTGGGACCCTTTGTGCTTCCTGTACCTGTGTATCTTTTTCCTTTTATAGGTTTGGGAAGTTTTCAGCCATAATTTCTTCAAATACATTTTCAATCCCCTTTTCTCTTTCTTCTCCTTCTGGGATCCCTATTGTGTGTAGATTGGCATGTTTTATATTGTCCCATAGGTCTCATGTTTCTTTAATTTTTTTTCATTTAGCTTTCTGTCTGCTGTTCTGATTGTGTGACTCTATCTTCCAGATCACGTATTCATTCTTCTGCATTATTTAATTTGCTATTTATTGCTCAGCTTTTGTCTCAGGAAATGAGTTTTCTAATTTTAATTATTTCCTCTTTATAGTTTTTATTTCCTTGTTACAGTGATCTGCATTTCTATAGAAAGTCTTTCTTAATTCCTTCAGTATTTTTATTACCTCATTTTTGAACTCAGGAGCTGGTATACTGGAGAGGTCTGTTTCATTGTTTGTTCTTTCAGGAAAATTTTCTTGTTCTTTGAATTGGGAGTGGTTCCTCTGCTTCTTCATTTTACTTATATTTCTCTGACTCCATGAATTTAGGAGAAACAGTTATCTACTGTGGTCTTGAAGGACTGTTTTCAACTTATAATTCTGAAAATTTTTAATGACAGAGGAAAATTATTGCTGTATACTATCAAGTAAAAAAACAAAATACCATCAACTAAAAACGTGTGAAAAAAATTTTAATTGCATACAGATGGATTTAACCCCTCTACAAAAGTTTTCTATGTCTAAAATGGAGAAAATACTAGTATCTAGTTCATAGACTTACACTGTATGTTAACTAAGATGCTACATGTGAACTAACTGGTTCTAGAACTGGTACATGGTAAACATTTTATAAATGTCAGCTACTGCTGGTAAGAGTTCTTATGAGAATATTAGGTCAAAAACAGGAGGGAAATTCTGTTCTTATTAAAGAGTTCATAGAAGTCTTTTCTTTCTCTGTGTATGAAAAAGCAATTATAATGAACAATTTCAAAATTAGGAAAGGGAAGGTAAAAAATTCATCCTCCTGTTTTGAGGTAATGAATGAACATGATCCACATGGCCAGGACAATCAAACAGTAGATGTTAAGTGTCTGTCAGATTTCAGAGGAAGTATCTGTTAACAAATGTGTCCACAGGCCAAATGTAAAGAGTGAAAAGAGCTAGTTACCTGCATACTTGGTCTATGCCACCACCTTCTGTGTTAGGCTTCCTCTTGATAGTCACCTGAATGTTCTCTACCAAATGGGCTCTTTGTTGTCTGTCACAAGAGAAGGATCCACTGTTTCCAAGCCCCTTGGGAAGGAAAACAGTGGTCAAGTGTCCTGTCAGTGGCTGGGAAGTTACTTAAGATGTGGTAAAGCTGAAAAATGGGACCCAAATTTCTATTTGTGTGATTCTGTCAATAAACTGATGAAGGGAGGGAGGGAGAGAAAGATGGGAGGGAGCAGAGAGAGAAGAGGAGGAGGAGGAAAGGAAATGGACAGCTCCTACACCTGTGTAGGACATGAGGTGGCTGTATTTAGCATGCACTTAAGTCCTCTAGCATTTCCTATTTTTTTTTTAGCTTTTTTGTTTGTTTACCCACAAATCTTTCTACGTATTTGGAAATGGAAGTTCAGTGAGTTTAAATGACTCACTCAGTGACTCAGCTAGTAAATTCAGGGACAATGATCAGAGAGAGATTCCTTGTTGGTTCCAGTCTTTTCACCCTGTCATACTAGAAATGTAGGTCACCTTCACTGGGCTCATAGAGTGCAGTTCAGCTTCTTAGTTCACATTTGGAAGAGGTCTCCACAACCCTTTATGTCTAAAAAGCCAACATTCAGCTTCACCCTCTGACAGCAGGGTGGAGAGAGACACAGATGCCCATTCTCCATTGTGATATCTTTATAATATTGCATTTACACAGTCTTCTTTTTCATATCCATTCTAGGGATGTATTTCTGAAATTCCTTTCTTTTTGAAATGGGGTTAAACAGGGTTATGACCAGAGAGGGAGAATAAAATGAGATCACAGAGTCAAAAAACAATCCCCCATTAAAACAAATATGAAGAAAATATTTGAAAAGTCACACCTCTGATTCCAGCCATAGGTAACAATTTACAAACAGCTCATTTTCTTCTCAGATTATATCAGTGTTTTCTCCAAGAATATTGTTGGGCATTTGCTTTTCATTCGTTCAAGTAAAGAGACATTTTAGGATTTTTCCCAAAGTTGACAGAAGGTGACTAAGTTCCACTTCTAGAAAGACCAATGTTAAGCAGCAGCTTTTCCAGCTCCCACTCTTTGAAGCTGTGATAATCTTGGGTCCGTTTTCCAGCACCATTTCATCAAGCATCATGATACATAAAGAACATGACTTATTTAGGTCTCACTTGAAAAAAAGATATTTTGATTGACCTAACAGTTTTCAAATTGAAAGTGGAATTATGGTATTAGAATTAGAAATAGTATTTAGGAGTTTTCTCTTCAGTCATTGTGCTTTTAAAAACTTTTGTACAGTTTCTCATTGCATCACAAAATATACCATGTTTTTAATACTCTCTTTTACTATAGTCTAATTAGGCCCACCAGGTATAAATATATAACATTTGAGGTTGAATTTGTGTGAACTTCATATAAGGACAGTCAAAACACTTTCAATTGGAGTATTTTGAATAGAGTGAAAAAATGGATTGTTTTAATAGGTGGAAGATTTTAAAGGATGTTCAGACTCAGTTATATCGTTCATTATAAATGGCAGAGGGATTGCTACTAGAATAATGCATCTCAAACTAAAGTTTCAGAATATCTTCCAAGGACTTCAGCAACTCTATAAGAATATATTTTGATGATCATCTAAAAATAATTCACTCATATTCTGGATTACCTGATGGTCCTACCTGTAATCAAATACTGCAAGGTTTCAGCACTTGCATGTCTTATTATGGAGTCCAAAGCTGAGTGAACAAATGTTTTCCAAAACTCAGATTTAGGAAAAGGTAAAAGTATTTGTGCAATTGAGTTATCATATAGTATATGATAAACTTGAACAACAGCAACGATGACAAAACGTGTGACAGCAGGCATTGTTGTCAACATGTTTGAGGCAAACTATTGCAGTGTTCCTGTTTATATTGGCAGTTAGCAACAGCTTGTTCATATAAGTATAGAAATAAATATGCAGTAAAATTTTTTTCATAGGAAAATCAGAACCAGACATTCATTTAATGCAAATTTCAGTAATACCATAGCATGCAGTGAACAGGACCACTTTACAGAATTATCAAGTGATATCTCATTAAATAGTCAAGAATTACTGTCAGTTTTATTTAAGTAGGAAATCTGATTGTCCTTAACTAGCAAACAGGCTCTTAATGTTTTAAACAGTATTTTGACAATATACATAGGCAAGTCAGCATTCTCTGAATTTATATTGTTAAATTCAAAATATAGAAAACGATTAAATGTAGAACTGGATCTGAGATGCCATCCTTCCACCATTAGCATCATGTTGTAAGGATGCCACTGGAAGGGAATTCAGAGGACCAGAGGTCCAGTCTTGGCACTTTACCTCCTTGTATTACTTTGAGCACAAAACTGAACCATCCTTAAACCTCAGTTTCTACACTATTAAAGCAATGAGACATAAGATTATTTCTGATGTCTTCCAATTCTAACATTCTATGTTTTTACAGATGCCCTAGGCATCTGTTGTAAATTCATGTGTTATATTTTTAGTTCTTTGAAATATCTAAACTCCACAAATAGTGTATTTTTTATCATATTCCAACAGAGTATTCTTAATCTTCAAGTTGAAGAATAGGGGCAATGATTCCAATGTTATTCTAAATACAATGCCTAAAAGAAGGAGTCCCAGCAAACTCATTTAGTCCCTTTTATTTGAGGACTATGTTACAGTAATCTTCTAAGAGAGCATAAAATATGTTTAATTGTAGATGTTTTATTTTTTAATTTAATTTTTATTTTATATTGGAGTATAGTTGACTTACAATGTTGTGTTAGTTTCAGGTGGACAGCAAAGTGATTCAGTTACGTATAAATATATCCATTCATTTTCAGATTCTTTTTCCATATAGCTTATAACAGAATTTTTTTTTAACATCTTTATTGGGGTATAATTGCTTTACAATGGTGTGTTAGTTCCTGCTTTATAACAAAGTGAATCAGTCATACATAAACATATGTTCCCATATGTCTTCCCTCTTGCGTCACCCTCCCTATCCCACCCCTCCAGGCTGTCAAAAAGCACCGAGCCAATATCCCTGTGCCATGCGGCTGCTTCCCACTAGCTATCTACTTTACTATGTTTGTTAGTGTGTATATGTCCATGACTCTCTCTCGCCCTGTCACAGCTCACCCGTCCCCCTCCCCATAACCTCAAGTCCATTCTCTAGGAGGTCTGCGTCTTTATTCCTGCCTTACCCCTAAGTTCTTCATGACATTTTTTTTCCTTAAATTCCATATATATGTGTTAGCATACGGTATTTGTCTTTTTCTTTCTGACTTACTTCACTCTGTATGACAGACTCTAGGTCCATCCACCTCATTACAAATAGCTCAGTTTCGTTTCTTTTTATGGCTGAGTAATATTCCATTGTATATATGTGCCACATCTTCTTTATCCACTCATCCAATGATGGGCACTTAGGTTGTTTCCATCTCCAGGCTATTGTAAATAGAGCTGCAATGAACATTTTGGTACATGACTCTTTTTGAATTTTGGTTTTCTTAGGGTATATGCCCAGTAGTGGGATTGCTGGGTCATATGGTAGTTCTATTTGTAGTTTTTTTAAGGAACCTCCATACTGTTCTCCATAGTGACTGAACGAATTCACATTCCCACCAGCAGTGCAAGAGTGTTCCCTTTTCTCCACACCCTCTCCAGCATTTATTGTTTCTAGATTTTTTGATGATGCCCATTCTGACTGGTGTGAGATGATATCTCATTGTAGTTTTGATTTGCATTTCTCTAATGATTAATGATGTTGAGCATTCTTTCATGTGTTTGTTGGCAGTCTGTATATCTTCTTTGGAGAAATGTCTATTTAGGTCTTCTGCCCATTTGTGGATTGGGTTGTTTGTTTTTTTTGTTATTGAGCTGCATGAGCTGCTTGTAAATTTTGGAGATTAATCCTTTGTCAGCTGCTTCATTTGCAAATATTTTCTCCCATTCTGAGGGTTGTCTTTTCGTCTTGTTTATGGTTTCCTTTGCTGTGCAAAAGCTTTGCAGTTTCATTAGGTCCCATTTGTTTATTTTTGTTTTTATTTCCATTACTCTAGGAGGTGGGTCAGAAAGGATCTTGCTTTGATTTATGTCATAGAGTGTTCTGCCTATGTTTTCCTCTAAGAGTTTGATAGTTTCTGGCCTTACATTTAGGTCTTTAATCCATTTTGAGCTTATTTTTGTGTTTGGTGTTACGGAGTGATCTAATCTCATACTTTTACATGTACCTGTCCAGTTTTCCCAACACCACTTATTGAAGAGGCTGTCCTTTCTCCACTGTACATTCCTGCCACCTTTATCAAAGATAAGGTGTCCATATGTGCATGGGTTTATCTCTGGGCTTTCTATCCTGTTCCATTGATCTATCTTTCTGTTTTTGTGCCAGTACCATACAGTCTTGATAACTGTAGCTTTGTAGTATAGTCTGAAGTCAGGGAGCCTGATTCCTCCAGCTCCGTTTTTCGTTCTCAACATTGCTTTGGCTATTTGGGGTCTTTTGTGTTTCCATACAAATTGTGAATTTTTTTGTTCTAGTTCTGTGAAAAATGCCAGTGGTAGTTTGATAGGGATTGCATTGAATCTATAGATTGCTTTGGGTAGTAGAGTCATTTTCACAATGTTGATTCTTCCAATCCAAGAACATGGTATATCTCTCCATCTATTTGTATCATCTTTAATTTCTTTCATCAGTGTCTTATAATTTTCTGCATACATGTCTTTTGTCTCCTTAGGTAGGTTTATTCCTAGATATTTTATTCTTTTTGTTGCAATGGTAAATGGGAGTGTTTTCTTGATTTCACTTTCAGATTTTTCATCATTAGTATATAGGAATGCCAGAGATTTCTGTGCATTAATTTTGTATCCTGCCACTTTACCAGATTCATTGATTAGCTCTAGTAGTTTTCTGGTAGCATCTTTAGGATTCTCTATGTATAGGATCATGTCATCTGCAAACAGTGACAGCTTTACTTCTTCTTTTCCGATTTGGATTCCTTTTATTTCCTTTTCTTCTCTGATTGCTGTGGCTAAAACTTCCAAAACTATGTTGAATAAGAGTGGTGAGAGTGGGCAACCTTGTCTTCTTCCTGATCTTAGTGGAAATGGTTTCAGTTTTTCACCATTGAGGATGATGTTTGCTGTGGGCTTGTCATATATGGCCTTTATTATGTTGAGGGAAGTTCCCTCTATGCCTACTTTCTGCAGGGTTTTTATCATAAATGGATGTTGAATTTTGTCAAAAGCTTTCTCTGCATCTATTGAGATGATCATATGGTTTTTCTCCTTCAATTTGTTAATATGGTTTATCACATTGATAGATTTGCATATATTGAAGAATCCTTGCATTCCTGGAATAAACCCCACTTGATCATGGTGTATGATCCTTTTAATGTGCTGTTGGATTCTGTTTGCTAGTATTTTGTTGAGGATTTTTGCGTCTATGTTCGTCAGTGATATTGGCCTGTAGTTTTCTTTCTTTGTGACATCCTTGTCTGGTTTTGGTATCAAGGTGATGGTGGCCTCGTAGAAGGAGTTTGGGAGTGTTCCTCCCTCTGCTATATTTTGGAAGAGTTTGAGAAGGATAGGTGTTAGCTCTTCTCTAAATGTTTGATAGAATTCGCCTGTGAAGCCATCTGGTCCTGGGCTTTTCTTTGTTGGAAGATTTTTAATCACAGTTTCAATTTCAGTGCTTGTGATTGGTCTGTTCATATTTTCTATTTCTTCCTGATTCAGTCTTGGCAGGTTGTGCATTTCTAAGAATTTGTCCATTTCTTCCAGATTGTCCATTTTATTGGCATATAGCTGCTTGTAGTAATCTCTCATGATCCTATGTATTTCGGCAGTGTCAGTTGTTACCTCTCCTTTTTCATTTCTAATTCTATTGATTTGAGTCTTCTCCCTTTTTTTCTTAATGAGTCTGGCTAGTGGTTTATCTATTTTGTTTATCTTCTCAAAGAACCAGCTTTTAGTTTTATTGATCTTTACTATTGTTTCCTTCATTTCTTTTTCATTTATTTCTGATCTGATTTTTATGATTTCTTTCCTTCTGCTAGCTTTGGGGTTTTTTTGTTCTTCTTTCTCTAATTGCTTGAGGTGCAAGGTTAGGTTGTTTATTCGAGATGTTTCCTGCTTCTTAAGGTGGGCTTGTATTGCTATAAACTTCCCCCTTAGAACTGCTTTTGCTGCATCCCACAGGTTTTGGGTCGTTGTGTCTCCATTGTCATTTGTTTCTAGGTACTTTTTGATTTCCTCTTTGATTTCTTCAGTGATCACTTCATTATTAAGTAATGTATTGTTTAGCCTCCATGTGTTTGTATTTTTTACAGATCTTTTCCTGTAATTGATATCTAGTCTATAACAGAATATTGAATAGAGTTTTCCTGTCCTTATTGATTACCTATTTTATATATAGTAGTGTGTATCTGTTAATCCCAAACTCCTAATTCATCCTTCCCCCCCCACCTTTCACCTTTGGTAACCATAAGTTTGTTTTTGAAGTCTGCAAGTCTGTTTCTGTTTTGTAAATAAGTTCATTTGTATCATTTTTTTTAGATTCTACATATAAGTGTTATCATATGATATTTGTCTTTCTCTGACTTAACTTCACTCAGAATTGTAAGGTCGGATCTTAACAAACGGCACCGCGAAACAGAGGAAAGCTTCAAGTGAGCTTTATTAGGGAGCGCTCCCGGGCGAGGTTCACTGGTCCGAGAGAAAGGGGCCAGAGAAGTCGCGCCCGGGCGAGGGTTTGGGCAGAATTTATAGGGGAAGAAGGGAAAGGGATGTGGTGAATCTGGGAGGGTGCAGGGTATTCCTTATTTGGTGGTCTTTTCGGGTATCATGGGGGACCGTTAGTCCCGCCCTTCAAAAGGCGGGAAGGCTGGGCCGGGTGGAAAGTCCCCAGGTCAGTTCCTGGAACTGGGTGGTCTGGAAAGTCTCCAGGTCAGTTTCTGGAACTGGGTGGTCCGGAGAGTTTCGGTCTGATGCAACCTGTGAATCTGATTGCGTTCCCCTGCCTCAGGCCAGTTGGCCTTACATCCTGACATCTTTGGTGTAATGGGGCGGCGTTCTGATCTCTGGCTACTTCATGCTGAATGGGGGCGTTGAAAGGGGAGTCAGGCGACCAGAGGTCTGAGGCTTAGGGGAGACCAGTGGGGGGGTTCTGTAGGAAGCAAGGTGTAAGGACCGAGGAGCATTTGGTTTGTGGCCACCCGAGAGACTTCCTCCATGCACCTGCGAAGGAACCTAAGAAAACAGGGAGCAAACGTGAGCAAGATACAGATGAGGATTAAAGGGCCTAAGATTGGTGTTAGCCAGGTATAGAGGGTGGATCGCCACCAATCAGGAATTGGGGAGGCGGACTGTTGGTGTTTGCGTTGGAGTTCTTAAGCGATGGAGGGCTTTTACGTTGTCTTCGACGAGTCCTGTTTCATTGATGTAATAGCAGCATTCCTCCTGTAGGAAGAGGCAGGTACCTCCTTTGTCGGCCGTCAGGAGATCCAGGGCTCGTCGATTCTGGAGAGCGACTCGGGCTATGGAGGTGATTTGGCGCTGGAGAGAGGAGATGGTGGAAGCTTCAGTGGCTAGCTGGAGTTTATGTTCTAAGTCGCGGGATGTTGAAACACTATGTGTTAGAGCTCCCCCCTCCACGAGGCCTGCAGTGACCAGGGAGGAGGCGAGAGAGATGCCTGCGACCAGAGGAAGAAAGATAGCTCTTTTCCGTCGGGTAAAGGGTGGCGTGATTAGCGAGGAAAATTCAGCTTGGCTATACAGTGTGAGTTGTGGGACGAGAGTAATGGGGATACATGGGAAGGGGGAGGAAGAATTGATCTCTTTTGTGAGGGAACCATTGCACCACAAAAACATGCCTGGTGGTGCTTCAGTTGATGTGTTTACCGTGAGGGATGAGTTGCAAAGAAACCCAGTATCAGCTAGATTTGGGCGGCTGCCGTAACAGATGGTGAGATTTTTTGAATCAAGGAATGTGGGAACTTTTAACGGGGAAAAAGGTGGGTTTTGGGAGGTGTAGGAAGTAGAATTGAAGGGCTGGTCGAGGGACAGCAGCCAAGGGTGGCCGGCCAAGCGAGGCACATAGAAAGCAGTCGGAGATGTTATCTATTCCTGTGTAGTTGAGTATCTGTACTGCTTGACGGACGAGGGTCAACCAAGAAAAAGGATCCTCTTTGTGTTCGGGGTGAGGTAGTTGGTGTTTTAGGGCTTATTCTGTTTCCTGGATGGCAGTGGCTTGTTCGCTCAAGTATTGGATAACTTTGAGAATCAACCTGACATATGAGCGAAAGACCCTGATAGAGCCCATGGGGTAGGTAGCAGTTGCCTATCGGTAGATTTTTCCTTGTACCCCTTTTACCCATCTTGTGTTCCAGGGATCTTTGATGTTGATGAATAACTGACCCTTGCCATTTGTGGTGAGCAGGTGGGATTGTCAGAGCGAGCTCCTGGTATCTAGTTTTGCCACATGGATGTTACATGAGTGATAGGGGCACCCCCCATAGGTCTCATTCCACCATTGACAGTAGTCTCGGGTCTGATCGTAAGTGAAGCAGACAGTGGGGGTGGACCATCCCAGGGGAACACCTTCTATGTTAGAGATGGGGATCTGGACTGTTACCAGGGCCTGGCACCCATCTGCTTGGCAGTCTCCCGTGCCCAGGACTCGGGCGTGGGTCCGACCTTTAGCTTGCCATGTCCCGTGGACGTGGAAGCGCCATAGGGACATCTGGTGAGTCCTGGGTGACAGGAGGAGCAGCAGGAGGAGAGACAGGGTGACGGACAAGCTGTAGTCTCGTGGGACCCAGCGGCAGGGCCGTCCAAGTCTCTGGAGTTGGGGCCATTTTAAGGCAGGAAACATGGTACCAGAAGGGGTCTCCCAAGAGTTTAGCTGCCGTGGGAGTGGTGAGGATCACTGTATGGGGGCCTGTCCACCGTGGCTTGAGAGATTGAGGGTGTAATTCTTTGAGGAGGACGCTATTGTCGGGTTGTAGAGGGAGAGAGGAAGTTTCAGAGACAGTCACTGTCAGTAGATGACGGTCAGCGTGTTCGCGGAGAAGACGGTGAAGCAGGGAGAGGTAGGGAAGGTGGGAGGCTAGGGGTGGACTCTGGGTTGGTAGGTCGTGAAGGAGGAAAGGGTGGCCGTAAAGTAGTTCAAATGGACTGAGGCCAGTAGGAGTCCGAGGTGAGGCTCGGATTCGGGTAAGGGCTAGAGGAAGCAGGTTGGGCCATAAGACACGGACCTCAAAGGACAGTTTGGTGAGGTGGTCTTTTAAGATCCCATTGGCACGTTCAACCTTACCGGATGGTTGGGGGTGGTAGGGGATGTGGAGTTTCCAGGTGATCTGGAGAGCCTCTGATACCTGTTGAACCACCTGAGAGACAAAGGCGGGTCCGTTATCTGACTGAATGGAGACTGGCAGACCAAATTGGGGGATGATGTGTTGAAGCAGGATGGTGGCGACTGTGTCTGCCATTTCTCGAGTTGTTGGATAGGCCTCGATCCAACCTGAAAAGGTGTCAATGAGAGTGAGCAGATATCGGAAGCATTTGCAGCGGGGCATATGGGTAAAGTCGATCTGCCAGTCTTCACCAGGCTGATGTCCATGCATCTGGTGTGTAGGAATTCGGGGCCGTAGGCCTCCTTGTGGGGAGACGGATGCGCAGGTTTGACAGGCCATGTGAGTCTTTGGGATGGCCTCTCTAAGTCCTGGCAGATGAAAGAGGGGGTCCAAAAAACGGAACATTGCTTTTGGACCAATGTGTAAGGATTTATGGATGTCTGATAGGAGGCCGGCTGCTTGGGCCAGAGGTAGGGCAATTTTGTTGTCTATAAAAATCCATCCTTTGTTATCTTTGTGTCTGCCTTTTGATAGTAAGGCAGCTTCCTCGTGCGGGGTATATGTGGGCTGGGTAGGACTGGTAAAAAATAGGAGTGGAGCTGGAGGATCCCCTTTTGTAAGCTCTCGGGCCACGGAATCGGCCTTCGAGTTACCTTGTGCTATTGGGTTGGATGGGAGTTGATGACCCCTGCAATGGATAATTGCTACTTCTTTAGGAAGCTGGAGGGCCTCCAGGAGTTTTGCAATGAGGGAAGCGTTGACTACTGGGGATCCCTTAGTGGTCAGAAATCCGCATTCCCTCCGTAGTGCTGAGTGGCTGTGTGCAATGAGAAAGGCATATTTAGAGTCTGTGTAGACGTTAACCCTTTGGTCTTTGGAAAGGTTAAGGGCTCGTGTAAGCGCGATTAGTTCAGCCTTTTGGGAGGTCGTTCCTTCTGGGAGTCTGTTAGCCTCGATAATAGTTGAGATAGTTACCACCGCGTAGGCTGCCCGTCGGCGTCTGTCAGGACCGAGTATCGAATTACCGTCCACAAAGAGAGTGCAGTCCGGATTTGAAAGAGGGGTGTCAAAGAGTCCCTCTCTTGGTGATTTGAAGGCTTCTATGACATGAGGGCAGGAATGGGATGGAAAACCCCCAGTGCCAGAGATAGGCAGGAGGGAAGCCGGGTTCAGGTGAGGAGAGAGATCAAGAGAAATAGCTGGGTTTTCAATGAATAGTAGATGGAACTCCTGAATGCGGGAGGGGCCCAGGAGGGAGAGAGACTTGTGGCCTAGGAGGTCGACCAGCCGGTGGGAGGAAAACACGGTTAGTGGGTGGGCCAGAGTCAGTTTGAGTGTGTGTTTGGTCAGTTCGGCTGCCGCTGCTAGGGCCCGAAGGCGTGGTTGCCATCCCCGAATGGTTGGGTCTAGCTGTTTGGAGAGCTAAGCCACGGGGCGGTAGGAAGGCCCTACAGGCTGGGCAAGGAGTCCAGTGGCTATTGTGGCCCGTTCATCCACAAAAAGGTGAAAAGGTCGGTTTGGGTTGGGCAGAGAAAGGGGAGGAGACGATATCAGAGCGTTACGGAGGGTGAGAAAGGCCTGTCGAACGGCGGAAGGAGAGGTGAGGGGTCCTTGAGGGGTTTCTTTAGTGGCTAGATATAAGAGTTTAGCGAGGAGAGCAAAGTTAGGGATCCAGTGTCGGAAAAATCCTATGATGCCCAAAAAGGAGAGAATTTGTTCCACTGTTTCCGGAGGCTGGAGCTCATGGATAATCCGGGTGCGATTGCTGTTAGACCTTTTGTGGTAGGGGTAAGGTGGAGCCCCAGGTAGGTTACAGAAGATACAGATAACTGAGCCTCGGCTGGGGAGGCCCAATAACCGCGAGAGCCAAGGTAATTGAGGAGATCTGCAGTATGATCTCTGAGAGGCTGAGAGATGGGCTACAAAGGAGGAGGTCATCTGCATATTGAAGGAGCGTGCTGGGGGTGAGGGAGCGGGAGGTGAGGTCCCGTGCCAGCGCCTGACCGAGGAGGCGAGGACTGTCCCGGTGAGCTGACTGGAAGTATGAGTATCTGGATCCATCCAGGTAAAGGCGAAGAGGAAATAGGAGTCGGGATGTAGGGGGATAGTGAAAAAGGCATCTTTGAGATCCAGAACTGTAAAGTGGGTTGTGGATGGGGGGATATGGGAGAGAAAGGTGTATGGGTTTGGTACTACTGGGTGGAGAGGAATTATGGCCTCATTGATTAGTCGGAGGTCCTGGACCAGGTGATAATCCCCAGAGGCCTTGTGGACAGGCAGGATGGGGGTGTTGCAGGGAGAGTCAGTGGGGATAAGGAGTCCCTGGTTTAGGAGTCTGGTGATAATAGGTTGTAGGCCCCTAAGGTGAGTCTCAGAGATGGGAAATTGGGGCCTTGATGGAAATTTGGAGGGGTCCTTTAGGCGGATGAGGACGGGGGAATGGTGTGTTGCTATTATGTGCTTAGAAGTATTCCGGACTTGGGGATTGAGTGGGTTCAGTGTGATTGGAAGAGGGGGATAGGAGGGGGAGGGTTCTAGAGACAGGCTGAGAAGAGGAAGCAGGAGTTGGGAGGAGGGGACCTTAGGGTCAAGTCTAACCAGCTGGAGGGAGGCCCCTAAGTGGAAAAGGACATCTCATCCTAGCAAGGGAACTGGGCAGGATGGTATGACTAAGAAGAAATGAGTAAAAGGGAGTCCTTCAATATGACATGGGAGTGGACTGGTCTGGAGTGGGAAGGATAGTTTGCCATCAATACCCATGACCGAGATCTGGGAAGGAGAAACTGACCTGGAATAAGTAGGCAGGACCGAATAGGTAGCCTCCGTGTCCACCAGAAATGAGATGGACTTACTCACTACCTGTAGCATTACCCTGGGCTCGGCGAGGGTGATGGGGGTCTTTGAGTCCAGGCGCTGTCAGCTGTCAGCCAATCCTAGTAGTTCGAGTGGTAATGCCGTTGGGTCGGCCTGCCCCCCGCGTGGAGACGCTGAGGGAGGGCCAGTTGTAGGGCAGTCACTCTTCCAGTGGCCCGTTAGCCCGCAGCTGGGACAGGGCTTAGAAGGAGGTTGGGGATTGGGACATTGGCGAGCCCAGTGGCTTTCTTTTCCGCATTTGAAGCAGGGCCCCGGCGGGGTTGCCTTTTGCGGACCCCGTGGATGCTGTGATCCATGGGAGATGTACGGCCTTAGGGCGGCTACAAGAGCTTGGGTTTGGAGGGCCACCTTCTGGTGCATCCGAGCCTGTCGGCTGGATTCTGCCAAATCCTCACGGGCGTTATAGACTTTAAAGGCCATTTTTACCAGATCTCGCATAGGGGTTTGAGGGCCGTCTTCTGCCTGTTTTAATTTCTTTCGGATGTCTGGGGCTGATTGGGTGATAAAATGGGTGGCTAGGACCGCTGCCCCTGCCGGGGTGTCGGGATCCAGCCGGGTGTAGAGAGTTAAGGCCTCTGTAAGGCGATTGAGAAAGATAGCTGGATTTTCGTTAGGTTCTTGGGTTATCTCTTTTAGTTTTTCAAAATTGACTACCTTATGAGCGGCAGCCTGCATGCCAGCCAGGAGGCATTGGATCATGAGGTCGCGTTTACGACGGCCATCCTGGCCATCCTGATAAGTCCAGCCTGGATTGGTGCCAGGTACGGCAGTCGCTCCCACAGGCATGGAGTTGTCGGTAAGGTGAACCTGATCTGCATGGTTTTGGGCAGCAGTTTGAATTCTTTCCCTCTCGTCAGGGGTCAGAGTAGAAGATAGGATCACAAAAATATCGTGCCAGGTTAGATCGTAAGCTTGAGAGAGGTAGCGAAATTCTTTGATGTAGCGGGAAGAGTCGGCAGAAAAGGAGCCTAATCGCTTTTCTATTTGAGAGAGATCTTGGAGGGAAAAGGGAACATGAACGCTAACTAATCCTTCTGCTCCTGCTACCTCCCTCAGAGGGCAGTGGAGCTTTGGATCTTGGGAGTCGTGAGAGCGTGTCTGTGCACTAATTGGTGAAGCAAGGGGCATGGGAGGAGAAACCATTGAGGGAGGCGGGGGAGCGGTTGGAGGGGCCGGAGCGGGTTCGGGAGGAGGAGGGACTGCTTCAGGGTAGGGTGGAGGTTGGAGAGGAGCTCTGGAGGGGGGAGAGGTGAGAGATTCGGGTGGGTCGGCTAGTGGAGAGGGGTCATCGTCAAAGGAAATTAGGGGCTTGGATATAGGAGATGTCTGTTTGGCGAGAAGGATCTGGGAAGTGGAACAACCGACGCAGAGGGAAGGGCGGGAGCGTAAATACCAGAAGGCCTGAACATAGGGGACCTTGGACCATTTGCCCGTCCTGCGGCAGTAATTATCTAGATCACGGAGGATGTTAAAATCGAAAGTCCCTTCAGGAGGCCATTTGGATTGATTGTCTAGAGGATATTGTGGCCAGGCCTCAGTGGAATAGAAAATACGCCGTCGGCGATGGAGATCTTGGGAGAAACTGAGGGCTGTAAAATTGGCTAGGAGACACCCCAGGGGCGTCTTAGAATCTGGTTTCGATTGTGAGGTTCCCATGACCCCCAGTCTGTCCCTGAGTGAATGGAGAGGGAGAGAGGCATCCCTGGTCTCAGTCTCCAATTCACGGCAGGTCGGAGGGCGGTCAGGCGATTGGGACGTCTCCACAGTTGCCCGAGGCCTGGAGAGAGGACGGAGGAGTCCCTGACGTGGTGGCGATTAGGGACAGGGAGTCCGGTGGGTAGGGACTCTGGGGGTCGGAGGGAACGAGGGGGACTTACCCCGTTTTCTGCCAGATCGGGTGGATAAGTAGAGGTTCCCTGGTTGTCTCCTGGGGGAGGGGAGGGGAGGGGAGGAGCGGCCCACGCGGTAACCCGCAGGGCTTGGTACCCCTCCCAGGTTTCGGCACCAAGTGTAAGGTCAGATCTTAACAAACGGCACCGCGAAACAGAGGAAAGCTTCAAGTGAGCTTTATTAGGGAGAGCTCCTGGGCGAGGTTCATTGGTCCGAGAGAAAGGGGCCAGAGAAGTTGCGCCCGGGTGAGGGTTTGGGCAGAATTTATAGGGGAAGAAGGGAAAGGGATGTGGTGAATCTGGGAGGGTGCAGGGTATTCCTTATTTGGTGGTCTTTTCGGGTATTGTGGGGGACCGTTAGTCCCGCCCCTCGAAAGGCGGGAAGGCTGGGCTGGGTGGAAAGTCCCCAGGTCAGTTCCTGGATCTGGGTGCTCCGGAGAGTTTCAGTCTGATGCAACCTGTGAATCTGATTGTGTTCCCCTGCCTCGGGCCCGTTGGCCTTACAAGAATGATAAGCTCTAGGTCCATCCATGTTGCTGAAAATGGCATTATTTCTTCTTTTTTATGGCTGAGTAATATGCCATTGTATATATGTACCACATCTTCTTTATCCATTCATCCATCGACAGACATTTAGGTTCCATGTGCTGGCTATTGTAAATAGTGATGTAATGCACACTGGGGTGCATGTATCTTTTTGAATTATGGATTTGGTCTAACGTGTCCTTTAAGGCCTCTGTTTCCTTACTGATCTTCTGTCTGGATGATCTGTCCATTGATGAAAGCAGGGTGTTAAAGTCCCCCACTATTATTGTGTTACTATTTCTCCTTTTATGGCTGTTAGCATTTGTCTTACATATTGAGGTGCTCCTAGGTTGGGTACATATATATTTACATTTGTTATACTTCTCCTTGGATTCATTTCTTGATCATTATGTAGTGTCCTTCTTTGTCTCTTGTAACAGTCTTTATTTTAAATTATATTTTGTCTGCTATGAGTATTGCTACTCCAGTTTTCTTTTGATTTCCATTTGCATGGAATACCTTTTTCCATCCCCTCACTTTCAGTCTGAATGTGTCCCTAGATCAGAAGTGGGTCTTGTAGACAGCATCTATACCTGTCTTGTTTTTGTATCCATTCAGCCAGTCTATGTCTTTTGGTTGGAGGATTTAATCAGTTTACATTTATGGTAATTATTGATATGTATGTTCTTATTGCCATTTTGTTAATTGTTTTGTATTTGTTTTTGTAGGTCTTTTTTCTTCCCTTCCTCTTTTGTTCTCTTGTGATTTGATGGCTATCTTTAGTATTGTGTTTGGATTGCTTTTTCTTTTTTGTGTGTCTATCTACTGTAGATTTTTGGTCTGTGGTTACCATGAGGTTTTGGTATAGCAGTCTATATATATACAAGATTGTTTTAAGTTGCTAGTCTCTTAATTTCCAATGCATTTCCAACATCCTGCATTTATACTCTCCTCTTCTCACAATCACTGGTTTTGATATCATACTTGTGTGTGGACAGTTTCCCACCTTTAGTTTATGTTTGCCTTTACCAGTGAGCTTTTCCATTTATAATTTTGTTTCTAGTAATTTTCTCGTTTCTAGTTGTGACCTTTTCTTTTCTGCCTAGAGAAGTTCCTTAGGATTTGTTGCAAAGTAGGTCTGGTGGTGGTGAATTCTCTTAGCTCTTGCTTGTCTGTAAAGCTTTTGTTTTCTCCAAGGAATCTGAATGAGAGCCTTTCTGGGTAGAGTATTCTGAGTGTCTTGCTGGGTAGAGCATTCTGAGTTGTAGGTTTTTCCCTTTCATCATATATTGTGCCACTCCTTTCTGTCCTGCAGAGTTTCTGCTGAAAAATTCACTGATAACTTTATGGGGATTGCCTTGTATGTTATTTGTTCTTTTTCACATTTTCTCTTTGTCTTCAATTTTTGTCAGTTTGATTAGTATGTGTCTCAGCATGTTCCTCCTTGGGTTTATCCTGTATCTGACTCTCTGTGCTTCCTGAACTTGAGTGTTACCTTTCCCATGTTAGGGAAGTTTTTGGTTATTTTCTCTTCAAATATTTTCTCAGGCCCTTTCCCTCCATCTTCTCCTTCTGGGACCTCTATAATTCAAATGTTGGTGCATTTTATGTTGTCCCAGAGGTCTCTTAGATGGCCTTCATTTCATTCTTTTTTTTTTTTAAATTCTGTTCCACGGCAGTGATTTCCACCCATCTGTCTTCCAGCTCACTTATTCATTCTTCTGCCTCATTTATTGGGCTATTGATTCCTCTACTAGTATATTTTTCATTTCAGTTATTGTATTATTCATCTTTGTTTGTTCTTTAAATCATCTAGCTCTTAAACATTTCTTGTATTTTCTTGGTCTGTCCCTCCATTCTTTTTCCAGGATCTTGGATCATCTTTACTATCATTATACTGAATTCTTTTTCAGGCAGATAGTCTATCTCCACTTCACTTAGTTGTTCTTCTGGGGTTTTATCTTGTTCCTTCATCTGGAATATATTTTTCTTCCATCTCATTTTGTCTAACTTTCTGTTTGTGGGCTCCATTTCGCAGGTTACAGGATTGTAGATCTTCTTGCTTTTGGTGTCTGCCCCATGGTGGGTGAGGTTGGTCCAGGGGCTTGTGCAGGCTTCCTGGTGGGAGGGACTGGATCTTGTCCCTCTGGTGGGCAGGGCTGTGTCAGGAGGAGTCTGTGGGCCCAGAACCACTTTAGGCAGACTGTCTGTTGATGGGTGGGGCGTGTTCTCACCCTGTTGGTTGTTTGGCCTGAGGCACTGAGCACTGGAGCCTGCAGGCTGTTGGGTGGGGCCAGGTCTCTGTGACAAAATGGCGACCTCCAGGAGAGCTCACGCCAATCAGTATTCCCTAGGAGCCTTCGCCACTAGTATCCTTGCCCCCATGGTGGGTCACAGCCAATCCCCACCTCCCTAGGAGACCCTCCAAGACCCACAGGTAGGTCTGGCCAAGGCTCCTATGGAGTCACTGCTTTGCCCTGGGTCCCAGTGCATGTGAAACCTTGTGTGCACCCTCCAAGAGTGGAGTCTCTGTTTCCCCCAGTCCTGTGGAGCTCCTGCACTCAAGCGCCACTGGCCTTCAAAGCCAAATGCTCTGGGGCTCCGAACTCTCACTCCAGTGGGATAACCTCTGGGATAGAGTTATTTTCAACTTGTGGGTCACCCACCTAGGAGGTATGGGATTTGATTATATCACGAAAGTGCCCCTCCTACCATCTCACTGTGGCGGCTTCTTCATCTTTGGGTGTAGAATATCTTTTATGGTAGGTTCCAGGGGTTTTTCGTCCATAGTTGTTCAGCAGTTAGTTGTGATTTTGGTGCTTTCATGAGAGGAGGTGATCTCAAGTCCTGCTACTCCACCATCTTGTCTCCAATCTCTGCTGTAGATGTTTTAATATAGCAGGAACTTCCTTAACCATTTTATTGCCTGATAAGTTTTTAAAGGGTAATATGTTCTAATTTCAAACAGAAAAACATCATTCGGGAATGTTTGTGTATTTGGGTGTATACAAGTGGTAGATATGAACTACCATGTCTATGACAAAAGCACAGAATTTCTAAGTCCTCCAGGTCATCATTTAGAAAATGAACTCTAGCACACTATTTTCATGAATAGATTATCACCAGCATACTCCTTAAAATTATTTTCTCCTTTGTGTATAAAAAAACACATGACTTTACACCAGTGGTTCTCAACCAGGAGTGATTTTGTCTGCCAAGGAACGTGCGGCAATGTCTGGAAACATTTTGGTCATCACAACTGGGGGTAGGGTGGGGGAAGTGCTCCTGGCACCTAGTGGGTAGAGGTCAGGGATGCTTTTAAACATTCTACAATGAAGAGGACAGCCCCTGTAAACAAAGAATAATCGTCCCCAAATATGTCAGTAACACCAAGACTGAGAAACCCTGCTGTAAACTGCATGTTCCCATTCCCTTCTGTAGCAGGTCTATGAAAATGCTAAAGGATACTTTTCTCCGCTTCCTCGCATTACAAATCAGGAACTTAAGGCTTTTATTCAACTGTTATAATCTTTCTTTTTTTTTAATCTGCCACATTCTATCAGTCTTTTAGAAGTGCTAACATGGGAACTATTTCAGTTACTTGGCAAATACAGTAATTTCATTACAGGACCTGTTTAGTGTCTTGTATTTCCAGAAAGACTTAATTTTTTAAAAATATAGGGCTTCCCTGGTGGCGCAGTAGTTGAGGGTCCGCCTGCCAATGCAGGGGACACGGGTTTGTGCCCCAGTCCAGGAGGATCCCACATGCCTCGGAGCGGCTGGGCCCGTGAGCCATGGCCGCTAAGCCTGCGCGCCTGGAGCCTGTGCTCCGCAACAGGAGAGGCCACAGCAGTGAGAGGCCCGCGTACCGCCAAAAAAAGAAAAGAAAAAAAAAAAAAAAAATATATATATATATATATATTACTGACAGACAAATAATGTCTTTCCATGCTTTTGAAAACTCAGTTGAGGAAGCCAGTGCAGCTTTTTTATTCCTTTGTCATTTTTCAATGTGTGAGAATTGTGGTTGCCAAGAGTTCTAGGAAGGATAAATTGGAAAGCCTTGGTGTTGATGTTTAAAATGTGATGTATATGCTTATATTTATTTCCAGATTTGTTCAACATAATTTCTCATTTTTTCCTTAAATTGGACAAATCACTCTTGCTTAGACTTAACTACATTTTTATTAGTGTTTCCATTTATCTGAAGGACTCCCAAATCAATATCTAGGTAAACCATAATGTAGGCCTGTTGGTGGCTCTCTCATTATTCTCACAGGATTGTAGCGCCACCTACAGGAGTCCTTATGCATACCACTATTTGACCAGCTCTGCTCCCAGCAAGCATTGATTGATATTTGTATAGTACAAAGGAGAAATGAAAAAGTCTGGAAAACAAAGGAAGACAACAAAAACCCAAGGGAAACACTTATGTTACACCATATGTCTTTCAAGTACGAACTTTACTGAAGACTTCTGAAAGCAAGTAATTTGATTCCCAACACCAAAGGGAAATATTAGTTTCAAAAATTTGGATTTTTAAAAAAATAGCTTCAAGTTTAAAATAAAACTATACATTTATTTTTTAATGTGCTGAAAAGAAATGAGTGATGAATATTTAATGATATGGAATTTTGAAAAATACAAAATTTTATAGATAAAATTGACCTGGAATTTTTAAAAAATTAATCAAAAAATTAAAGAAATCCAAAAAAATTAAAGAAATCCATAAACGACTGCCAACATAAAGAGAAAATTGGAATATGTTTATGTTTTCCTTTTCCATTCTCTTCAAACCATGGGTTTATTCAATTGAGTACTTTCTCTTTTTGGCAAAAGCCAGTATTTTCTGGCTTTAAACTCACACTGCCTATTTTTGATAATGACAAAAGATATCAAGTTCATGTTCTTGTCCCCTGTGCTCCTCTGCTTTATGCATGTGGACTTTACTACAGAAAACTGGTATATAGACGCATCAGCATAAGACAGCATCTGTGAGAACCTTTAAGAACATTAAGGGCAGATTTAGACCAACACACAGGTAGTTGTTTAGTAAGAAAGACGTTGGCATTCTAAAATCTACCTCTTATCTCCTGTGAAAAGGATACTTAATTCCTGAAGACCTAGTTTTTACACCAACTGAAGAGGTAAAATTTGGTAATTACATCATCAAAATCTGCCTGGCCACACTGCATGTGCCATGCAATTACACTCTTCTTTTTCACCAATAGAATGTTATTGGTTCCTTTTGGTAACTTTATGTACTGTGGATTAAAATCAGACCTTGTCTGTTCCTATCAGGGAAGGAAAAGTAAAAAGAGAAGAAGGTATTTTTAGAGTGAAAGACCAGCCAAGAAAATTAAACCAGACCATTGAGCTTAATAGAGTTGGAGAAACCAAGGGGCAATTATTAGTTCAAAATAATAACCTTCCATCCAACTTCAAGGAAATGTGGGATAGCAGAATTCCCTCAACTCTCTCTGCATTTCTCTCTCTCTCTCCTGTGCCTAACCACGGAAGGACACAAGGAATGAAGGTGGTAGGGTTCAATAACCAACTATGCTAACCATGAAGTATAGTTATATAGCTTAAATATTTTTTCCAATAGTATCAATTCCCTCTGTAAGTATTAAAATAGCACATCAAAAGTTAGCCATATGGAGCTTTCTAAGAATATAGGTAAAATAAGTTTCAGTTTGTCCCAAAGAGATTTACAGCTATTTATAACCTAAAACCAGCACACTGGCTGTGATAAAATAAAAGCTGTGGGGGGTAGTGTCATGAAAACAATAAAATAAAAGAGCCATATAGTTTTAATGGGATGACACTTGTCTCAAAAGTGGTGGGAGAAAATTTGTCCTTTCTCTGTTCTGTCGTGCTGAAATAGTGTATATAGAACAGATTATGTTGCCCAGTTTAGGGAATTTTAAATTGCCCAGACAAGCAGCCTGGAAGTAGAATTTGAGATCTATCTGTATGTATATTTGGGGAGTTTATTTTCTTATTCAAATATAGTGAATAATAAAACTAAACCATTGAATGAACCCATCTCCCTATTATACAAAATTGCTTTAGTAACCTTAATATCTAGTTTATGTTATAGTGAATTATGACTTACAATATAGTTAATTGTAGCATACTTATATAATGCCATTGCTATATAATTTTGTTTACAAGCAGGCATTTCTCTCTTGCCACTTTAGATCAATTTCAGAATTAAAATAATCTACCTAATACATATTAAGTGAGAGAATATAGCATTAATTTCTTTAAATTTTGTCTGAAGTTGTATAAATCTATAAATATTTCTTACATGATCCTGAGAGCTCCTAAGAAATAAATGAACAGTCCAAAGGATTCTGTGATTTGAAAAAGCAAAATCTGTTGTAAAAAGGAAATATAAATCAAGAGGAAAAGCCACACGAAAGAAGTATGTATTCAATCTTTGCTTAGGATCAAACTACATTTTTCACATAATTCACAGAGACTAAGATGCCAAGTTGATACATGACTTGGAATATATTGAAGTTATAACAAATTCTAGAACACTGTTGAAAGGAAAAAGAAAATGCTAATGCTAAATTTTTGGTGCTACAAATGGGAATGCTTTGGTATCATAAAACATCTTAGCCTAAAAAGTGCATCCTAATAAAGGTAAGTATGTTTCAATCACTTTTCTGGATCTCTTCTTTAAGATAGATTTTCAAAACCTAGAGTCATGTCTGCCATCATGCTAGTATTACATCCTTAATTGGGAAGACACTTCTCTGGGTAAAAGCTTGAAGCTACTTCTTCATGTGTGTGATTTTCTCTGGCACTAGGGACTCTGCCTCTAGTTTGTCAGAGGAGAACTTTAAAATGGGAAAACTTTAGTCAACCAACATTATTTTCATTGACAAATATCCATCCTATTTAGCTTAACTTTTTTATTGAAGGGACAGTTGTTTTAAACTCAATTTATCAGTTACCATCATGAGCTGTGTTATAAGCATCTCAAAGCCAAATCCACTAGTGCCTCTATGTGTAAGTTCACGGTTATCCCCTAAGAAAGTAGTACATGCACTAAATGTAATTTTGACTTTGTCTAGAAGGGTAATTAAAGTACAAGGGCTTAGTCCCTTACCAGGAAGGACTCCATCTTACTGCAGAGATGATCAGGAATACAGTTAGAACCAGTATATTGTAGACATTTCTCATTTTTCCCACTTGACTGACCTTTGGTCATATCAAGGTCCCTGCTCATAAGCATCCAAAGTGCCCTCTTCTTCCTATCTTTTTCTCCTTCTTTTATGACACCTTTTCTTCCTTCCTCTTCCTGTCCAATTACCCACAAGCACACACCTGCCTGGATTATTGGCTTCCTCTGGGCATCACTGTCTTTGAGATGCTAGCAATGATATTAGCAAAGGCAAGTCCTCTTTCCCTGGCCTTTGGTTTCACTAATATGCATTATTCTTCTGTGTTATAAGCATTACTCTGGTGCATTAATACATCAAAAGCTATCCTTATTTTGCAGAGGACCTAAAAAGCCACTTGAACACTTCCGGGTCTTTTAAATGAAATGACCATGAGAAACAGGGTGAAAGAGAAAGAAAATTATCTCACATATCCCCCTCTTCCCCCTAATTACCAAAGGCTTCAGGCCTTGGAATCAAATCACTTCTGGGACCCCAAGAGCTATTGGCCCAAAATATCTGGTAGTTAATACCAATACTTTTCATTTTATCATCAGTTTTAGTCTTCCTAAGACGCCAAGTGATTAGTGATGACACAGTGAAAGTGTTTAAATGGCCAAAACTTTAAATTTTACACATTTTTCTTAATAGAGAAGTTGAGACTAAGCCAATATTTCCTGTACCAACACTAAAATCTAACTATTTGTAAGTATTCATTTAAAGGGAGAAGTGATTATTTTTCAAAAAGAATTCTACCCCAAATCCAAATTAAACAATTTGCTCATTTCTGCTCCTGTTTTCTGGTCTCCATTTTAATTACTCTTATTTGGGTGTCTGAATTTACTCATAACTCTTACCTATCAGGAGATAAAAGGAATGGGATAGCAAGTGTGCCATTTTATACTTCAAAGTCAGAATCAGCATGCTAAATCTACTTCCCAAGTCCTCCTTGAAAGCCTTCAGTAAATTATTCTATAAATTATTCCAGGGGTATTGACAGAGAGCGTGGCTTTCATTTTTAGCTTTTATCCATAGCATAGAGGATCTTACTGGTATGGAGCTAACTCTTTAAGTTCTTTAACTGTAGTTGGGGTGGGAGATGGGGAGAAGAACACAAATTAAATAAAGACTATCGCTGAGTGCATTCATCTACTGATTTTCCATTCAGAGCTTCACAGATAATCAACAAGGTACAGAATAAATTTGTCTGTTGGGAGTTCTAATCAGCTGAAGAAAAACCAACTCCAAAGTTCTAATAAGTTTTTAAAACACAGGATTATGGCAAGTCCATACACTGACTCTGACTCTATCAACTGGATTTCTTCACATTGCCCATTATTCTGATCCCATTTCTACACACAATCCTTTAGTTCTTAATTTTTCTATACAGTTGACTCTCTAACAACACAGGGGTTTGGGGTGCCAGTCATCCCACACAGTCGAAAATACGCATATAGCTTTTGACTCCCCAAGGACCTAACTGCTAATAGCCTACTTCTGTTGATCAGAAGCCTTGCCAATAACCTAAACACTTGATTAACACGTTCTATAATTTATATGTATTATATACTCAATTCTTACAATAAAGTAAGCTAGAAAAAAATGTTACTAAGAAAATCATAAGGAAGAGAAAATACATTTACACTACATATATGTGTTTATTGAAAAGAATGTGCATAGAAGTGGACTTCCGTGGTTCAAACCTGTGTTGTTCAAGGGTTAACTGCAGTACCCACAGTCAATGGCAAAGGTTTTCAAATTTTATAAGGCAATAATAGTTTTAAAATACTGATAATGGTTTTTCGATCCACCTCCTAGAGTAATGAAAACAAAAACAAAATCAAATGGAACTTAATTAAACTCAAACCTTTTTGCACAGCAAAGGAAATCATAAATGAAACAAAAAGACAATCCTCAGAATGGGCAAAAATATGTGCAAGTGAAGCAACTGACAAGGGTTTAATCTCCAAAATATACAAACAGCTCATGCAGCTCAATATCAAAAAAACAACTCACCCAGTCAGAAATGGGCAGATCTAAATAGACATTTCTCCAAAGAAGACATACAGATGGTTAAAAAACACATGAAAAGATGCTCAACGTCACTAATTATTAGAGAAATGCAAATCAAAACTACAATGAGGTATCACCTCACACCAGCCAGAATGGCCATCATCAAAAAATCTACAAACAATAAATGCTGGAGAGGGTGTGGAGAAAAGGGAACCCTCATACATTGTTGGTGGGAATGTAAACTAGTACAGCCACTATGGAGAACAATATGGAGGTTCCTTAAAAAACTAGAAACAGTGCTACCATATGATCCAGCAATCCCACTCCTGGGCATGTATCCAGAGAAAACCATAATTCAAAAAGATACAAGCACCCTAATGTTCATGGCAGCATTATTTACAATAGCCAGGACATGGAAGCAACCTAAATGTCCATCAACAAAGGAATGGATAAAGAAGATGTGGTCCATATATACAATGGAATATTACTCAGCCATAAAAAAAGAACAAAATAATGCCATTTAAAGCAATATGGATAGACCTGGAGATTGTCAGACTGAGTGAAGTCAGAGAAAGACAAATATCATATGATATCTCTTATATGTAGAATCTAAGAAAAGGCTACAAATGAACTTACCTACAAAACAGAAATAGAGTTACAGATGCAGAAAATAAACCTATGGTTATTGGGGGGTAAAAGGCAGGGAGGGATAAATTGGAAGATTGGGATTGACACGTACACACTACTATACATAAAATAGATAACTAATAAGGACCTACTGTATGGCACAGGGAATGCTATACTCTATAATGGCCTATATGGGAAAGAAGCTAAAAAAGAGTGTATATATGTATATGTATAACAGATTCACTTTGCTGTACACCTGAAACTAACACAACATTGTAAATCTACTATACCCCTATAAAAATAAAAATAAAACAAAACAAAATTTTGGTACTTTCTAAAATAAAATAATAGTCTCAAAATAGCTTCATTTATAGGAAAGTCACATATTAACTACTTGACAAGTGTGGAAGGACAGGATTATTCAATAAATGATGTTGGAAAAAACTGCTTATCCTTTTAAAATCTTTACCTCAGTGTTTTCAAATAAATATAGATTAATCAAAAAGGTAAATATAAAAATTACAGAGAAGAAAATAGAAATTAAAAATATCAAATGTTAGGAATGGCATAATATCTAACATTAGAGATAATGGGATAAAATCCAAATAAAAGATAAACAATTTTGTACACACACAATAATTTTTGATCATTAAAAAATAACAGAGGAACCAAGATGGCGGAGTAGAAGGACGTGCTCTCACTCCCTCTTGCGAGAACACCAGAATAACAACTAGCTGCTGGACAGTCATCGACAGGAAGACACTGGAACTCACCAAAAAAGATATCCCACATCCAAAGACAAAGGAGAAGCCACAATGAGATGGTAGGAGGGGCGCAATCACAGTAAAATCAAATCCCATAACTGCTGGGTGGGTGACTCACGGACTGGAGAACACATACCACAGAAGCCCACCCACTGGAGTGAAGGTTCTGAGCCCCATGTGAGGCTTCCCAACCTGGGGGTCCAGCAACAGGAGAAGGAATTCCTAGAGAATCAGACTTTGAAGCCTAGTGGGAGTTGATCACAAGACTTCGACAGGACTGGGAGAAACAGAGACTCCACTCTTGGAGGGAACACACAAAGTAGTGTGTGCATCGGGACCCAGGGGAAGGAGCAGTGACCCCAGGGGAGACTAAACCAGACCTACCTGCTAGTGTTGGAGGGTCTCCTGCAGAGGCGGTGGGGGGCGGGGCAGGGGCTGTGGCTCACCGTGGGGACAAGGACGCTGACAGCAGAAGTTCTGGGAAGTACTCCTTGGTGTGAGCCCTCCCAGAGTCTGTCATTAGCCCCAGCAAAGAGCCCAGGTAGGCTCAAGTGTTGGGTTGCCTCAGGCCAAACAACGAACAGGGAGGGAACCCAGCCCCACCCATCAGCAGTCAGGTGGATTACAGTTTTACTGAGCTCTGCACACCAGAGCAACAGTCAGCTCTACCTACCACCAGTCCCTCCCATCAAGCCTCTTAGATAGCCTCATCCACCAGAGGTCAGACAGCAGAAGCAAGAAGAAATACAGTCCTGCAGCCTGTGGAACAGAAACCACATTCACAGAAAGATAGACAGGATGAAAAGGCAGAGGGCTATGTACCAGATGAAGGAACAAGATAAAACCCCAGCAAAACAACTAAATTCAGTGGAGATAGGCAACCTTCCAGAAAAAGAATTCAGAATAATGATAGTGAAGATGATCCAGGACCTCGGAAAAACAATGGAGGCAAGGATCGAGAAGATGCAATGTTTAACAAAGACCTAGAAGAATGAAAGAACAAACAAACAGAGATGAACAATACAATAACTGAAGTGAAAACTACACTAGAAGGAATCAATAGCAGAATAACTGAGGCAGATAAGATAAGAACGGATAAGTGACCTGGAAGACAGAATGGTGGGATTCACTGCTGCAGAACAGACTAAAGAAAAAAGAATAAAAACAAATGAAGACAGCCTAAGAGACCTTTGGGACAACATTAAATGCAACAACATTCACATTATAGGGGTCCCAGAAGGAGAAGAGAGAAAAAAAGGACCAGAGAAAATATTTGAAGAGATTACAGTCAAAAACTTCCTTAACATGGGAAAGGAAATAGCCACCCAAGTCCAGGAAGCGCAGCAAGTCCCATACAGGATAAACCCAAGGAGAAACATGCCATGACACATAGTAATCAAATTGGCAAAAATTAAAGACAAAGAAAAATTATTGAAAGCAGTAAGGGAAAAACAAAAAATAATATACAAGCGATCTCCCATAAGGTTAATAGCTGATTTCTCAGCAGAAATTCTAGAAGCCTGAAGGGAGTGGCACGGTGTACTTAAAGTGATGAAAGGGAAGAACCTACAACCAAGATTACTCTACCCAGCAAGGAACTCATTCAGATTCAATGGAGAAATCAAAAGCTTTACAGACAAGCAAAAATTAAGAGAGGTCAGCACCACCAAACCAGCTCTACAACAAATGCTAAAGGCACTTCTCTAAGTGGGAAACACAAGAGAAGAAAAGAATCTACAAAAACAAACTCAAAAAAATTAAGAAAATGGTTATAGGAACATACATATTGATAATTACCTTAAACGTGAATGGATTAAATGCTCCAACCAAAAGTCACAGGCTTGCTGAATGGATACAAAAAGAAGACCCATCTATATGCTGTCTACAAGACACCCACTTTAGACCTAGGACACATACAGACTGAAAGTGAGGGGATGGAAAAAGATATTCCATGCAAATGGAAATGAAAAGAAACCTGGAGTAGCTATACTCATATCACATAAAATAGACTTTAAAATGAAGACTGTTAAAAGAGACAAGGAAGGACACAACATAATGATCAAGGGATCAATCCAAGAAGAAGATATAACAATTATAAATATATATGCACCCAACATAGGAGCACCTCAATACATAAGGCAACTGCTAACAGCTATAAAACTGGACATCAACAGTAACGAAATGATAGTGGGGGACTTTAACACCTCACTTACACCAATGGACAGATCATCCAAAATGGAAATGAATAAGGAAACAGAAGCTTTAAATGACACAATAGACCACATAGATTTAATTGGTATTTATAGGACATTCCATCCAAAAACAGCAGATTACCCTTTCTTCTCAAGTGTGCACGGAACATTCTCCAGGATAGATCACACCTTGGGTCACAAATCAAGCCTCAGTAAATTTAAGAAAATTGAACTCATATCAAGCATCTCTTCTGACCACAACGCTATGAGATTACAAATGAATTACAGGGGAAAAAACGTAAAACACACAAACACATGGAGGCTAAACAATACGTTACTAAATAACCAAGAGATCACTGAAGAAATCAGAGGAAATCAAAAAATACCTAGAGACTAATGACAATGAAAATGATGATCCAAAACCTATGGG
This sequence comes from Lagenorhynchus albirostris, assembly GCF_949774975.1. NCBI lineage: Eukaryota > Metazoa > Chordata > Mammalia > Artiodactyla > Delphinidae > Lagenorhynchus > Lagenorhynchus albirostris. Next base: position 46,304,019 of record NC_083106.1, read on the forward strand.
ATACAGCAAAAGCAGTTCTAAGAGGGAAGTTTATAGCTATACAAGCCTACCTCAAGAAACAAGAAAAATCTCAAGTAAACAATCTAACATTACACCTAAAGGAACTAGAGAAAGAAGAAAAAACAAAACCCAAAGTTCACAGAAGGAAAGAAATCATAAAGATCGGAGCAGAAATAAATGAAATAGAAACAAAGAAAACAATAGCAAAGATCAATAAAACTAAAAGCTGGTTCTTTGAGAAGATAAACAAAGTTGATAAACCTTTAGCCAGACTCATCATCAAGAAAAAGAGGGAGAGGACTCAAGTCAATAAGATTAGAAATGAAAAAGGAGAAGTTACAACAGTCACCGCAGAAATACAAAGCATCCTAAGAGACTACTACAAGCAACTCTATGCCAATAAAATAGACAACCTGGAAGAAATGGACAAATTCTGAGAAAGGTATAACCTTCCAAGACTGAACTGGGAAGAAACAGAAAATATGAACAGACCAATCACAAGTAATGAAATTGAAACTGTGATTAAAAATCTTCCAACAAACAGAAGTCCAGGATCAGATAGCTTCACAGGGGAATTTTATTAAACATTTAAAGAAGAGCTAATACCCATCCTTCTCAAACTCTTACAAAAAATTGCAGAGAAAGGAACACTCCCAAACTCATTCTATGAGGCCACCATCACCCTGATACCAAAACCAGACAAAGATACTACAAAAAAAAGAAAATTACAGACCAATATCACTGATGAATATAGATGCAAAAATCCTCAACAAATACTAGCAAACAAAATCCAACAACACATTAAATGGAACATACACCATGATCAAGTGGGATTTATCCCAGGGATGCAAGGATTCTTCAATATTTGCAAATCAATGTGATACACCATATTAAAAATTGAAGAATAAAAACCATATGATCATCTCAATAGATGCAGAAAAAGCTTTTGACAAAATTCAACACCCATTTATGATAAAAATTCTCCAGAAAGTGGGCCTAGAGGGAACCTACCTCAACATAATAAAGGCCACATACGACAAACCCACAGCAAACATCATTCTCAATGGTGAAAAACTGAAAGCATTTCCTCTTAAGATCAGGAACAAGACAAGGATGTCCACTCTCATCACTATTATTCAACATATTTTTGGAAGTCCTAGCCACGGCAATCAGAGAAGAAAAAGAAATAAAAGGAATACAAATTGGAAAAGAATAATTAAAACTGTCACTCTTTGCAGATTACATGATACTATACATAAAGAATCCTAAAAATGCCACAAGAAAACTACTAGAGCTAATTAATGAATGTAGTAAAGTTGGAGGATACAGAATTAATGCACAGAAGTCTCTTGCATTCCTATACACTAATGATGAAAAATCTGAAAGAGAAATTATGGAAACACTCCCATTTACCACTGCAAAAAAAAGAATAAAATACCTAGGAATAAACCTACCTAGGGAAACAAAAGACCTGTATGCAGAAACTATAAGACACCAATGAAAGAAATTAAAGATACCAACAGATGGAGAGAAATACGATGTTCTTGGATTGGAAGAATCAACATTGTGAAAATGACTCTACTACCCAAAGCAATCTACAGGTTCAGTGCAATCCCTGTCAAATTACCAATGCCAGTTTTTACGGATCTAGAACAAATCATCTTAAAATTTGTATGGCGACACAAAAGACCCCGAATAGCCAAAGCAGTCTTGAGGGAAAAAAAAATGGAGCTGGAGGAATCAGACTCCCTGACTTCAGAGTATACTACAAAGCTACAGTAATCAAGACAATATGGTACTGGCACAAAAACAGAAACATAGATCAATGGAACAAGATAGAAAACCCATGCACCAATGTCAACTAATCTATGACAAAGGAGGTAAGGATATACAATGGAGAAAAGACAGTCTCTTCAATAAGTGGTGCTGGGAAAACTGGACAGCTACATGTAAAAGAATGAAATTAGAACACTCCCGAACACCATACACAAAAATAAACTCAAAATGGATTCAAGACCTAACTGTAAGACAGGACACTATAAAACTCTTAGAGGAAAACATAGGAAGAAAACTCTTTGATATAAATCACAGCAAGATCTTTTTGATCCACCTCCTAGAGTAATGGAAATAAAAACAAAAATAGACAAATGGAACCTAATGAAACTTAAATGCTTTTGCACAGCAAAGGAGACCATAAACAAAACGAAAAGACAACTCTCAGAATGGGAGAAAATATTTGCAAATGAATCAATGGACAAAGGATTAATCTCCAAAATATATAAACAGCTCATGCAGCTCAATATTAAAGAAACAAAGAACCCAATCCAAAAGTGGGCAGAAGACCTAAATACACATTTCTCCAATGAAAACATACAGATGGCCAAGCAGCACATGAAAAGCTGCTCAACATCACTATTTATTAGAGAAATGCAAATCAAGACTACAATGAGGTATCACCTCACACAAGTTAGAATGGGCATCATCAGAAAATCTACAAACAACAAATGCTGGAGAGGGTGTGGAGAAAAGGGAACCTTCTTGCACTGTTGGTGGGAATGTAAATTGATACAGCCACTATGGAGAACAGTATGGAGGTTCCTTAAAAAACTAAAAATAGAATTACCATATGATCCAGCAATCCCACTACTGGGCATATACCCTGAGAAAACCATAATTCGAAAAGACGCATGCACCCCAATGTTCATTGCAGCACTATTTACAATAGCCAGGTCATGGAAGCAACCTAAATGCCCATCGACAGACGAATGGATAAAGAAGTTGTGGTACATATATACAAAGGAATATTACTCAGCCATATAAAAGAACAAAATTGAGTCATTTGTTGAGATATGGATGGATCTAGAGACTGTCATACAGAGTGAAGTCAGTCAGAAAAACAAATAGCGTATATTAACTCATGTATGTGGTACCTAGAAAAATGGTACAGATGAACCGGTTTTCAGGGCAGAAGTTGAGACACAGATGTAGAGAACAAACGTATAGACACCAAGGGGGGAAAACCACGGTGGAGTGGCAATTGTAGTGTGCTGAATTGGACGATTGGGATTGACAAGTATACACTGATGTGTATAAAACTGCTGGCTAATAAGAACCTGTAGTATAAAAAAACAAACAAAAGAACTAATACTAAGCTTTCTTTGGGTTATTTGTATGGAAATATGTTAATATAAATGTTCCACACATTACATGAAATTTCTAAAAATCTTATATGTTTTGGTATAATGTTATAAGTCATAATTCAAGTTATTACTTTAAAATGTATATCTCAGAAGTAACTACATTTCCTTGTCAATTGCATTATTATGAACTTTCATCAAATCTTTAACCATGGTCATTTTTAAGTCTTTTGTCATTTACAGACAGTTCTGGGTGTACTCTGATGCTTTCGCAAAAATGTTCCTATAAAAGGGTTTCATCTTCAAGGAATTCATGGAAAAGGCTGACAAGTACAGGTTTCTGGTAACAGAAATGAATATGCATTTTCAGAACTCTAATGGAAAACTGATGAATTCATAAAAATGCTAACAAAAGATCAAGATAAAAAAAAAGAATTACATGGTACTGAGTGAACTGATGAGGATGATTATAATTTTGGTGACTTTCTGTTTGAATAAAAAGAAAAATCCCACAAGGACTCAGAGGCAAAAAATATACAAATCAATTTTCACTGCAAAGTAAAGGAGCTGTTACAGTGGAGGATTACTGGACTGAATGTCAATATCATGACATAGTATGAGCATGTTTCGCATTTGGTAATTGCAATCATTGTTGCTTTTGTTGTGGTCATCCATTTACAATGCTTGGTGTCAGTTTATTTATCTCTATGTGTGTGTGTGAGTTTTGGGAAAAAAAAAGAGCTCAGGAGTTGTCACTTCCATCCTCACAACAGAATAAAATCTGAGTAAACTAAAAAATAAAATACCATCAAAGAGGATAAAATATTTAGGCATGACCTTAACAAAATAAGCATGAGACATGTACATAGAAAACTACAAAATATTGTTGAAAGAAAATAAAGAAGACATAATAAATGGGAAAAAAATCCCAGGTTCATTGATCAGAAGGCCTAATACTGTTAAGGTAACTGTACTTTCCAAATGGAGCAACAGATTCAATGAATCTGTGTCAAAATTCCAGTTGCCTCTTTTTTTCAGTAATTGACAAGCTGATATAAAATTAATTGAAAATGCAAGGAATCCAGGATAATCAAAATAACCTTGAGAAGGAACAAAATTTGGAGTACTCAACTTACCGTTCTTGAGTTCAAAATTCACATACAGCTATGATAATCAAGCCATTGTGGCACTAGCATAAGGCTAAACATATAGATCGATGGAATAGAAGTTAGTTACTAAATACGAATCCTTACATTTGGGCCAGTTGATTTTACAGGTTTGCCAAGACAATTCAATGTGGATTATTTTTCTAACAAATGTTGCTAGGACAAGTGGATATCCACACGCAAGTTGGACTCCAACCTCACACCATATACCAATTGACTCAGAGTGGAACATAGACTTAAATATAAAAGCTAAAACTTTAGAATAAAACATAGGAGTAAATTGTCATGACCTTCAGTTAAACAATGGTTTCTAGTTTACAACACCAAAAGGACAAGTGACAGAAAAAATAAATTGAACTTCATCAGCATTTAAAACTTTTGTGATTCAAAGCATACTATCAAGAAAGTGAATAGACAACCCAAAGAATGGGATAAAATATTTGTAAATTATAAAGCTGATAAGAGTGTCTTATCCAGAATATATAAAGGACTCTTACAACTCAAAAATTAAAAAATCAAATATTCCAATTAAAAATAGTTAAATAATTTGAATAGATATTTCTCTAAAGAAGATATATACATATAGTAAGCACATAAAAAGATTCTCAAAACCTTTGACCATTAGGGAAATGCAAACTTATGCACAGTGAGATAAACTTCACAAGTCTTAAAGGCATTCAGCTAAAGGAAAGAAGAAGTTTGAAGAGACCATATATTGTGTGATTCCATTTATATAACACTGGAAAAGGGGAAACTATAGAGATAGTAAGCAGATTAGTGTTTACCAGGGGCTTGAGAAAGAGGATGGTTAAATAGGTGAAGTGGGGTGTCCCTGGTGGCACAGTGGTTGAGAGTCCGCCTGCTGATGCAGGGCACACGGGAGCAGCTAGGCCCGCGAGCCATAGCCGCTGAGCCTGCGCGTCCGGAGCCTGTGCTCCGCAATGGGAGAGGCCACAACAGTGAGAGGCCCGCGTAACGCAAGAAAAAAAAAAATGGTGAAGTGAAAATGTGTGTCGGGTGTATGTATATTTCTGAAATATATCTCTGTACTGTCTTCACAACTGTTTTATAAATCTAAAACTGTTTTAAATTTTAAAAGTTTATTTTTGAGAAGTCATTTCTGAGCTTAATATAAAGAACATTAGCAATATTGTAATATTCCCTGTATGCATATCCCCAACTTCATCCTCTTCCCTACCCACTGAAGGTGTTATTTATTATTATTTTGAAGTCTCTATTCATCATTCCTTTACTTCTTCTTATTATTTTTCTCTCTACATTTCTATTTCCAAATAACATACTGTTCAGCTTTGCTCATCTTCAAACTTAGATAAATATAAGTGTATAAATTAATCCATATCACTAACATAATCATGAGAAAACATGCGACAAATCCACATTTTGGAACATTCTACACAATATTTGACCAGTACTTTTCAAAAGGGTAAAGTGCATGAAAAATAAGTGAAGACTGAGAAAGTGTTGCAGATTGGGAGAATACCTGATGTAGCGGGTAGACTCTAAGATGGTACCCGATGATCCCCACTTCTTGGTATACCACTTTGTGTTCTAATCCCTGCTTATGTGTGTGGGCAGGAACTGTGACTTTCCCACATGGCAAGGAACTGAATGCAACCTCTAGACAATGGCCAGTAAGGAACAGAGGCCCTTGGTCCAACAGACTGCAGGTAATTGAATTCTAACCATCATGTGAGTTTGGAAGGGTAATCTTCCTTGAGCCTTCTGTTGAAACTTTATCCTTGCACATTATCTACATCTGGATTCTTCACCCACACAAACTTTGAGACAATATGTGTGTAATTTTAAGATGCTAAATTATGTGGTAATTCATTATTAGCAAAAAAATTATGTGATACATATGGCAAATAAATGTAATGTTGTGTCCTGGAATGTTGGAAAAGAAAAATGACCTTAGTTGGCAAACCTATTGATAAAATATCAAGGAAGTCCAGACTTCCTTTAGTAGTTTTATACCACTGTTAATTTCTCAGTTTTTATAAATAAACTATGGTGATATAAGAAAAAATAATAAGTTAAAAAAGAAAATATTGAAAATAAATTTCTGGAAGGAAGGAAATGTACAAAGGAAATGTACGTATTTCGTACAAGCACACAAAAGAAACGCCAAGACTAGCATAAGTAACTGGATATAGGACTTAAATTATTTTGTCTTTGGTTAAAAATCATATGTTTAAGTTATAAACATAACTTAAAAGATAAAAGAAATGAAAAATTGTCTAAGCTCATTGGTATTATACTTTTAAATTATATATAAATATGTAAACACTGTACATACTTTAGACAAAGAGGTCATATGTATACATAAATAATAAAAGAAGTGGGATATTTCTATTAGTAGTTTTTTAGCTATTAATGAAGTATAGAGTTGACAAATAAAAGCATCCAATACTGGTGAGGATGGACATCTTCAAATACTGTTGGTGACAGTGAAAAATATCCACTTTGGAAAGAATGTGGCAATGCTTATATAATAAGATATAAAATGGGACCCTTTGTTTATCAGTTTTGGTTGGGGTCTCAAGAGAATAGATGATAACTGACCCCTTATTCTATAGTAAAGTGCTAGACCATCTGCAGAACTTGCAAAGAAAGTGTCCAAGTATCCAAGAACTCAACACATCATCCACCTCCTGGCTATATAAACAAAGACCAATAATTTAATTATGGAAGTTGAAGGCTTAAGAGAGGATTTATTTGGAGAAACATGGAGGTGCTGTGGTCTCATGGGGGTGGTGCTAGTCTTTTTATGCCTCAAGAGTAGTGAGAAATGATTTAAAGAGGCAACTCGGAAAGCTTGGTGTGATTTCTCGGAGTTGGTGGTCAATGGGCATTGAAGGGGTGGCCTTGTAGAGGAGCATCTGATAAACCTGAGATATCTAACTATAAAGAACCTGGCTGAAGAAGCCTGTGACATCAGTGTAGGTGGGACTCTCTGACAGAGCCAGAGGTGTGTGTGTGTGTCTGTGTCCGTGTGTCTGTGTGTAGGGAATGTGATGGGAGATTGTTGGAGGACTTAGATTAGGAAATGAAGTGATGTGATTGGATTTACACTTTTAAAAGCTGACTCAGGCTGAGGAGTGGATTAATAATAATCGTAATTGTGATGGTTAATTTTATGTGTCAATTTAACTAGACCATTAGGTGCCCAGACATTTGGTCAAACATTATTCTGGGCACCTAATGATCAAGTCAAGGGAGAATTCAGTGTTGGGAGTTCTGTGGAGTGTTTTTGGATGAGATTAACATTTGAATTGGTAGACTGAATAAAGAAGATTCCCTTCCCTGATATGGGTGGCAATTATCTAATCAATTAAACACCTGAATAAAATAAAAAAGGCTGAGTAAGAAAGAACTCCTGCCTGAATGTTTGATCTGGGACATCAGTCTTTTCCTGCTTTAAGACTGGAACTGAAAAATCAGCTCCTCTTAGGTCTTGAGCCTGTCAGATTTCAGACTGGAACTTACACTATTGGCTCTCCTGGTTCTCAGGTCTTTGAAGTTGGACTGAAGTTTAAACTATAATATTAGCTCACCTAGTCCTCAGGCCTTTGAACTTGGACTGGAACAATACCATAAAAATTACTAACATTGACTGTTTCTTGTACTAGGTGCTACCTATTGGCTCCCTTGGGTCTCTGGCTTGTGGACTGCAGATCTCAGGACTTTTTGGATTCCATTATCATGTGAGTCAATTCCTTATAATATATCTCTTTCTAAATATGTGTCTATATATTCTGTTGGTTCTGTTTTTCAGGAGAACCCTGAATAATACCGTAATAATAATTACTAACATTAAGTGTTTCTTGTACTAGATGCTATCCAAATGTTTTATGTTTACATATATCAATCTATGTAATCTTCACAATAACTCTATAATAGATACTATAATGGTCATCATTTTAAAGATACGGTAATTGACAGAGCTAGTTAGAGGTCAGGTCAGGTCCAAGATTCTCATTGATACAGTCTACTTTCTGCACTCACTCCCCTACCCCCTACTCTATACTCCATAGTAACAAAAACTGATTATGGTTAGGGACAATGATGGAAGCAGGGAGACCATTATAAGGCTCTTGCCAATCAGGCAAGAGATGATAGTGGTTAAGACTAGGCTTAGAGCAGATTGTAATTACATATTGAAAGTGTGGTATAAGAGACAAGTGCCAAACACAGCAGTGGACATGTATCCTGTGAAAGCAAAGCAAAGGAAACACAGATTTTTGGAATTAACTTGTTACTCTAGCATACCTAAACTATCCTTTCTTATGATTTTGATTCTTTTTCCATATCATCTTTTAATGCATTTGAAATTTTATATATCCATTAGACATATATACATTATAATTATATAAATATATAATAGATAAATTAATATATAAAACATATATATACAGCTTTATTTATGTGGGTACATTTATTTTACCAAGAGGGTTTATAGTTATAAATTCTCAAAGAGTCTTGTATCCTCACAAAAGTTTAAGAGCATGCGTTTAAAGAGTCCCAATCAGGAGTTTCTAGGGTACAATACAGACACCTGAACCCCACTGGAGCCAAAGAACTACGTGGTGATGTTCTTGAGTGGAACCCTGATTACTAAGAATAAAAATGATGGGTAGCTCCTGAAGCAGAGCAGATGCTAAATGTCCCTGATAAATGGCATTTATCAAGAAAGGAAGATAGGAGATTTGGACAGAGATAGGAAAACTGGGACAAAGAATCAGGAATCCTGCTTTGAGCATTCCAAGTTTGAAAGCCTTTATGCTTCTAAGCAGAGAGCCAGACTATGTGGTTTCATATAAGAGTCTGGAGCTCAAGGGAGAATTCAATGCGGAGATGTAAATTTTAGTGGTATCGGTTTATGGGTGATATTTAAAACCATGAGACTATAAGCCATGAGACTAGGAAGAGTGTCTAAATAAAGAACAGAAGGCGGCTCAGAGCCAAGCCATTCCAACATCTGAAGCTTTGAAATAGGAGGCAAAATTAGGAGGGAGACAGAAAAGAAGTAGATAGAGGGGTTAGAGGAAAATCAGGAAATGGAAGTATTTCAATACCCAAAGAAGAAAGTATTTCAAGGAGAGAGAGGGGAATGATGCTGAGGGAGCAAGATGAAGGATGAGGAGTGACAACTGGCAGGATGGAGGCTGAGGGTGAGCTGGACCAGAGCTGTTTCAGCAGAGTGATTGAGAAAGAATCTCATTGAAGTAGATTGAGGAGTGATTCAAGGTTAGGAAAAGCAGACAAGAAATGAAGACAGTTAAGTTAAGCAAGCCTATAAATCATTGAAACTTGCATGTTACTGGTATTAATTAATAAAAAAATCCAAATCTCCTTTCATTAAAGATCTTAAAATTTTCTAGCAACAGTCTTAATTGGAATATTGGTGTGTCTGCTGAAGGGCTGGTGAGGGGGAGGGATTCTCTTTGGTTCTCTACTTGCCATCAGATGTCCCCAAAACCACTATGGGTCTAGTGATTCACCAGGAGGACTCAGCATATAGTCACAGTCACATCAATGATTTATTACAGTGAAAAGATGCGAAGCAATATCAGCAAAGGGAAAAGGCACGTGGGGTGAAGTCTGGAGGAAACCAGGTGCATGTTTCCATTAGTCATCTTCCAGTGGAGCCACACAGGAAATGCTTAACTCCTCCAGCATCAAATTGTGCCAACAGGTGTGAAATGTCTACTCGGGAAGGTCATTAGAGACTCATTACCCAGGGTTTCCACTAGGGGCTGGTCACATGGGCACCCTCGGCTGAGCACATACCAAAGTTCCAGACTTTCAGAAGGAAAGCAGTTGTTCAGCATAAACCACATTGTTTGCTCAAAAAGTTCAAGCGCAGTGAGCCCCTCTTATGAGTAAGGGATTGGTTGGAGCAATCCCAAAATTTAAGTTCTTCAACATCACCCAAGGGCCAACCTTGCAAGCAGGCCTTTCTAAGGACAGCAGTCTCTTGCATACCATCTGTTACAGACTAAATATTTATATCCCCCCAAATTCATATCTTGAAGTCTTAATCTCCAGTGTGATAAGTACTTGGAGGAAAGGGCTTCAGCACATAATTAGATTTAGATTAGGTCATGAGGGTCTGACCCTCTTGAGAGAATAAGTCCATTTATAAGTCTCTCTCTCTCTCTCTCTCTCTCTGTCTCTCTCTCTCTGTCACTCTCTCTCTGTCTCTCTGTCTCTCTGTCTCTCTCTCTGTCTCTGTCTCTCTGTCTGTCTCTCTCTATCTCTCTGTCTCTCTCTCTCTCTCTCTGTCTCTCTCTCTCTCTCTGTCTCTGTCTCTGTCTCTCTCTCTCTGTCTGTCTCTGTCTCTGTCTCTGTCTGTCTGTCTGTCTCTCTCTCTCTCTCTCTCTGTCTCTCTCTGTCTCTCTCTCTCTCTCTGCATGTGCACCTAGGAACCCAGCTATACTCACACCCTGATCTCAGACTTCCAGACTCCAGAACTGTGAGAAATGTTTGTCGTTTAAGCGACCAGGTCTATGGTATTTTGTCATAGCAGCTCCAGCAAACTAAGACAGCATCCAAAGCTGATTACCTTCTTTTCTGTCTTAATGTATTTTAGTAGTATTCTGGCTTCAGTGCATACCCATCAGAGAGGCTGAGCAAGGAGAAAGGTAATTATGAATGGGTATTATGTGGAGTTTCAGCCAGATCATCAGTGTGTCTGGCAGTAGCTAGCCAGTTCCAAATGCTGATCTGAGAGCCAAAGGCACAGCTCTAGCTTAAGGAGAAGTAGTAAGGGCATGAGAGCGCCAGAACTTAAAGCAAATAGAAAATCAAATAGTAACTTTTTTTTTTTTTAACAGAAGGGGAATTGTCTGTTCCAGCTCCTACCTTATAACTAGATATGAATATTTCCAATTGTTGGGAGTAAGGCCAGTCACACCCAGAGGATGGAAGGTCAAAAGCTGTGTAGTTGAGGTGTCATTCACACAGAGACCTGCCCTGCTCTAGAACCAATTGTGGTTTCTAGTAGAGGAGAAGTCTGTTCCAATTACCTGTTCTGCATAACAAAAGACCCCACAACTTAGTGGTGGAGCCCTATATTCATTCTCATTCCATTTATTAAAAGGCAGGCACTTATTTATAATAGCCAAGATATACACAATGTAATATTAACCATAAAAAAAATGAAATCTTACCCTTTGCAAAAACATGAATGGATCTGGAAGGTGTTATGCTTAGTGAAGTAAGTCAAACAGAGAAATGCAAATACTGTATGCTTTCACTTACATGTGGAATCTAAACAAAAGAATGAATATTACAAAACAGAAACAGACTCACAGATGCAGAGAACAAACTAGTGGTTACCAGTGGGGAAGGGGGAGGAGCAAGATAAGGGAAGGGGATTAAGAGGTACAAACTACTCTGTATAAAATAAATAAGCACAAAGGATATATTGTACAGCGCAGGGAGTATAGCCAATATTTCATAATAACTTTAAATGGAGTATAACCTATAAAGATATCAAATCACTATGTTGTACGCCTGAAACTAATATATATTGTAAACCAACTATCAATACAATTAAAACAAACAAGGTAGGCACTGTTTTTCAAAAGAAGGATACACTCTAGCACACTAAGGAGCTGCTAGACTGTCTTAATTAGTTTTTACTTCACACTTATAAAGCACTGATATTTATTATGAAAATCAAAGGACCTACAAGGACTCTTCTTGGATCTACATATGAATGATAATAATGAATGTATCTGACTTATAAACAATGAAGTAAAATGGAGCTGGATCTGTTCTCTCAGTGGAATGGGGATTATATTTTTATGAGTAGAGCCTACAATCTAGAGTTTATTATAAAGTTATATGGTAGGATAGAACAAAACATAATTCCCATAAGAGGAATAACAATGACAGAAATATTTGATAAAGGTGTTTAATGTGATTCAAAAAGTGCAATCATGTTCAATAGTCATAATAAGTGAATATGTACAAGCACACGGTCATAAGTGGATGGCTGGATTTCTGTTTTAGCACTGGGATACCATGCATGTTCACTTGCAAACCTTCATTAGATACTTTTTACATATTAAAAGTCACAATTTTCTTCTTTCTAATAATTACAAATTTATATACTATTCCCTCCCCTCTGCACGTGCATGTGTGTGTGTGTGTGTGTGTGTGTGTGTGTGTATGTCTCCTGTTGAATCATTGACAGGATACAATGAGAACTAGTTTGCAGCTAGAAAGTACTTCTGTTTACAAACGTCAAAGCAAAATAAAAGTTTTCTCTTTTAATATCATTAGAAAATGAGAAGTTTGTCTATAAGCAGGCTATATTATACAAAAATAACATTGCCAAGTAAGGCATTTGAGTTTTAAACATCATCCTAATTTGCTTTACATAGGTACCACTTTAATAATTATTATTAATAATTCCTGAATCATAGTAATTATTAATGGGCTCTGTTTCTCAATGCAAATATACTTCACAGAGTTTATTAGAAAATTTACAGTAGGGGAGGAATGTCATTTGCCCTCTTAAGAGGGATAATTTCTTCTCTCTGCCTTTTGGAATATAACTGGAACATGGAGCACAGACCTGTCATAAAGCACAGACCTGTCAAGATGGCTCTGACTTAAGCCATTTCATTTTCAACTCTCAGCCAACACTAAGACAGATGGATTTGAACCTTTAGTTTTATTTTAGGAGCTTTATGCACTGTCCTACGTGAAAAAGTAATGCTATCTGTAATGGGATTTTTCATTTCCAAGCTTAATTTTAACAGCTGCTGCAGAAAATGTCCTTCTGTTAGACTCCTAATCACCAGGCAGGCTGCTTGGCAGATATCTCACCTTTGTATGAATATTCATTATAAAGTCTAAAATAGATGAATAGTTGTTGATCTGACTTCATCCTCCCTGGACCCAGAAAATAGTACCATAAAAACTTTATTTGCAACCCCTTGCTCCAGAGCTATCTCAGGACTAAGGGGCCACAACTGCCTGGTGGGTCCATCCCCAGGGCCTCTGCCCATCACGTTCAGGTCTGAGCCCAGAGCCCTGTGCCTGGAGTCAAGTTGCTATGGCTGCCTGAGGCACCTGTTACTGGGATAAGGTGACCCCTCTCATGTCTACCTGACAGCCTCCAGCCTTCAGCAAGGTCTTTATGTAAAGCTGAAGAAAAGGAAAAGGAAAGAAAAAATAGAAAAGGACAAAAAAAAAGAAGGCTTTTACTTGATGTTTAGTTTAGATTTTTATATTTTAAAAAATCACTCATACCCATACATCTTTCTCCTGACTGGGATTTAATAATCCAGTTAATGAAGACTCTGGTCATTTTCAATGAAATCAACCAGCCTCTGAGACAATAAAATGAGGAATGTGTGTCGTGTCCTAACATTTTAGCGGTAATATCGTTCCTCACGTATTTTGTTCTGTGGGTTGAAATTTACACAGAAGAATCATGATCTGTCAATGATGTCAGAGATCACTTTTATAGAGGTGCCATGCCAGATTCAGTGACTTCTTTAAAAAGGGTAGGGGAGAAGGCCCAATTAAGTTTGAATTTCTGGTAAATAAGTAATATTTTTTTATTATAAGTATGTACCATACAATACTTGGGACATACTTATACTAAAAAAATTCCTTGTTTATCAGAAATGTAAACTTACTGGGGCATTCTGTTCTTTTACCTGAACCCCAGTTGTATATGTCTTTGGCTATGTGTTGCATTGCTAAAATTAAACTTAGAAATCTCATTTAAGCAAATAGGAGAAAAATATCCAAATGGAGAAAACTTTTTTAAATGAAGATGAAAGTTGCCATGCAACAGAAATCCTTATAAATACATTGAAATAGTTAAACATCATATTTATCTGATTATCCTTTCTTCCCTCATTCTGTAAGTATAGGGTTGGTTGGAATGCAAAAGGCAGCTCAGTGGCTTGAGAATTGCATAATTCTCTCAAGAGATGAAGCAGTAAATTAGCAAGAAATGACTCCTCACAAGAAAATTTCTCAGTTTTATTGAAATCATTGTTTATTCTAAATTAACAGAGGATGCTTAGAAAATACGGCAGGTAATAGAGAATTGAAAGGGTCAGTGGGTTGTTGGGCACTTTTTAAATACAGGTCAATGATTAGAAAATCAGATTGGGCATTTATTTACCATTTCACTATTGTCAATACTAATCACTATGTCAATACTCTAATATAAAGAGAGACTAATACTAAACCACAACTCCAGTATCTATAATACTTCACATTAAAATACACTTTTTGCTCATTATGTTAAAAGATTAACTAAACCAATAGTAGGCTACCGTATATGTTTTATATACTGGGTTGGCCAAAACGTTCATTCAGGCTTTTCCGTAAGATGTTACAGAAAAACCCGAACTAACTTTTTGGCTAACCCAATATTAAGTGTATGTGAGTGTGTGTATATGTATGTGGATACATACAAATGTGCGGGTATATATATGTAGATGGATATATATCTATGGATACTTATATCACCAGATCACCTCCCAGAGCAAGAATGGCAGCATTTTACCATAAATCTGCATATGGACCTACATTTACTATTAATAAATGCAATAGAAACAAGATAAACTTCAAAATATGAAGTTGATATGCTGCTTTTTCCTTCGTTTCTTTTTCATAACTACTTTACAGTATATTATTTTTCTCTTTTACCAAATATGCCCATTTCTTAGAGAAAATAAATCACATTTTAATAAAAAGCAGCAGAAAGGATTTTTTTTAAAGGGCATGTGTTACTGTGGAAATAGTTAAGAGAACTCATTTAAGCAAAAGGCTTTCACACTATCAGAATAGGTTTATTAAAAAGAAGATACATTAAACAAATTGATAGTATTAATAATAGTGTAAGAAAAGCATTAACCTAGATAAAAAGATACATAGCCTTAGCAGCAACCGTTTGAAAACAACAAGAACAGCAGAGCTATTCTACTGAGTCTAAAGGGGTCTATTATAAAACAGTTAAGCTAATTTGCATTCTTGTTATGGAACTAAGTTAATAAATCCAATTATACTATGAGAATATTCTGTAATCCTAACTTTATAAGTTCAACCTAACTTCATGAACTCAAACCACAACTAGAAGGAATTAGTGAAATTTTGATTGTGTGTGTGTTTGAGATACCCTTTCACGTCTACGAATTACAATGGTGACTGTAGTCCTGTTTGTATGTTTGACAAAGGGACTTGTGTATTAGTAATCTTTTAATGGTTAAAACAATGAAGTTGATTGTTTATGTTTTTTAGGGAGCAACTTTCAGTAACTTTAAATATACCTCTTTGCTTTTAAAAGGATCCATGTGCTTATTTCTGCTACCTTCACCTTATAGCTATGAGGTGACAAGCAATTTCATATGTAGTGAATCTTTAGAGGAAAAGCTTTAGGTAAGCACGTGTTGCCTTGAGTGTTATGGTTTCAGAAAAATTATAATTGAAGCAGTGGAGATGGGGTATGAGGGGAGGTGATATTTAATTAAGTGATAATTCATCTTGCTGAAAACTCAAAACCCCATTAGAGATTTCCATAAAGTTTCACACTCCTAATGAACCTAACATTTCATGCTGAGGGAAGAGTTGCTATTTAGGTATTTGACAGTAGAGCGTTGAAAGGTCATTTGTCAGCAGGGTCACTAAGCTGCAGAACTTGTTAGGAAAGCTTGATACTGCTCCGTCCCACATTGTTGCTGTCTAATATCCCATGGGAAGCTAGCAAGAGCAATTAGGCAAATTCTGGTTTAGCCGAGATTGACCCCTTTCAATATTTTGAAATATGCATAAGTGCCTGTCAAAACTGTATTAATAAGAGGAGATGCTCCTGGCAATGATCCATGCCTCCTGCAGAGAACTGAGATTTAAGGCCAGTTAAACTAAAGCTTTGTCAGGCGAAAGGTTATTGAAGGAGGTGGCAGATTGATGTTGGAAAGCCTGCTATTCAACCACACACTACACCTATCTTTGCATTTACTCTATCCTGTGTATCCTCTTATGGTCATTAAAGTTATAGATTGGAAAAGTACATTAATGCCCTTTCCACAACGGAGCTATTTTGATATGCTATCTCATATGGGTTAATGTGCTTTATTTTAAAATATAAAATCACAATTAAGATCGCAAAGTCAGATCTATGAAAGAGTAATTTCACCTTTATTTTAATATTGCTTTGTATGGCCAAATATTTCATACTTCATATGGGGATGAGAAAGTATGCACATACATGCAGAGTGTGCATGTGTGATCAGATATTTGTAGCATCCTTCAAAAGAGATGATCAGATTAAAACGACTTTTTATAATTCCCCACTCTTAAAAATCTCAGAGTTAAACGAACAAATGTAATTTTTAGAAGATAAGTCCCTCAGCAACTAAATTTATTTTCTTAGTGTCATTCTTTAGCATACAATGTACTTAACTCCAGGCAAATTTATTTTTCCAAAACAGTATTTAACATTGTCAACCCCATACCAAAAATCCAGTGGTACCTGAATAATGAAGGTTAGAAAATGCCAATCTGCCAGTCTCAGCACAATGCCAGAAAACCAACCTCTGACCAGATGCTTCTGTTGATGTTTCTGAGCCTTGCAACTAAAAGCTTATTTGAGACCAATATTTCTGCCACACGCTAAGACACTGCTTTATTAAGCATTGTCCTAGAGAATTTCCATAGAATGTAAAAATAAAATAAAAACTAAACAAACAAATCATGAAACAATGAAACTGAAATAAGAGGTTAATTTATTCATGCTAAGGAATTGTTTACTAGTCTTTAAATAACTCATGTTATTGAGGTAAATCAAGTAGAGAGTGAGTAAGTATTATGTGCAAGAAAACCCAAGTGTTAACTGATCTGGAAGTAAATGGAATTTAATAACATAAATAGCATTTTTATTTTTCTATGTGTTGATAGTATGTACCCTCCATATGACGTGATGAGAATGACACTTTACCTCTTTGGCATTCCTCTCAAAACCCATAACCACTGTCTAATCATGACAATAACTTCAGACAATTCAATATTAAGACATATTTTACAACATACCTGACCAGTAGTTCTCAAAACTTTCAAGGTCATCAAAAACAGAAATGTCTGAGAAACTGTCATAATCTAGAGGAGGCTGTGGTGATATGATAACTAAATAAAATGTGAAATACTAGATGAGATCCTGGGACAGGAAAAGTACATTCGGTAAAAACTATAAAAAAAAAGTTCAAATAAATAATCGGCATTTCCATGATGATTATTTACCTGCTTATTGATTTACATCTTACTGATCATTCATAAACTTTTCATCCCTCTGTTACTGTGTCTATTCAAGCCTTCTCCTCATTTATTGTATTCTTGTTTATCATTGACCCTAGGTCGTATTAGTTAAAGCATACCTAATTCCATCCAGATATTGTTCTTGATAAAATTTAATAAGAAATTACACACAATTTCATTTCTTTGGATTTTATATTGATATGCATTCCTATACACTAACAACAAAAGATCAGAAAGGAAAATTAAGGAAGCAATCCCATTTACCATCACATCAAAAAGAATAAAATGCCGAGGAATAAATCTACCTAAGGAGGCAAAAGACCTGTACTCCAAAAACTGTAATACACTGATGAAAGAAATCAAAGATGACATGAACAGATGGAAAGATATACAGTGTTCTTGGACTGAAAGAATCAATATTGTCAAAATGACTATACTACAAAAGACAATCTACATATTCAACACAAAACCTATCAAATTACCAATGGCATTTTTCACAGAACTAGAACCAAAAATTTAAAATTTGTATGGAAACACAAAAGACTCCAAATAACAAAAGCAATCTTGAGAAAGAAAAACAAACTGGAGGAATCAGGCTCCCTGACTACAAAGCTACAGTAATCACAACAGTATGGTACTGACACAAAAACAGACATATAGATCAATGGAACAGGACACAAAGCCCAGAGATAAATCTACACACCTATGGTCAATTAATCTTTGATAAAGGAGCCAAGAATACACAATGGAGAAAAGACCGTCTCCTCAATAAGTGACTTGGGAAAAATGGACATCTCTATGTAGAAAAATGAAATGAGAACATTCTTTAATACCATACACAAAAATAAACTCCAAATGGATTAAGGACCTAAATGTAAGACCGGATAATTAAAACTCCTAGAGGAAAACATAGGCAGAACACTCTGACATAAATCACAATATCTTTTTTAGATCTCTCTCCTAGAGTAATGGAAATAAAAACAAAAATAAACAAATGGGACCTAATTAAACTTAAAGTCTTCTGCATAGCAAAAGAAACCATAAATAAAACAAATAAGAATTTAGAGATGTGTACTTTAGTACATCATAATAAAATAATTTCATTTTAAAAAAAGAAAAAGATGATCAGATATTGGTAACATCGGCTTCTTTATGAAACAAATCCTAATTTCCAGGTAAAATTTGAAAATATATAATAATTAATGATTTATGAACTTAAGATCATTTATACTCTATGAAGTTGTTAGCTCTTAGGTGGCATGCCTAAATCTCCACATACTTTTTTTTAAAGAACTAACATATAGTTAGTTCTTTAAAAAAGAACTAACATATATAGTTATATATATTCTATAGAACTATATATAGTTCTATAACTAACTATATGTTATAGAACTAACATATATGTTAGTTCTTTAAAAAAGAACTAACATATATGTTATTATTCATTTGTTCAACAAATATTTACTAAAGGCCCATATGTTCCAGCCACAATCCACAAAAATCTATAAAAATCTATAAAAGGGCTGAAGAAGATGGAATGGGTCCTTGATCTCCCAGAATTTAAAATCTAGTGAGTAGATGACAAAAACAAGATGGCAGAGTAGAAGGATGTGCTCTCACTCCCTCTGGTGAGAACACCAGAATCACAGCTACCTGCTGGACAGTCATCAACAGGAAGACACTGGAACTCACCAAAAAAGATACCCCACATCCAAAGACAAAGGAGAAGCCACAATGAGGTGGTAGAAGAGGCGCAATCACAGTAAAATCAAATCCCGTAACTGCTGGGTGGGTGACTCACAGACTGGTGAACACTTATAGCACAGAAGTCAACCCAGTCAAGGGGTTTAAAGTTTTACTGAGCTCTGCCCACCACAGCAACAGTCAGCTCTATCCACCACCACTCCCTCCCATCAAGCCTCTTAGATAGCCTCATCCACCAGAGGGCAGACAGCAGAAGCAAGAAGAAATACAATCCTGCAGCCTGTGGAACAAAAACCACATTCACAGAAAGATAGACAAGATGAAAAGGCAGAGGGCTATGTACCAGATGAAGGAACAAGATAAAACCCCAGCAAAACAACTAAATTCAGTGGAGATAGGCAACCTTCCAGAAAAAGAATTCAGAATAATGATAGTGAAGATGATCCAGGACCTCGGAAAAACAATGGAGGCAAAGATTGAGAAGATACAAGAAATGTTTAACAAAGACCTAGAAGAATGAAAGAACAAACAAACAGAGATGAACAATAAAATAACTGAAATGAATACTACACTAGAAGGAATCAATAGCAGAATAACTGAGGCAGAAACAGATAAGTGACCTGGAAGACAGAATGGTGGAATTCACTACTGTGGAACAAACTAAAGAAAAAAGAATGAAAAGAAATGAAGACAGCCTAAGAGACCTCTGGGACAACATTAATGCAAGAACATTTGCATTATAGGGGTCCCGGAAGGAGAAGAGAGAGAGAAAGGACCCGAGAAAATATTTGAAGAGGTTATAGTCGAAAACTTCCCTAACATGGGAAAGGAAATAGCCACCCAAGTCCAGAAAGCGCAGCAAGTCCCATACAGGATAAACCCAAGGAGAACACACTGAGACACATAGTAATCAAACTGGCAAAAATTAAAGACAAAGAAAAATTATTGAAAGCAGCACGGGAAAAATGACAAATAACATACAAGGGAACTGCCATAAGGTTAACAGCTGATTTCGCAGCAGAAACTCTACAAGCCTGAAGAGAGTGGCATGATATACTTAAAGTGATGAAAGGGAAGAACCTACAACCAAGATTACTCTACCCAGCAAGGATCTCATTCAGATTTGATGGAGAAATCAAAAGCTTTACAGACAAGCAAAAGCTAAGAGAAATCAGCACCACCAAACCAACTCTACAACAAATGCTAAAGGAACTTAAAGTGGGAAAAACAAGAGAAGAAAAGGATCTACAAAAACAAATCCAAAATGAGAAAATGGTCATAGGAACATACATATCAATAATTACTTTAAATATGAATGGATTAAATGCTCCAACCAAAAGACACAGGCTTGCTGAATGGATACAAAAACAAGACCCATCTATATGCTGTCTACAAGAGACCCATTTCAGACCTAGGGACACACACAGACTGAGAGTGAGGGGATGGCAAAAGATATTCCATGGAAATGAAAAGAAACCTGGAGTAGCTATACTCATATCACATAAAATAGACTTTAAAATAAAGAATGTTACAAGAGACAAGGAAGGCCACTACATAATGACCAAGGGATCAATCCAAGAAGAAGATGTAACAATTATAAATATATATGCACCAACCACAGGAGCACCTCAATACATAAGGTAACTGCTAACAGCTATAAAACAGGACATCGACAGTAACAAAATGATAGTGGGGGACTTTAACACCTCACTTACACCAATGGACAGATTATCCAAAATAAAAATAAGGAAACAGATGCTTTAAATGACACAATAGACCAGATAGATTTAATTGATAATTATAGGACATTCCATCCAAAAACCGCATATTACACTTTCTTCTCAAGTGTGCACGGAACATTCTCCAGGTTAGATCACACCTTGGGTCACAAATCAAGCCTCAGTAAATTTAAGAAAATTGAACTCATATCAAGCATCTTTTCTGACCACAACACTATGAGATTAGAAACGAATTACAGGGAAAAATATGTAAAAACCACAAACACATGGAAGCTAAACAATACATCACTCAAAAACCAAGAGGTCACTGAAGAAATCAAAGAGGAAATCAAAAAATACCTAGAGACAAATGACAATGAAAACATGATGATCCAAAACCTATGGGATGCAGCAAAAGCAGTTCTAAGAGGGAAGTTTATAGCTATACAAGCCTACCTCAAAAAACAAGAAAAATCTCAAAAAAACAGTCTAACCTTACACCTAAAGGAACTAGAGAAAGAACAAACAAAACCCAAAGTTAGCAGAAGGAAAGAAATCATAAAGATCAGAGCAGAAATAAATGAAATAGAAAAACAGAAAACAGTAGCAAAGATCAATAAAACTAAAAGATGCTTCTTTGAGAAGACAAACAAAATTGATAAACTATTAGCCAGACTCATCAAGAAACAGAGGGAGAGGACTCAAGTCAATTAAATTAGAAATGAAAAAGGAGAAGTTACAACAGGCACCGCAGAAATACAAAGCATCCTAAGAGACTATTACAGGCAACAATATGCCAATAAAATGGACAACCTGGAAGAAATGGACAAATTCTGAGAAAGGTATAACCTTCCAAGACTGAACTGGGAAGAAACAGAAAATATGAACAGACCAATCACAAGTAATGAAATTGAAACTGTGATTAAAAATCTTCCAACAAACCAAAGTCCAGGACCAGATGGCTTCACAGGGGAATTCTATCAAACACTTAGAGACGAGCTAACACCCATACTTCTCAAACTCTTCCAAAAAATTGCACAGGAAGGAACACTCCCAAACTCATTCTACAAGCCCACCATCACCCTGATACCAAAACCAGACAAAGATACTACAAAAAAAGAAAATTACAGACCAACATCACTGATGAATATAGATGCAAAAATCCTCAATGAAATAGTAGCAAATAGAATCCAATAACACATTAAAAGATCATACACCATGATCAACTGGGATTTATCCCAGGGATACAAGGATTCTTCAGTATACTCAAGTCAATCAATGTGATACACCAAATGAACAAATTGAAGAATAAAAACCATATGATCATCTCAATAGATGCAGAAAAAGCTTTTGACAAAATTCAACACCCATTTATGGTAAAAACTCTCCAGAAAGTGGGCCTAGAGGGAACCTACCTCAACATAATAAAGGCCACATACGACAAACCCACAGCAAACATCATTCTCAATGGTGAAAAACTGAAAGCATTTCCTCTTAAGATCAGGAACGAGACAAGGATGTCCACTCTCACCACTATTATTCAACATAGTTTTGGAAGTCCTAGCCACAGAAATCAGAGAAGAAAAAGGAATACAAGTTGGAAAAGAATAATTAAAACTGTCACTGTTTGCAGATGACATGATACTATACATAGAGAATCCTAAAAATGCCACCAGAAAACTACTAGAGCTAATCAATTAATTTGGTAAAGTTGCAGGATAGAAAATTAATGCACAGAAATCTCTTGCATTCCTATACACTAATGATGAAAAATCTGAAAGAGAAATTAAGGAAACACTCTCATTTACCACTGCAACAAAAAGAATAAAATACCTAGGAATAAACCTACCTAGGGAAACAAAAGACCTGTATGCAGAAAACTATAAGACGCTGATGAAAGAAATTAAAGATGATGCCAACAGATGGAGAGATATACCATGTTCTTGGATTGGAAGAATCAATATTGTGAAAATGACTATACTACCCAAAGCAATCTACAGATTCAATGCAATCCCTATCAATTTACCAATGGCATTTTTTATGGAACTAGAACAAATCATCTTAAAATTTGTATGGAGACACAAAAGATCCCGCATAGCCAAAGCAGTCTTGAGGGAAAAAAACGGAGCTGGAGGAATCAGACTCCCTGACTTCAGAGTATACTACAAAGCTACAGTAATCAAGACAATATAGTACTGGCACAAAAACAGAAACATAGATCAATGGAACAAGATAGAAAGCCCAGAGATAAACCCACGCACCTATGGTCAACTAATCTATGACAAAGGAGGCAAGGATATACAATGGAGAAAAGACAGTCACTTCAATAAGTGGTGCTGGGAAAACTGGAAAGCTACATGTAAAAGAATGAAATTAGAACACTCCCGAACACCATACACAAAAATAAACTCAAAATGGATTTGAGACCTAAATATAACACCGGACACTGTAAAACTCTTAGAGGAAAACATAGGAAGAACACCCTTTGACATAAATCACAGCAAGATCTTTTTTGTTCCACGTCCTAGAGTAAAGGAAATAAAAACAAAAATAAACAAATGGGACCTAATGAAACTTAAAAGCTTTTGCACAGCAAAGGAGACCATAAACAAAACGAAAAGACAACCCTCAGAATGGGAGAAAATATTTGCAAATGAATCAATGGACAAAGGATTAATCTCCAAAATATATAAACAGCTCATGCAGCTCAATATTAAAGAAACAAAGAACCCAATCCTAAAATGGGCAGAAGACCTAAATAGACATTCTCCAAAGAAGACATACAGATGGCCAAGAATCACATGAAAAGCTGCTCAACATCACGAATTATTAGAGAAATGCAAATCAAAACTACAATGAGGTGTCACCTCACAGCAGTTAGAATGGGTATCATCAGAAAAATCTACAAACAACAAATGCTGGAGAGGGTGTGGAGAAAAGGGAACCCTCTCGCACTGTTGGTGGGAATGTAAATTGATACAGCCACTATGGAGAACAGTATGGAGGTTCCTTAAAAAACTAAAAATAGAATTACCATATGATCCAGCAATCCCACTCCTTGGCATATACCCAGAGAAAACCATAATTCAAAAAGACACATGCGCCACAATGTTCATTGCAGCACTATTTACAATAGCCAGGTCATGGAAGCAACCTAAATGCCCATTAGTAGACGAATGGATAAAGAAGTTGTGGTACATATATACAATGGAATATTACTCAGCCATAAAAGGGAATGAAACTGAGTCATTTGTTGAGACATGGATGGATCTAGAGACTGTCATACAGAGTGAAGTTAGAAAGAGAAAAACAAATATCATATATTAATGTATGTATGTGAAACCTAGAAAAATGGTACAGATGAACCGGTTTGTAGGGCCGAAGTTGAGACACAGATGTAGCGAACAAACGTATGGACACCAAGGGGGGAAAATCACGGTGGGGTGCGGATCGTGGTGTGCTGAATTGGGCATTGGGATTGACATGTATACACTGATGTGTATAAAACTGATGACTAATAAGAACCTGCAGTATAAAAAAACAAACAAAAACACAACTAATACTAAACTTTCTTTGGGTTATTTGTATGGAAATATGTTAATATAAATATTTCAGACATTACATGAAATTTCTTAAATAAATTAATTAATTAAATTAAATTAAATCTATTGAGTAAATCTTAGTGAGTTTTAGTGGATTGATCATTAAAAACTCAATATGTAAGCACAACTTTTTCCTTTGGGTTAATCACTAACTTAAAAGGGACTCTCTTTTATACAAGCATATTGAAAGAAGTCTAAGCAATAATGTTATTAAAAGTCACCTTATTTTTAGAGAGCCAGGTTTCTAACTCAAAAAAGGTACTTAATTGAAACAATTCTAGAAAATGAGCATATACATACACACATACACAAGTACATAAACACACAGTTCAGTGCAAACCCTAGTGTTACTAAAATGATCATTAAATGTTCTTAGACTAGTGTATTAATTTTCTTATTAAAAACAGTTATTTGGATTTTTGTTAAAAAATTACATCCTAGGACAACCTCCCAGATATTATGATTCAGTAGGTTAAATGTGCATCCCAGGAATACACATTATCAACCAATCTAATGTGATTCAGTTGCTCTATGGCTTACACTTTGAGAAACATTACCTTAAATAACAAATGGACTGTGTTTATTATTAGCAAATCAGAACCAGACTACAGGACTTTCATTTCTGTCCATAAATACTTACTTGCTAAGGAATTTGTTCTCCCATCATAAAAAATTTAAAAACTAAAAAAAAAAACTGGATAATATATATAAAACTATAATTATTAGATGTTTCAAATAGGCAGTAGAGGGCTGTGGTTCTTCAGAAAAGGGAAACAAATAATATGACCCCTATGGTTGCTCCAGGTTACTTAATGGAAGTAGTTCTCAGAACTCAGAGCAGGTGAGGGCAACTTAAGCCACACAGAGTTGAGAACAGAATTCCAGAAATTGGAATTTGGGAGATGAGGGATGGCTAGAAATTGTGGGACAGACTACAAGAGAATTGGGAGCTGGGAATGGGGGTGGAGAGAGAGAGAGAGATAGATATATGTAGAGCCATTCCCTCTAGTCTTTGGCTGAGTATCTGAACACATGTAGGATAAAACTCACTAAGACTGGGGAAAAAAATACCAGGAAGAAGGCTGAATAATTCCTCTTGCTCACTGAGGGTTGAAAGTATTTTACATTCCCACAGTCAGAATAGAAAAATCTCACAATATACTCATAGAATATTGAGTAGAATCAAAAACAGGTATCACTTTAGGAACGAACTAAGAGAGCCTAAGACTAAAAACTTCTTTGGATCACTCCTAACAAAGTTTTGAAGAAAATTATGAAAGCATAAACTTGGTCTCAAACAGTTCAACTGAATGCTAGAAAAAATTCAACACCCTTTAAAGGCATACAACAAAATCTACTAACCAACAGCATAAAGTTCATTGGGTAGGACATTCAAACAAAATTCCAAGGTATACCATGAAGCAGGAAAATGTGACCCATAAGAGATATAAGTATCAATTAATAGAAATAGACCTAAAAAGGACAGATTATGGACTTGCAAGCCAGAGACTATAAAACGGAAATTACAAATGTTATAAATATGCTCAGGAGTGTAAAGGAAAACTTAAAAATGATGATGAGAGAAACAGAAGATGTAAAAAAGAAAACAACAGAACTACTAGCAATGAAAAATATAATATATAAAATGAAAATACTTAGTTGAATAGGATTAACAGCATATGAACTGCTGCAAAAGTTCAGAGAACTTGAACACATAGCAACAGAAGCTATTCAAAATAAAGTTCAAAGAGAAATACACTGAAAAGAATAAACAATATCAGCAACTGGTTGAACAATATCAAACTATCTAACGTATATAATTGGAACCCCAGAATCATGGAGACAGAGAGAGGGTGGGGAAAGGTATGAGGAGACAGAATAAAAGGACTGAAAAAATAATCAAAAGTGATGAAATGTATAAACCCTAAGATCCAAGAAGTTCAAAAACTTCCAAGAAGAAAACACATAAAGTACTATATAAAACAATAAAGACATTCTAAAAATGGTGACAAAAAGATAATCTTAAAAACAGCCAGAGAAAGAAGCATTACATACAGAAGACCAAAGAGATGATGATAAAAGACCTATTTTCAGAAACTATGCAAACCAGAATACAAGAAATGTCATCTTCATATTACTGAAAGAAAAAAAAATCTGTCAACCCTCAACTGTACACCCAATGAAAATATTATTTCACAAATGAAGGCAAAATAAAGACTTTTTAGGAAAGGAAAAAAAAAAAAAAAAAGCTGAGTAACTTTGTTGTCATCAGACTCTCCACAGGCAGAAGGAAGGAGATACCAGATGGGAACTTGAATCTTTTCGAAGGAGTGAGTAGTGCCAGATGACTAGCTGTTTAAGGCAAAAATAATAATAGTGTGTTGTGGGGTTTCTATCATATGTAGAACTAAAATGTATGACTATGTTAGCATCAAGGCAGGGAGAATAGAAGTTTTTTATACTAGATGGAAGTGATACAATGCTTGCTAGTTGAAGTGATAAGTTAAAGTGATAATGACAGTGATAAGTTTATATATTGCAAACCTAATAGAGAAAACTAAAACATAAAACAACATATGCTAATAAGCCAATAGTGGAAGAAAATGTATTCATAAAATAATGATAGATGCAAAAGAAGTGGAGAAAAGAGTAACCAAAGAACAAATGAAATATTTAGTAATATGGTAGATTTAAAATTAAACATATCAATAATCACATTAGATTTGAGTGATCTAAATCCTTCAATTAAAAGATAGATACTGTCAAAGGAGGCAAGAATATACAATGGAGAAAACACAGTCTCTTCAATAAGGGGTGCTTGGAAAACTGGACAGCCACATGTAAAAGAATGAAATTAGAACATTCTCTAAT
The DNA here is from genome assembly GCF_949774975.1 of Lagenorhynchus albirostris. NCBI lineage: Eukaryota > Metazoa > Chordata > Mammalia > Artiodactyla > Delphinidae > Lagenorhynchus > Lagenorhynchus albirostris. Next base: position 46,331,525 of record NC_083106.1, read on the forward strand.
ACCATACACAAAAATAAACTCAAAATTAAAGACCTAAATGTAAGACCAGATACTATAAAACTCTTAGAGGAAAACATAGGCAGAACACTCTGACATAAACTGCAGCAGTATCTTTTTTGATCCACCTCTTAAAGTAATGAACATAAAAACAAAAATCAACAAATAGGACCTAATTAAACTTCAACCCTTTTGCACAGCAAAGGAAACCATAAACAAAACAAAAAGACAACCCACAAAATGGGAGAAAATGTTTGCAAACGAAGCAGCCGACAAGCGATTAATCTCCAAAATATACAAACAGCTCGTGGAGCTCAATATCAAAGAAACAAACGACCCAATCAAAAAATGGGTAGAAGATCTAAATAGACATTTCTCCAAAGAAGACATACAGATGGCTAAAAGCATATGAAAAGATGCTCAACATCACTTAATTGTTAGAGAAATGCAAATCAAAACTACAATGAGGTACCACCTTACACTGGCCAGAATGGCCATCATCAAAAAATCTACAAACAATAAATGCTGGAGAGGGAGTGGAGAAAAGGGCAAATTTATAGTTTTAAGTCAACTATATTCTTGCACTGTTGATGGGAATGTAAACTGATACAGCCACTATGGAGAACAGTACGGAGGTTCCTTAAAAAACTAAAAATAGAGGTACAATATGACCCAGCAATCCCACTCCTGGGCATATATCCGGAGAAAACCATAATTCGAAAAGATAAATGCACCCCAGTGTTCATTCCAGCACTGTTTACAATAGCCAGGACATGGAAGCAACATAAATGTCCATTGATGGATGAATGGGTAAAGAAGATGTGGTACATATACACAATCGAATATTACTCAGCCACAAAAAAAGAATGAAATAATGCCATTTGCAGCAACATGGATGGACCTAGAGACTGTCGTACTGAGTGAAGTAAGTCAGAGAAAGAAAATATCATACGATATTGCTTATACGTGGAATCTAAAAAAAGGGTACAAATGAACTTATTTACAAAACGGAAATATAGTTACAAGTGTAGAAAATAAACTTATGGTTATCAAGGGGAAAAGGGGGGAGGGATAAATTGGGGACTTGGATTGACATATACACACTATTATATATGAAATAGATAACTAACAAGAACCTACTGTATAGTACAGGGAACTTAATACTCTGTAATGACCTATATGGGAAAAAAAACTAAAAAGAGTGGTTATATGTATAACTGATTAACTTTGCTGTACAGCAGAAACTAACACAACATTGTAAATCAACTATACTCCAATAAAAATAAAAAAAGATATTGTCAGATTGGATACTATATGTAGTCTGCATGAAACCCATATAAGTATACAGATACAAATACGTTAAAAGTAAAAGGATGCAGAAATACACACCATGCAAAAGTTAATTCAAAAAAGCTTAGGAATAAGAAATATTACCAGAGATAAGCAATATTACCAAAGAAAAGGATGTCATCTCCTAATGATAGAGGAATGAATCAAGACATAAAAACCCTAAATATATCTGCACCTAATAACAGATGTTAAAAATGCATGAAACAGAAACCAAAAGAGAAATAGACAAAAGTACAGTTAGAGCTGGAGAGCATGCTGATTTCAACTTTTTTCTTTCAGTAATGGATAAAATGATGTAGAAAATAGACAAAAAAATCAATAAGGATGTAGACGACTTAAATACACTCTCAACCAACTTGGTCTAATTGACATATAGAACTTTCTAACAAGAACAATAAAACCTACACGTCACGTTTTTCAAGTTCACAGAGAATGCTGACCAAGGTAGAGTATATTTTGGTCCATAAAGAAAATCTGAATAAATTTAAAGGGATCAAAATCATACATATGATGCTATCTGGCCACAATAAAGTTAAACTAGAAATTAATGAGTAAGTTAAGATTAATAAAAGGATATATTTTCATTATATATTTATATACACACACACACAATATAGCAATACATTTAGGAATTTTAAAATATACTAAATAATCCTCAAGTCAAAAAGTGTATCACAATGAAAATTTGAAAATATTTTGAATGGTATCAAAATGAAAACACCAACATTTTTTGCTCACATCAAGAACAGTACTTCAAGGGAAATTCATAATATTAAGTGTTTGTACTAGAAAAGAAAAAATGTGTCAAATAAATGATCTCAGCTTCCACTTAAACTAAAAAATGTAGAGAAAATTAAACACAACCAAGTAGAAGAAAATAAGGATAATGTTAAGTCCATAAAATATAAAGCAGAAAGAGAAAAATTTATGAAAACAAAGGTTGGTTCTTTAAAAATATCAATAAAATTGATAAATATCTAGCCACTGGTTAAGAAAAAAAGGACAAATTAGCAGTACATGGAAAGAATGGGGAGTATTGGCTATACTTCCTACATTGAAGGCTACTAGTAAAGGAATATTATGAATATCTTTATGCCTATACATTTGAAAATATAAGAAGTGGACAGACCTTGAAAGATAAAAATTAGAAGTTCACTGAAGAAGAAATAGTAGTATAGAACACTATATGTATAAAAAATTAAATTCTTATCTAAAAGCCTTCCTACAGAAAAAAACCCACGTCTGAGATAATGCAATAATGAAAGGAGAGTGTTTGGCATAGTTTTGTAGTTTTTGTTTCTTAGTTACCCCAGCATAACCTACCTTAATCTTACTAAGATAGTATCAATAACATACTAAACTCTGATACTGTAGGGATCTCTGTCCTCTGGAAGATTAGAGGGTAGCAAAATAGAACTCTAACCTGAGAAAGCTCATTAGCCTCTGGCAAGATGTCACAGTTTAGCAAAATGGCAACAATCAAAGCACCATGCTCAAAGGTGGTCAGTTTCAGGAAACTCTTACCAAACTCATATATAGTTAAATAGAATATGATTTATGTATTTGTAGAGACGTCATGGAGACTGGTCAATTAAGTCCAAGTCTACTGGTAAGGGGGGTGTGTGGTCTATTTACTCAAGTCCTCTGTTCAAAGCATCTCTTCCCTGAAGGCAAATAAAACATTGACAAATTCTTACCTGTTTACTCCCTTTTCCTGATTTCTGTGTAAACATGTCCTTTGTTCCATTGTTACTATCACCAGTAAACCTACAGCTTCCTCTCGTCAAAATGGGCTTTGATTTTCTTGTCTTTTTTTCAACTTGGAATTATAAAGACATTTAAAGTAATTTCTGCAGAGAATTCATATCATCCATTGTATGTTAATTTTGCAGACTAATGCCTCACAGTTCCCTCATTCAATAAATATTTATTGGGCACCTACTACGTATCAAGCATGACTCTAGGTGATGGGAACACGGTGAATAGGCTGAAGCTCCCACTAATGAGAAATATTAAATGAGGAAGATAGACAAGAAACAAACATGTAATGTAATGTCAGTACTGGAGGCTGCTATAAAGTACTTTGCTAATTAATCCTTCGCCATCACAAATATCTTATTTGCATTGGACCTTGGGTTTGTTTGTTTTTTTTACTACAATCCTTTAAACAGTAGTGAAAGATACATTTATAAAGTTTAGGAATATTAACACATTTAAGAAAAATAATAGGTATTAGTTGTGCTTTAAAATAGCTAGTTGTGCTATAAAAATTGATGCACTATCTAACATTTATTCAGGATTCAGTACATTTAAAAATACCATACAATGAGTTTATCTTTTTCTTCAAAATGTATGTGAGCCAAGAAACATTCTATAAATAGAGTAATAATTAACACATTGCACAAGTTTAAATTCAAAGCACTTAAAGAAGTGCTTTCACAGCTCCAAAACTGTTCCTGTGGCTGAAACACCTAAGGAAGATGCTGTACAGTGTGGCCATAGTGCTTCTTATTCCCAGTTTTACTGTGTTATGGTTTCAAAGGGAGCTTACAAATAGCAAAAATGCTGTGCCATGTTGATTTCTCTAGGAAACAAGGTTCATTTTAATCAAGCATTACTTTTATCATACACTAAATACCTGCTAGAAAATGGTAGGTTAGTAAGCAGTCCTATATCAAATGGCTACACTGTATCTTTTTAATTTTTTTAAATTGAAGTATAGTTGATTGACAATATTGTGTTAGTTTCAGGTGTAGAGCAAAGTGATTCGATTATACATATATGTGTGTGTGTATATATATTTCTTTTTTTTCCAATTCTTTTCCATTATAGTTTATTACAAGACATTGAATATAGTTCCTTATGCTATACAGTAAATTCTTGTTGTTGGTAAAACTGTATCTTAAACCACAAAGAAACAAAAATGATGGATCACTATGCACCCTAAGGGACCTCCTAAATGACTGCTAGATTGTTATTTTCTTCTCTAAATATCCTGCAAGGTGTAACTTTGGACTTCTCTGAAACAAACAAAACTATAGACCAATTGACAAGCTATTAGGCATGGGTTACAAAACAGAAGGAGAGAAAATGTTTCACTTTTTCCAGAGAAGGGAAAAACAGAAAATGTTAGGATAGCCCAAATCTGATGGAGAGTGTCTAAATCTGGGTATACCTTGAAATCTCAGCTCTGATTCTGTGTCCCTCCAAAGTACAGGGAACCTGGTATTCTTTCCCTCTTTTTCTTCACACTTTTCTTTAAATGACAGAACCAGAAGAGTTAACATGCGTGAACTCAGGGAAATCACGTCTAAGGAGAAAGATAATTGATAATCGTATCAAGAAGTTAGAAAGAGACAACAGAGAAAAGAGTGAATGATGCCAAATTAAGATGGAGAGTCAGCTATAAATAAAGGCGTCCATTATTCCAGGGTTTGGTAGCTGTTTTCTGTAAAGGACTAGTAGTAAATATTTTAGGCTTTGCAAGCCATATGGTCTTGGTTGCAACTAACCAACTTTCATTATAGTGTGAGAGCAGACATATAGGCAATACCCAAATGTTCCAATAAAACTTTATTTATAAATGCTAAATTTGAATTTCATATAATTTTCAGGTGTAATGAAATACGATTTTTCTTTTATTTTTTCCCAAACATTTAGAAATGCAGAAACCATTCCTAGCTGACAAGCTATATAATGTGCTGTGGACCAAATGTGGCCCATAGTTTGCCAACCCCTGTACCATCCAAGGAACATACAAGATCAACGGCTGTATGAAATTTTCTTTTTATATTACTACAGTCTGAATGTTTTATTTTTAAATTAATAATGTACATGATACTTAATATACAGTTTAAAAATGTGTGAGTAGGAAAATAAAGTTATATTTCTTATTTTGGTCAGGTCTGTTTTGTACATCCAAAATCTTTCATCCCCTGATGATATTAAATCCAAAGTGCAAGAGCAGTACCTAACTAATAAATTAACTCCTTGAGAGCCAAAACTGAAAATCTGGGTAACAGAGGTAAAATCTTCAAGGCTCTGGCAAAATGTGCATGAGAGACAGAGCGAGAGTGGGAGCGAGCAAGGGAGGGGGCGGGGGGGGGAGAGAGAGAGAGAGGGAGATGGTCATTGCAGTTACATTTTGATTTGATATATAACCACATCCTCGGTCAAAAGAATCTTCAAGTCCTCACAATAGTGGATCCCTACAAATCCCCATAAATTTATTCACTCTGGATTTCCTTGTTTTCTATCTCTAAACAATTATTGTTTCTAGAAATCACAGTACTAGAGAAGGAGATCTTTTGTTTCCAGGGGTGATTCCTGTCCAATCAGGCATAACCTGGGGACCTGAGTCCTGGGGCTTCATGCTGCTTTCTATGTTCTGAATCCATCCAGTGATGGGGGACTGTTGAAGGATCAAACAGTGAAGGGGCCTTGCTAGAAATCTTGACAGCTTTTTTTACTAGAAAGACATTGGCTAAGGTCAATACACGCAGTTGATACATAGGGTAAAAGCATTTCTGGAGGTGTCACTGCACTGCAGAGTAAGCAACAACAAAATAAACAAAGCAGGACCCTCGTCTTCAAGAAACACTGGATATCTTGCTGGAAGGCTCAGAACTGCCTGCACATTAATTTATTTGCATCAACCATTCTTTTTATATAATCTTTATGTTGAATTCAGCAGTTTTCAAAACTTTGTTTTTATAGCAGCAGTTAGATTACTTTAGGAATCCAACAGAAAAATCTCAAGGTATAAATCAGTCCAAGGTGGGGCTCCTCTGGTTGACTGTGGGTGAGTCCATTGCTTGGGGTTCTCTCATCTAATTCACTGGCTCTTGGAATATCATTCAACAATTACTGGTCTTTACTATTTTACTTACTATTTACTTTTGCTTTGCAAAGGTAAAGTTTTTCTCCAACCATATACAGAAATGGCAACCTATTAAAAATCTTCTCTTTCAGAATAAAATTCCACACAAGTTTGTTATAAAGTTATGATAAATTTCAAATAAGATCCCTTCACCCTTTCCCAGAACAAATAAGGATCTGCAGTATTGCTCATTGTAGATTACTAAATGGTTTATTTCCTCTTTTGTTTGCCTTTGGAAGTAACTTTTACTTTAATTTCAAAACAGTTAAGTTTGGAAGTATCCACAGTGTCCTTCATGCACAGCATTCACAGATATTTTCATAGAAGGCAGAAGCTTCAGGGTGGGGGGAAAAAGAGAGGTTGAGTTCTTGCTAACAGGAAGCACCTCAGTGATTTCAGTTGCAAAGATTTCTAGAGAAGGCAGTGAAACCAGGGGTAGAAAAGCAACCTCCAACTGTGAACAGTCATGGGAAATTGGAAGATAGAAGGACATGCATAATTTCGCCTGGCTGACAAATTAGTATTCATTCCAGTCTGTGAATACACAGCTTTGGCCTGCCCACAATTAAAGTGCCCGCTTAGCTTTCAATTCAAGGGGCATTATAAAGATCAGAAGAAAAAATAACAGTTTCTAAAGCCCTTTATTTAGACTACTGAAAACATCTTGAATTAAATTGAAAGAACAGCTCATTTACTTTCAACTACTTTTGCCACTTGTTTCCACAGACCAAGAGAAATGCAACATGGAGATTGCTCGGGACGTATTTGCGGACTCCAAGAATTACTGGTGCCTGCTGCTGCGGTTGAATATTTGGTCTCAACTTCTAAAACATTAATTAGGACTCCAATTATAATATTGCCTGATCCGTGTTAAATATCACTGAACTTATTTTAAAAAGCAAACTAAATTTAAGAAAAGCTACAAGAAATATAATTTAGTAGCTCTTAATATAAATAGCCTTTTTAAGATTAGGTAACTGGTCCTGTGTAGATTTAAAAAGGCAAGAGAGGGCACATCTGGAGATGAAGTTATATGTTAATTTGTTCCCTCATCTCAAGCTGCTTCCTCAAGTATGTAAGGATTTAATTTAATGTAGATTATTTGGACTTCTTTCCAGGCTTTGTTTTCTCAACCTGGGAGGTCAGTCCTGGAGGGGATGAACAATAGTAGTCAGTTAGGGAATCTTTTTTTTTTTTTTTTTTAAATAGGAAACTTCTGAGGTTGTATTTTTAATCCCACATAAAGGGATGTGTGTGTGTCTGTGTCTGGTGTGTGAAATGTAAGCTCAAATTTCTAGGATATACTTTTCTCTTAAAATCATACAATAGGATCTCCCGAGGATAGGTTTGGGGGTAGAAAAAGGAAGATTATTTATTTATTGAAAGTTTCTTAAACAAAATCCAGTTTCCATTTTTAATTAGTTCAACATATTAAAAATACATTTTACATATATTTGTGTGTATGTGAATACCTATTTTATATATATATATTAACATATAAATATATATTATATACATATTTATGTTAATAAATGTTATATTTATATATAATATTTATATAATATATAAATATATATTTTTTTTTACATTGACTGTATGCCACCTGTGCACCTTTCTAAACTCAGTTCTATGTGAAGGTCACTGAGAGTGCACAGGCTCTTCATGTAGCCTGTGGCACTATAAAGTGTAGCAGATAATGAGCTAAAAACATATTTGGCTGTGATTATGAAAGGTCAGAGCATGCTTGCTGAAGGGTCACTAAGTGGAATTCGTTCTGAAATAAAAGCAGAGTCTTCGTGGTACTAAAAACAGCCAGATGAAAAGTGAAAATCAAGTCAATCTGCAAAGTCATCTGACAATGTTTTACAGTCATAGTGTTGTTTATCCAAAGTTCACACACACACATCATAGGAAGAGGCACTTCTCAAGCATACAAAAATTTTCATGATCGTCTAGGTTTTTAAACGGTTTGGAGGAAAAAATACACACATTTTATTGTAAGAATCAAACAAACAATTTAGTAGTAACCGAAGAACAATGATTAGAGGGGAGATGGAATTATGGGTTTTCTTTCAACAGTGTAATTTATTTTCAGTGAGGAATTGGTGATTTCAACCTCTTTCCAAGATATTCCTTATTTACTCCTCCCTAACCTCCCAGAAGGCTATAGCCCTAGTAAACAGAAGAGTTGTCAGGAGGGACTGTTGTGTTGGTGGGAAAGAAAACAATTTTAACAGTAACTTCTCACTTTTAATGCACCAAATATAATTATGTATTAAGGAAATACAGGTTAAAGGCTATGTCAAGCTGCCATGCTTGACATCATGAGAGAGCATGGATAAGGGTGTAGGCATCTCCTCAATTACAAGTAGCCTGCATTCTAGGAGTCAAGCTTCCCAGTAATGGACCACACCCACTGGTGTGACTTGACAGGGATACACAGGGGCTTGGAGATGCTGAGTCTCTCTGCACTGGGGCGGCCAAGTAAGCCCTGCAAAAGACAAGACCTACGGCCAATAACCTCCAGCTGTAAGCAGTCTTACTTTGATTTCCTTGGAGATCATCATAAGCTGGGTGGCACTTCTGATGGTCCAGCAACCTACTGAATAATACTGAAGAAGTTCTCTACCAACCAGACATCTGGCTCTGAAGCCAGCAAGGGTTTGTAGGCTGCAGCTAGAAGATTTTATTCTCCAGGTTTTTCATAAATGCCCGTTATTAGACTGAAGGAGTTTTATTCTTTTCCTAGCATTTCAAGGGGTTTCATCATAAATGAACACTTAACTTTGTCATATGCTTTTTCTGCATCTATTTAGAAAATCATAAAATTTTCCTTATTCTGTTAATATATTAATATAATATTAACATGCTGTTGATTTTCAAATGTTGAACTTGCATTTTCTGGATAAACCCCACTTGGTCATGATGTATTATTCTTTTTATACATTGTTTGCCTCTCTGCTAAAATTTGGTTTAGAATTTCTGCTTCTATATTCATGAGGGATATTGATGTACAGCTTTTATGTCTTGAAATATCTTTATCTGTTTTTGGTATCAGGGTAATGTGGTCCCAAAAAAATGAGTTGAAAGTATCCACTCTTCTTCAATTTTCTAAAAGAATTAGAGTACAATTTATGTTATTTCTTCTTTAAATGTTTGGTAGAATTCTGCAGTGAAGACCTCTGGGCCTGGCATTTTCTTTGTGAGAAGATTTTAAACTACAGTTCAATTAGGGCTACTGAGGTTAATTTTTTTTCTTGGGTAAATTTTGGTAGTCGATAGTTTGTGTCTTTAAGGAATTTGACAATTTCATATAAGTTTTAATATTTATTAGCATAAAGTTGTCCATAAATATTTCTTATTTTCCTCTCAAAGTCTGTAGAATTTCCTCTTTTTCCTGATATTGGTGATTTGAGTCTACTTTTTATTTTCCTGATCAATGTGACTAGAGGTTTATCAATTCAATTGACTGTCTTAAGGATTGATATTTTGGTTTTATTGACTTTATTGTTTTGCTTTATATCTGCTCTTATCTTTAAAATTATCTATAATTATTGTTTAATTTTATATCTTATCTTTATTATTACTTATTATATTTCTATCATTATTACTTGTCATTTCTCCTACTTTTGTTGCATCTAATTTGCTCGTTTTTTTCTTTCAGTTTTATTGATATATAATTGACATATAGCACTGTGTAATTTTAAGGTATACAGATAATAATTTGACTTACATACATCATAAAATGATTATCACAATAATCCATCATCTCATATAGATATAAAATTAATGAAATAGAAAAAAAATCTTTTCTAGTGATGAGAACTCTTAGGATTTACTCTCTTAACACTTTTCATATATAACACAGAGCAGTATTAATTATATTTATCATGTTTTATATTACATACCTAGCACTTATTTATCTTATACCTGGAAGTTTGTACCTTTGACTGCCAGGGGATCCTGGGCTGGTGCCTACCCACTAGTGGGTAAGGCTGGTCCCAGGGTTAGTGCGGCCCACTGGTAGGTGGAGCCAGGTCCCAGAGTCTCTGGCTGTAGGGTCCTGGGGGTCCCACGGATAGGGCTGGTGTACTGATGTGCAGGGCTGGGTCCTGGGTCCTCCATTTTTTTAGATTTTTTTAAGTGAAAGTTAAGGTCATTGATTTGAAGCCTTTTACCTTTTCTAATATGTGTATAATTAATATAAAATATTTACAATTTTCTAAGCACTGTTTAAGCTGAACTCCACAAATTTTGATATGCTGTGCTTTCATTTTCATTCAATTTGACATACTTTTTTTTTTAACATCTTTATTGGAGTATAATTGCTTTACAATGGTGTGTTTCTGCTGTATAACTAATTTGACATACTTTCTAATTTCTTTTGTGATTTCTTCATTGACCCATGTGTTATTTAGAGGTAAGTTATTTCGTTTTTGAATATTTACGGATTTTCCAGATATCACTCTGTTGTTGATTACTAATTTCATTTTGTTCAAAGAACATATTTAAATTATTTAAAATTTATTGAGACCTGTATTATGGCCCAGAAAGTTATGTCTTCATAAATATTCCATTTTCACTTGAAAAGATTTCTTGCTGTTTTATGCGGGGGGGGGGTCCTATAAATGTCAATTATGTCAAGTTGTTTACATTGTTGTTCAAATCTTCTGTATCCCTAGTGATGTTCTGTCTACTTGTTCCATCAATTATTGAAAGACGAGTGTTGAAATATCTGATTGCAATTGTGAATTTGTCCATTTTACTTTTCAGTTCTATCAGGTTTTGCTTCATATATTTAAAAGCTCTATTATTATGTGCACAAATACTTAGCTTTGTTATGAATTTTTTATGAATTAACTCCTTTATTATCAAGAAATAACTGTCTTTATCCCATGAAATACTCTTTGCTCTGAAATCTATATTTTTCATAAGAATATAGCCATTCCAGCTTTCTATTGATTTGTGTAAGCTTGGAATTTCTTTTTCCAAACGTTTACTTTTAACATATTTGTATATTTTATTTTAAATGAATATTTTATATATAGCATAATGTCAGCTTTTGAAAAAATCCAATAGGACAATATTTGCCTTTTAATTGGTGTTGTTAGAACATTTATGACAGGATACCTTCAAGTAATATCATTCTATTTCATGTATATCATAAGGCCTTTACAACAGAATTCTTCTTCTTCCCCTCCCTCAGTCTTTGTTTCTTTGTTTTCATATATTTTACTTCTATATACATTATTTTTTTTGTTTGTTTGTTTGTTTGTTTTTACGGTACGCGGGCCTCTCACTGTTGTGGCCTCTCCCATTGCAGAGCACAGGCTCTGGACGCGCAGGCTCAGCGGCCATGGCTCACAGGCCCAGCCGCTCCGCGGCATCTGGGATTTTCCCAGACCGGGGCACGAACCCGTGTCCCCTATATCGGCAGGCGGACTCTCAACCACTGCGCCACCAGGGAAGCCCATTCTATATACATTATTAACTCTATTTTGTAGTGAAGATGTCTGGGTCTGGCACTTTCCTTATGAAAAGATTTTTAACTAAAAATTCAATGAGTACTATAAAGAAAATGAAAAGGCAAGTCACAAACTGGGAGACAATATTGTCAAAACACATACCCAGCAAATGACTTATATCCAGAATATATATAGATCTCGTATACCTCGATAATAAGCAAACCAAGAGTCCAATAAAAATGAGCACAGCATTTGAACTGAAACTTCAGCAAAGAAGATATATGAATGCCAAATAAATACAAGAAAATATTCTCAATACAATTGAGGAAATGCAAATTAAAACTACAAAGAAAAAATATTACACACCTATTAGAATAATTACAATTAAAAAGACTTACCATACCAGATATTAGGTAGGATGTGTGAAGGAACTTGAACTCTCATACACTGCTGGTAGAAGTGTAAAACGGTACAACCAACTGTCAGTTTAAGCATACACCTACCATATGATTTAGCCATTTCTCCATAATTATGCTCAGTGAAAGACTATGATTTCACATAGAAAATTCTAGAAAATGCAAACTAATCTATAGTGACAGAAAACAAATCAGTGGTAATCTGAGGACATAGTGGAAGGAAAGACGGGGATGGAGTATAAAGGCATATGAACAGGGTTTGTATGTGATTGATATGCTCATTTTCTTGATGGGGTGATGGCTTCATTGGTATATACATATATATAACACATTAAACTTCATATATGTGTAGTTTACTGTATATTAGTTGTATATCAATAAAGCTGGATATAAAGTATTTTACTTAAGTTTTAAAAAGTATTATTGAATTTGAAATCCATTTGTGTAGTGACAAATTTCAACATTACCTTTATCAATAAAAAAGAGTTTTGTATTTTTAAAATTATTTCCAGTTGTCGTAAACTGTTATGCTTTTAATAAATGTCACATTTTTAATCACCTCCTGGCCTGAACATCAAGGGTGGCTACTTAGAATTTTAAGAAATCCAAATGAGAATTACTGATTAGAAATTGTATGTAGTCATTTCAAACAACATCTGTTATAAAAAGTTTGTGATTATGAATAAAAACTCATGAAAAGCGTTTATTTGAAAGCAGTATAAGAATATAGTATGTAATATCTTTCTAATTTGGATATTAACTTGCTTATCGAACTTATTTTATATATATAAAAAAAACTATGGTTTTTTCCATCAAACCTGAAATAAATACCCCTAGATTACCTCCAGCTTACTCCCGTGTGCTGTACAAAAATTATGTTTTATGTGTGCAATGAATCAGTTGTTTTTTGGAAAGGCTACTCAATGCACTAACATAAAATAGATTTATACATGCTAATTTTAAAAAATAAATTTTGGGTATTTGGGGTCTGGGAACCTTGTACCCTGTTGCTGGGATGTAAATTGGTACAGCCACTGTGGAAAACAGTATGGAGGTTTCTCAAAAATCTAAAAATAGAACTACCATATGACCCAGCAGTGCCACTCCAGGGTATATATCCAAAAGAACCAAAAACACTAATTCGAAAAGATACATGCACTCCAATGTTCATAGCAGCATTATTTTTAATTACCAAGATATGGAAGCAATCTAAGTGTCCATCAATGGATAAAGATACAGTATATATATATATATACACAATGGAATACTGTTCAGCCACAAAAAAAAATGAAATTTTGCCATTTGCAGTAACGTGGATGGACTTGGAGGGCATTATGCTAAGTCAAGTAAGTCAGACAGAGAAAGACAAATACTGTATGATATCACTTACATGTGGAATCTGAAAAATATGACAAACTAGTGAATAAAACAAAAAGGAAGCAGACTCACAAATACAGAGAACAAACTAGTGGTTACCAGTGGGAAGATGGAAGGGGGAAGGTAATATAGGAGTAGGTAAGAGGCCCAAACTATTAGGTATAAAATAAGCTACAAGCACATATTGTACAACACGGGGAATATAGCCAATATTTTATAATAACTATAAATGGAGTATAACCTTTAAAAATTGTGAATCACTATATTGTACACCTGTAACTTATATAATGTTGTACAGCAACTATACTTCAATTTAAATAAATAAATAGCTGAAACTAGATCTTTGAGTGGGACATTTCTATTCCCATTAATTTCAGGTATACGCATACAGTGAAAATTAAAAGCGGAACTCTGTTTCATTAAACTAATAACCAAAGGAAGCTTAATGGGGTGTGGCTGGAAAGAGGGCCACTCCCTCTCATGTCACACAACTGCACATTCATGGGAACCTGATGCTAAGCTGTTCCCAGACAACCTGCTTCTGGGTCCGGATTTTGTAGCAGAGCAGTTCCCTCGCTGCAATCTACTGAAAGCCTTTGACGTTAATTTTCTTTTTAAAGACATACTTTTGAGGTAAAATAACGTGGAAAAAAAAGAATGGTGAAAGAAGGAGCATGCATGAATAGGCAAACAACCAGCTCAACTAGCCAAGGCTACTTCGACTCATTCAAATTCTTGGCTTAACGTTGACTGCATGACTGTGCATTCCAGATTTCAAAATGTGCCACTAATACCACTTACTCTTTTGCCTGTCTTTTAAACTACAGGTACAGTTGACCCTTGAACAATGCTGAGGGTTAGGGGTACCCAACCTCCAGACAGTGGAAAATCCACTCGTCGACTTTCCTTATCCAGGGTTCCTCAGGATCCTCGGTTCCATATTAAGATTCAACCAACCCCATTTTGTGTAGTACTGTAGTATTTGCTATAGAAAACAATCCACTTATAAGTGGTCCCACACAGTTCAAACCCATGTTGTTCAAGGGTCAACTGTAAAACAATAGATAATGTTCAACTTTTAATTCACAATTTTATTTTCACATGTACTTCAAATGGTATTTCACTTATAATTTGCCATAGAATGCTCATATATTTTATTTTTGTCAGTGAATTTTAAAGTGAAGGTGCTTGACCTCCATGTTCTCCTTCCCCCTCCCAAAGGTTGGTGAGATACCCCTGACCCTAAAAACAAAGGTAACTGGAATAATTGCCTTAGACCCACAGATGGAAGTCCCATAGCATTTATAGTAGATGGGGTACAAATGCACTACCCACCTGAGTCTGTGAATGACCTTGTGGAGAAAAGCCTGTCTACTCATTTTGAAGTATTAGTTAAGCGAGAAAAACGTTCTATTTTATTGATAGATTTTGGGGGTCTCCTTTGAAAAAGTTTAGGAGATACTCTAATGAATACAGTCTAGAAAACAAATTTTCTCCCAAACCTAGTATATTTGTATAATCTAGCATGGAGTATTACATAGATGTTTTTCTCAAGTATGTCTATTCTAGGTGAGAGATAAGGGGTAGGCCCTACCACCAACTACTAGTAAATACCGTCCTTGCTGTGATAAGGAACCAGTCCCTTTTGTAGTCAAATTCTAACCACTGCAGTCCCACAGTAGACATCAAAAGGACATGTGCAAGGTATGGAGTGTCCTCATGGAGGAGACTTAGGGGCAGCATGTGAGGAAGGGATGCAGGTGAACTCAGCAGGCTGCCATTGACTTAAATGAGCTCCTTGAGCAGTTCTTTCTCTATAGGAAGGGTTGAGGGTATGTTTATGACCACTGAAGGGTAAGGTAGGAGATAAGATTAGACAAGATTGACTCTCGGTGCATCCACAGTGATCAGTGAGTGTTCACAGATCATATGTGTCTATTGTTTTACTTGCTTCTAAACCCATCTCCCTTCTGTCTGATCTGATGATTCACAATCATCTCCTTCCGTCAATCTTCTGGGTGTTAATCTAATCTAATTCCCAAACCTTTCTATTCTATCCTCATAGCTCTGCTAATCTTCAGGAATAATAAAGAATCAATTAGGAATGTATAGAAGCACAGCAAAAGCTGGAATCCATCATTTTATAGAGGCTGGGGCTGGTGCAGCAGGGCACTGACCAGAACTAACCAAATATCCATGGAGCCCCAGATCAGGGAGTCACATCCAAGGGTCAGGGAGCAAAGCCATGACCTATGCAGGTAGCTGAAGTCCAAATATTATAGAAGAGTCCAGAAAACCACAACACCTGGGCTAAGGCCTAGTCAAACACAACAACTAGAGTACTAAAAATCAAAACAAATGGTAAGAATTTCAAGTAGCCATTGAAATTCAGAGTTGGAAGGAAACGTAGATAGCCTTTAATTCATAGTTTTTTAGTCATTTATCACTAAGTGGAAAAACTCTTTCTTCAAACAAAGCCTTACTAGGAACAGCAACATAGCTCCTGAAGCAGTGTGAAAGGAAGACAAAGATGGTGTCTTGTTAATTGTCCCCACAGATCCAGACCCCACCCAAAGTCACAACCTGGCCACTAAGCTCCCTCTTCCTCATAGGAACCCTGTTATGACAAATAGTATTAGAGTAGCTCTGGTTGAAGATGGGTGAGGAATTGAAAACTCCAACAATCTTGCCTTCTCAACCATCTTTGACCTTTAAGAGATTCTATGGAGTCCTAGGAGTTTTTGCACTGAAATTTGAGAAAACCAATCTTATTAAACTTTCTTATGTCATAGATGAGGACACTGAGGTTGAGAAAGGGTAAACTTCTTGCCCAACCTCAAGACCAGTGCCTCTTTCTCATGCTGCCAATAAATTATCATCTTTCTCTGGTTACTGGGAAGAACTGATGTGAGCTTCAGGACAAACATATTCTACGACTAGAAAATACTTAAATGGATCATTATGTATACTAAAAATAATTGGGGTATGTGGCAGCTATCAATTTAATGCCTCTCCACAACAAATCATCCTTTGTTGCCTAGCCTGGAAAAATGAATCTGGGCCCTTTACAGTCTTTGCTTTTCGGGCTGGTATGATGTTAACATTTGTCAGTAGAGGGCAACAGAGAGGCATTTGGGGAAGAGGACAGCGCTTCTCTTCTTGGTGATACACTTTTTCCCCACTGACTCTCCCTTGGAGTTTTCTTCACTCTCAAGTGCTTATAGGGCAAGATTTCACATTGTGTTTTCTATAGTTCAGGAAGCAACAGTGTAGACAGACGCACCAGACAAATTTGGACCTTGTCCCAGGGCTCTTCACTGCTGCCCACACCCTTACTTTAGTTCTGGGTGGTAACAAATGAAGGGAGCCCTGTGGGTCTGGCCAGTCAGCAAGCTGGTAGTATTATGTGACTCCATATACCTTAGAAGTAAGATAATGCCTGAACAAAATCTAGTGCTTTGCAATAACCTAGATGATGACAATATTTTTCTCATGCTTCTCATTTTTATGTTTCATGTGATATGATGTGACTATATTATAAAGCAGGAACACTGATAATGAATCAGAAAACAACAATATGGGATGTGACAAAGTCAAAATAAATATATAGGTAGTAGCAGCTATTAAAAGAGACTGTAACTTTAAGTATCACATGAAAGGAATTTGAAAATGGGAATTGAGGGCTTCCCTGGTGGCGCAGTTGTTAAGCATCCGCCTGCCAATGCAGGGGACACGGGTTTGAGCCCTGGTCTGGGAAGATCCCACATGCTGCAGAGCAACTAAGCCCCTGTGCCGCAACTACTGAGCCTGCACTCTAGAGCCCGCAAGCCACAACTACTTAGCCCACGTGCCGCAACTAGTGATGCCCACGCGACTAGAGCCCATGCTCCGCAACAAGAGAAGCCACAGCAATGAGAAGCCCGTACACCGCAACAAAGAGTGGCCCCCGCTCACCGCAACTAGAGAAAAGCCTGTGCACAGCAACGAAGACCCAATGCAGCCAAAAATAAATTAATTTTAAAAAATGGAAATTGAGCTGTTATTCTTGTAATAACCTATTAATCTTGTTTTCAAAATACATTTTCCCATGCTGTAATTGTATTATAAAAGAGATATTGATGAAAACATGCCTTCAGTTAAGACAGTCAATAGGAGCAAGAAACTCTGGAAACTCAAATTACTAGCATAGTACACCCAATTCCGTATGTTTATATAACATAATCATCTCTAGATAATCTGTGTATTACTAGGCATGTTTTGAAAAAGTATAGCTCAATAAGAGTTTATTAAATTATATCCAAAAAAGACTATTTTCAATTGGAAAACTGAAAAACAAAAAAGGAAATAGAAAAAATTGATAGAGATCTCATCACCTACCATCTATTTCCTAGGAATAGTTGATGTATTAAAAGGTAAATAACATTCCATCAATTGATGAACTTAACACTTATAACCAAGAGCCATAAAAACTTAGAGAAGTTTGAGAAGGTTTACAAGTAAGTTTGCTTGTTATGAGTAATTTTGTGTCAACATGTTTTAAAAATTACTACCTTGGATTTTAACCATGAAAAGATAGAGCTCTATCCCATATCTTGGATTCCCTTACAATGTGACATGTCATTTCATTTATTTATTTTGTTTTAATTTTGCACCTTTGCTTGGATTAAGGATGGAACCCCAAACCTCAGCTGGTATGGGCAATAGGTGGCCACCAGAATGGAGATTAGCCACTCCAAAAATGTACTTGGGTTTTACTGGGTACAAATGCTGGTCTCAAACAATACCTAGAGGGGCCTGTGCTACACATATTTCATTTTGATGTACAACTGTATTATATTCTTGAGCAATATAAAAACCCCTCCAGGACCATTGGAGAAACAAGGTATCAGCCCTCTTTTGTTTCCCAGGGCACCAGGTTGATTTACAAAATGTGAATTTGAAAATATTCTAATTAGAATTTTTTTGAAACATTTAATAGCTCAGACCTTTCACTTTCAGTTTCTTTGCCAATGATCTTAATTATGGGATTCAATTTTGCAATTATCAGAAGTATTCTAGCTCTTAAAAGTGTTATAACAGGGCTTCCCTGGTGGCGCAGTGGTTGAGAGTCTGCCTGCCAATGCAGGGGACACGGGTTCGAGCCCTGGTCTGGGAAGATCCCACATGCCGTGGAGCGACTAGGCCCGTGAGCCACAACTACTGAGCCTGCGCATCTGGAGCTTGTGCTCTGCAACAAGCGAGGCCGCGACAGTGAGAGGCCCGCGCACCACGATGAAGAGTGGCCCCCGCTCGCCACAACTAGAGAAAGCCCACGCACAGAAAAGACCCAGCACAGCCAAAAATAAATAAATAAATGAAATTTAAAAAAAGAAAAAAAAAAGTGTTATAACATATAGATATGTGATTTTGCAATTATCAATGTTATATTGTTATTAACAACATTTTCATACTGCTAATATTAGACAAGGACAATTAACCTGGTTCCAGAATGTAAGTATTCACCTCCAATATAGGTAAAAGGAAAATAATCTTTAATATGAATGAGAAATTATAGTAATTTATGTTAATTATTAATATCTCAGATCATTGGTATTCCCATAGTTAAGAAACCATTACTTTCTCCCCATCTCAGATCTTTTTTGCCTGTTAACTCCAAACAATTTTAGAAATACTAGACTGTCCATTTGTTCAACAAATAAGATCATAATATTTCTTCACTTGACAGATGAATTATCTCAACTTAGGATTAGGTTGAGAAAAAATGTGACAAAATTTCCAAAACCTTAAAAATAACTTAAATTTTCTCCTTTATTTTTTAAGTAAAGATTTTCATTTTATGACCATCATTAAATAGAAACTCTAAAAATTATAATTGTCAAGAACTATCAGCCATTTTTTGTAATGGTTGTTTTATTTGTGTAGTTGTAAATATATATACATATATACACATATATACATTATATATATAATTGAAATACTTATAGTATTTTGGTAATGAAACAAATAGCACCAATTTTAAATAATTTTTGGTAAATGGTACTTTGCAGTTGAATTTTGCCAATTCTATCCATACTTATTTCACTGTGCTTGTTAATTTAATCCTAAAAGTTACTGAACAACAATAAACTTCGGTCATTGCTAATTGCCTCACCTCATTTTCGAATTTAACATCACAACAATCCTCTCATAAAGCCATTATTATCATGACCATTTTGTACACAGTGACAGGTAGATTCTAAGATCTCAAGCATCCAAGGAGAAAGAAGGTAAGAAATAGAGCCTGGATTTTGGGTCACATTTTCTGAACCTCATTTTCTGAGCTGTGTGACTTTTACAAGTTCACTTTTCTTTTCCTTTCCTCATCAGCAAAATAAGGTAATGATAATTTCTAACATACAGTAAAACAGTATTAACTTACACAGCAAGTGAAAAGCATGTAAGTTAATGATAGGCCTATGAAAGTATCTATCCCATGATAGATGACCAAGAAAATGAATTTCCTATTCCTTACCCAAGGTAGCACAAATAATAAATACCAGATTATGACTCAAACCCAGATTTCCTGACTCCAAGACCAAGTACTATTTTCCACATGGTTGACCCAGCCTCCATTCACATATTTAGCTAAATCCAAATGCATGCTGTGTTCAATCAGAGCCTATCAGGTCAAGGACAGGGTAGCAGTGATTTGCCATACATTTGTATGATTAGAGTTTATGTGTGTGAAATTGTGTACAAGCTGTGTCCCTGTCCTTTGAAGTAAAAGGGCTTTGCTTTAGTCTCACAGGCCTCCCCTGAGTCTTAAAGGGCTGGTTCAAGAGTTAATGATTAGGAAATGTGAAGATGTAGAAACAAAGAATAGCTGTTGGGCCTGGAAACTGGTAACAATTTAGACTATAAAGCCATACCATCACAGAATCACCGAACTCCCAGTTCCCTGAAAGATATAGATAAAGGCCTGGCACATATTCCTAAGTTGTTTTTACGGGAAGCAGACCTCCAGCAGATGAAAACTGCTGACCACAAGCATATAGACCCTAGACCAGTTGAAACCAGAGGTTGATGGTGCTTGAAACTTCACCTTGATGCCATCCAATCCAAGAATGGTGCACGAGCTGATCACACACCCTGCAGCCCCCTCCCTCACACTGCCTTTGAAATCCCAATTGGGGAGTCTGGGTCTTTTGAGCATGAGCTGCCCATTCTCCTTGCTTGGTGCCCTGCAATAAAAGCTCTACCTTCCTTCACCACAACCTGGTGTCAGTAGCTTGGCTTTACTGTATGTGGGCAAGCAGACCCAAATTTGGTTCAGTAACATGTAGAAGATGCTGTACATGAGAGAAAGCTGCCATGACTTGACCTCTGGAACATAGGAAGCTGGTTGCATTTCACCTATTTTCCCATTTGTGTTTCTTGGTGGTATATTGGCCTTTTTTGGACACACATGCTCTTGTAAATACCAAGCATGCACTCAGGGTGTTATATCTAGACCTGTTTATCTGCACAACCAGAGGGAGATGCACAATTTTAACAATGATGGATGTGAGCTTCTGGAGGCCAGTGTTTGACAGTTTCAGTATCCCACATATTCCACTGAGAATTAGATTCCAGTGGAATGAAATCAGTTTTGAATATTTTCTCACAAGTATGTTCTATAAGCATGCCCACTGTTTGGCAGCCACTGTGCTAGACACTGCTGACACAGTGGGCAACAATAAGACATGATCTTGCCCTAGAGAATCTAGCAGTGTTAGTGGAGAAGACAAAAAGCAAATATCCACTGCGACAAATAATATGAGGGTGACGTACAGAGAGGATATGAGAGCCTACAATAGGGTATTTGGTTGGATCAGAAAGGTCAAAAGAGGCCTCTAGGATGGATTGAAGCTTGAATTGATATCTGAAAAATAAGTAGGAATAACCTACTTGAAAAGAGGAAGGAAGCACATTCTAATATACTAAACAGATGTGCAGAGGAACTGTGGCAGGAGGAACACGGTAAGTACAAGGAATGGAAGAAGTTACAAAGTGGCTAGAATAGGAAGAATGAAGGGAATACTTGGTGGAAAATGAGGGTAACAGAAATCAAAGGGTCAAATTGTTCAGAATCTGTAGTATATGTATTATAAGAAGGAGGAAGTGTTATAATTTGGTTGTTAACTTTGGCTGCAATATGAAGACAGATTGAAGAGAGACTAATATGAAAGCCTGGAATCATGCAGTAGGAGGTGATAGAAATAAGACAACACAAATGAGAAATTTTGTAAGTTCATAATAGACGAGATAAAGAGCAGGGAGGGAGATGGAACTGTCAAGGATGAATTCTAGGTTTCTGACTTGTGCAGCTCAGGCAAATTCTCAGTAATTGGTCTACCATCTGCTTAATAGCACAGTACAGGGAGTGTGCAATATCTGAGCCCATTAGCCCCTCACTCCAAGGTGACAAGTCCCTTGTCCACTGAGCCAGTGCCTCCCCTCCTCAAAGAGGCACTTGAGATTACACCCACTAAATCACATGCCTTGTTTTCATCATTAAATGCACAGAGTATAAGTCCCCCCAAGCCTCCAATGTCCTCTACAGCACCTTTGTATAAATGAGAAAAGGGTGACCCTGTGGGTGGATGCAGTCCCATGAGGGGGGGTGGGTTTCACCCCTCACTACCTTGCCCATGCACTGTACACAACCACTCAACCACAGCGCAGTGCCCTCTCCAAACCTCACCTAGGACCTACCCTTCCTCCACATTCCACACCCTTCCCACATGTCCCCAAGAACTGACAAACATCCTTAGACTCTCTATTTGGGGGGATATTTTCCTCTACATCTTTGATTTTAATTTAAAATGTAGCTCACCATTTTCATGTAGCCCTTTCAAATTGGTCCAAATATTTTCTCTTATCCACACACTGAAGAGCCAGGACTCCCATTACCATGGTCATATCATTGCTCTTTCCTGCTCTTTAAATAAAGAGCCTAACTCCTAATTCCTTGAAGATTTTGTGTATTATACCATAGTTGATAAACACATGGACTCTGAAATCTTACTCTCTGGATTCAGATCCAAACTCTCTGCCCTCATTAGCCCTGAGACCTTTGTCAAGTTACCAAACCTCTCTGTGCCTCGATGTCTTCATTTTTTTTTTGGTTTTGTTTTGCGGTACGCGGGCCTCTCACTGTTGTGGCCTCTCCCGTTGCGGAGCACAGGCTCCGGACGCGCAGGCCCAGCGGCCATGGCTCACGGGCCCAGCCGCTCCGCGGCACGTGGGATCCTCCCGGACCGGGGCATGAACCCGCGTCCCCTGCATCAGCAGGCGGACTCTCAACTACTGCGCCACCAGGGAAGCCCTGATGTCTTCATTTTATAATGGAAAAATAATTTTACTTAACTCATGGGATTACTGAGAATATTAATGAAATAACGTATGAAAAGCACTTAAAACAGTGTTTCACATATTTTAAGTTATACCCAATGCGTTAGGTGGTATTACTATTATTAATTAGCTATACCACTATCTTCCATGTTGCTATTCACCAACAAACTCAACAAATTTCCTGATTCACTGGACACCTCGTCATCTGAACCATCATCACTCATCATGCCAGCTGACTTCAGCACCCACATAACCAAGCACTCCAGAACCATAGCTTACCACACTCTTCTCCCATTGCCGTATCTTTGGTCATGTCACCAGCATACAGATTCATTCTCCAAAAGCATTGATTCAAACATTTTCTTTGACAGAAGCCTCCATTCAACTTTTTTTTTTTTTCATTGTTCTTGCTCTGTTTTCTGACCACACGGGGAACTCCTATACAGTGATGCCTAAACTGCTTATCAAGCTATCAGTCCTCTCCTCTCTTCACTTCCACAGTATATCAGACTTAGATTACAGGGTACATTGTTTCACAAACCTTCTTACTTTTACCCTAAATTCCCTTGACCATCTGTGCTTTTGTCATCTGGCTCTAAACACCATAGTCCTATATCAACCCAACAACACTCGTTTCTTTGCTGGAGAAAATCACAGGAAGCAGGAAAAATGATTTCTTTAAAATTCATGAACAACAATGAAGTAGATCCTCAACAATGCACCTGACTTTCCACGACATTATTTCAGACATTATTTCCACACAGCTTTACTTTCACTAGGCTGCTAGATTGATGTATTAGAAAATCAGGGAGTTTTTATCATTTGGCATATATTCTCAGCCCTAAGTTTAATTGATTTTCTGATGATCAATGATCAAATGGGCGGATACATCTGTAAAAGAATTTATAAACTGAAATTTTCTTCACACATGCTAGTGATGGCTTTATTATCATTATTACCTTTGCTGGTTTGCAGATTTAATGGATGATTGGGCCTTCTACTGGGACAAAGGAAGACTGAATAAGACTGAGTTTGGGAGAGGAGGTAGGAAATCTTAAACCCTGAGTAAATTCTACAATGATATTACAGTTCTATTCCTAACATTTAGTGATTTTTCATCTCTAAAATTTATTTAGCTAAATGACAAAATATCAAAGACTATTTTGACAGATGCATTGACAACAGTTGCAGCAAAATCCCTGATCTTTGCTTTTACCACTCAAAGCAGATGGATCTTCAGCCACAACTTAGATTGGAAAAGAACATATTTCATTTTCACTAAATATCAATGTGATGACTAGTCAATGTTGTAATCTGTTTTGACAGTGACCAGGCAGAGTTATTTTTTTCTTAGATATGTGTGAACATGATATTAATGACACACACATCCATGAAACTTGAACACCACTCCCCTTCAAAGACACTCAAAGTGCATAACACACATTTATCCTCTAAAGAGCAAGAGGTGAGAGAGAGTAAGCACTATTGATAATATTCAAAATATAATGAAGTTTATGCATAAAAACTTACTTGATTTATCCAAAGATGAATGAAAAGAAATTGGTGGAACTCAAAAGACAGCCCAGTTTCCCAGGTTCCCAGCCATCTCTGGAAAGTCTTTTTCCCAAAATCACCCTTCCTTTTGCTTGAACTGCCATTGAAGACAATGAAATCTGGCTTCACATATCTTTTTTTTTATTTCTTAAAATTTGTCTTCTATTAAATGAACTAAAGGGATATCCTATTCTTGAATAAGAAGTAACTAGCATTTTGCTCTTGACTATCACTCCCCTCCAGAAGAGGAGAAATTTCTATTTTCAGGCAGTAAAAAACACCATTACTTATTGAGCACATATAATGAAAGATCAGTCTTCTTTTCACGTTTTTAATACACTGTCTTCAAATACGTCCCCAAAATACCCATCAGGTGCTTCACCCACTAAACCTAAGTATCAAACACGGCATCTGTAGACCAGAGTTTCGAGAGTCAGGCAGTCTCTTATCTGACTCTTTCAGATAGCTGCAAATAACGGAAAGCTGCTTATCAGAACTCCCAACACTTTGCAGTGTATTCATTTCATACAAGAGGTCAAGGGGCAGACAGTGCTTCGGCTGCTTCTTACTTTCTTGCTGTACCATGTTTGCAATGCCTGCTTCCACAAATCATCTGTTTACTATGGAAAAAGAAAAAAGGGAAAGAAGGCAACAACAGACAGTGGGCAGAACCTGGCTACTTGCAGCTATAAGAGAGACTGGGCATTTGATGCATTGCTTTTACGTGAGAGGCAGGCAAAGGAAAAGGGTGGGTAGAAGAAGTATGAAATGAGCAAACCCACAGTTTCTGCTCCACAGTCTCTCCTCTGCCTCTTCCTAACTCTATCTTGCCTGGTCAAATTAAACAGACAGCCACTGATTCAGAGAGAAAATCAGGGAGATACTTTGGGAATATAACCTAGAAAGCTTTCCTAAATTAGTTCTTCTTGAGTAATGCCTGTACAAACTCTCTGATTCCCAGAGTCATAAATTGAATTTTTTCACAAAATAGGCATCCACAGACACTGAAAGAATTAATAAAAGAGCTACACAAGCTATCCTAAAAAGCAAAATAAAAGCTCTCATAAAGGAATATCCAAGAGATCCTTGATATGGGCTATATTAAGGAACTACTTCTGCTGCATTTTTCACACTCTCAGCTTGCCTGTTGTATATGTGTTTAACAATACAGAGACCTGTAAGTAGCAAAGCCAGCAAGTCATCCTCATGAGGATATCTATAGTCACATCTTTAAAATGACTTACTCCTCTTTTCCACTCAGGATTATCCTGCCTCTAGGAAAAAGACTGAGGTCAGAACCATCTAACATGCTAAGAATAATACAGAACAAAGTTTGAGGCACTTGTCATGTGACCTTGAGCAAGATATTAAATCTTTCTGAACTGTGCTTGTATCATCTATTAACAAGGTCTTTATAAATATACCAGAAAGAGGCTATGAGTGTCAAATAAAACAACATCTGTCACTGTACATGTAAGGAATTATTAGCAATGCATTATTTCATTTCCAGAGAATTCATTAGGAAATTTAGTTAAAAGTTCTGGATGCATGAGAATGAAAGCCACTCACCAATGAAACTGCTCATCCTCTTCAAACCAAAAGATTATCGGAACAACAACTATTGTTACTCTTATTATTACTACAATTTGTGTGATTTCCCGTGTCCACTCTTTGCTAAGAATACTAGCAGCTTTGTTCCTCCTAAGAAACCCACTTTACAGATGGAGAAACTAAGATCTGTGGGATCATCATGAGCCCAAGATGACCTTACTACTAAGTGATGGCCCTGGATTCATACCCCCATTTTTTTTTTCATTCAAATTATTTCTTAGTCCCTAGTATACTAGGTGCTCAGTAAAAGGATATGAAATTACTCCATCCCGTCTTTTGTGTCTTTGAATTGTGTATCTCCTTAACTGGAATATGAGCTCTTCGACAGCATACAACCCATGAATCTGGTTCACTGCTGTATTTCTACAGCTTAGGACAGTTTTCTCAGAGGATGAATGAATAAATGACGAATGGTTGAATGAATGTCTTATTAGAATCAGCATGCTTAGTTATAAGAGGCCTTTCTTCTGATGTTCTGGAAAATCTTTGCACAGTTTTTCCCAATCCCTTCAATTGGTAGCAAAGATTATTCACATATTGAATCATAGGAGTAAACACCTTCATACATATTTCCCTTTCTTGGGAATAATTATTTGAAAAGATCTTTGAAACATTCCTCATAGTACTGGTGTTTATAACCAATATGATGCTAGATTGGTTGCTTTAGCAATTAACAAAGTATCTAGACAACAACAGAAAATTAAATGAGATATAAAGGTATTTATACAGAATAAACACAAATATGTAAAATATTTAAATTTGAGCACAGAAAAGTTTAGAAGGGACTTTTCTAAGGCCAGCAAAGGCTTGGAAGAAAGACTTCTCATACTAGGAGCACCAGTGAAGGTAGAGGATGAGCAGACACTGAGTGGATGGGAGGAAAGAACACTCAGTTGGGTGTGCCCAGTGGCTGGCTACAAGCTTGTAAGGAACGACAAAATTTGAAATACTGCTTACTGTCAGATGGTAGAGTTATGTAGATTCTAGGCCAAGAAGACAGAATTTTACTTTAAGAAATTTTGGAGGGTGTTGGGGAGAAGATGGTGATAGCACTTTTGGTTAGACTGAATTTCAAGACATCTAACAAGGAGATAGTAAATGGCAATTGTAATACTGGATTTGAAACTCAAGGAAAAAATTTGCACAGGAGAAAGAAAAGCAGGCATCATCTCTGTGTAATTGGATGTGATGCCCGAGGGAGGTGGTTTAGAGTGGGAAGAGCAGGACTGAGCCTTGGGGGTCACGACAGGTAATGCCCAAGTGGAATGAGGATCAAAGGAAACCACGTAAGAGGCTGTTTAATAATCCAGGCAAGTGCCGATGAAGAGCTGGTCTGGCATGATGACTATAGAACTGGAAAGAAAGGGAAGAATAAAAAACACTTCTGTTATTATTTTTTAAATACAAAGGAAAACTGTCTAGTATGTGAATGACCAGTTTGTGTCTATGCCAGTGATTCCCAAAGCTGGCTGTCCATGGCCATCACCTGGACATGCTTTTAGTAATGCTAATTCCTACCTTAGCTTTTCCCCAGTATTGCATCCCCAAATCTGATTCAATAATTTGTGATGGGATCAAGGAGCTGGTAATTTTACAGAGCTCTACAGCTGATATCAGTGACCAGCCAGATGTGAGAACTGCTGGTCTAAGTAGTCCATTTCAACCCCATTCCAGCCCAGCGAACTGCGACCTTAACTGAAGTTGATATTGCCGTGCTAGGATGTTCCCCAGTGGGTTCTAGTTCAAGTTGCCATGGTGGCAGCTCACTTGATAAAGCATCCTCGATGGGCTGCCTGCCTTTTCTAGTCTCAATCTGTCTTTTCTTTACAATGTCTCCTTCACCTTTCAAATAAATGTTTTTCGTTCAGATCTTTTCCTCAGGGCCTGCTTCTAGAAAGCCCAAACTAAGACCCCTGGTTTTGAAGTGCAGAAATAGTGTTTTGGGACCAGAGTGTAAGAAGAGCACTGGACATCACAGTCTAGAGGCTGGTGGCAGCAGATACAGAGATGAAGCAACAGAGCTACTATAATTAACAGTAGGAAAGACCAGTCACCAATGATCACTGTTGGCAGAGCTTCAAGCAGAAACTCCAAGTATACATTTGAATCCCACGCCTGCCAATTCCACCACAGGCACACACACAGGCACACAGAGACACACTTACTATCCCAGTAATTTCTAGAAGGAATAACCAGAGAATGGAAAACCAAGGAAAGACTGGATTTTTGTTAACCAAGCAAGTGGAGTGTTAGATTTTTGTGTGGTGTCTCAGTAAAGGCACTATGCTTTTTCTCCCCATTGTTTAGACCTGAAAATTACATGTTACATATATAAAATACATATATATATGCATATGGTCTGAGATCAACACAAAATATGCTAAAATGAGTATCACTTTGTTATGTTGATTTTGTTCTTCATTCAAAATTTCAGGACAATAAAATCAGATCTAAAGATGAATACATGCACAATTCTTTAGACAGTGGAGGGAAATACAATTCTGGTGTTTGCATTTGAAAAATGGTAGCAACTTTTTGAAATCTAAAGCATAGATCTGGGTCAAGCAGACATAGTGACTCTGTGGGTTGAGTGAATTTTCTCCTCTCTTCCTTAGGCACAAGTACAGTTTCCCCAGTGTGAAATGGGCTCCAGTGGTTACAAATGCCCAACCTGGAACCCACAGAGTATGTATTCAATAGCTGCTCCTGAATGTCTGTGTACAACTATTAATGCTCCAGGTTATGGGGCGCTGGCTGCTGTAAGAACATAGTTATCTACCGGAGTGAAGAAGTGCAAGAAAGAGTCCAGGAGAAGCTAGCAGAAAGGGAGCTAGAGCAAAGCAAGAGATGTAGCTTTAAATGATATGTATACAGGGCTTCCCTGGTGGTGCAGTGGTTAAGAATTCACTTGCCAATGCAGGAGGCACGGGTTCGAGCCCTGGTCTGGGAAGATCCCACATGCCACAGAGCAACTAAGCCCATGCACCACAACTACTGAGCCCACACGCCACAGCTACTGAAGCCTGTGCGCCTAGAGCCTGCACTCTGCAACAAGAGAAGCCACCACAATGAGAAGCCCACACACCGCAACAAAGAGTAGACCCTGCTCGCTGCAACTAGAGAAAGCCTGTGCAGAAACGAAGAACAAACGCAGCCAAAAATAAATAAATAAAAATAAATAAATGAAAAAAATGATATGTATACATTTCTCTACTTCACAGCGTGAAAGGCTCAGGTCCACAGACCCTGTGACTACAGCTGAGTATCATCATTCGGGAGGTGAGGGGGTGATACTATCAACAAAATCTACAAGACACCAAGGTGTAGTGGTCATGCTATAGATTCCCAGTTGCACTTGGATCAAATAAAAGGCAAATGAGCTTTTGTTATGTTTACCCATTTTTCTGGAATTATTTTCTCCTCCACTAAAACCTGTTCTTTCTGTTGAAAGAAAAGTTGTGTTGATATCATACTAAATGTTTCATGCAACGTATGTTTACCTCAGTCCCTCCGTGCAGGATAGAATTTAAAAGTTTTATGGGGATTGATCATGGACCCCTTAATTGATTCATTTATTCATCCATTCATCCAAACATCCAACAAATCATTGTTGAGTACTAGATTTTCAGTCATCTTTCTAGAATAAAAATTGACTCTTTTTTAGGATTTTGGTAAAGTGAATCAGAATATAATTGGAAACTGGATAAAAGTTTTAAAAATAACTGACCTAAGGTTTTTTTAAATGATTGTATTATTTTACTAGTTATTAGGTGAATATACATTCCAGAGGCTCTTAGATTATGTTAATCAATAGTAAATGCTAACTAGGGATGGTCACTCAAGCCTTCATGCCTTTTATTTCAGTGGCAAATTCTTGCATAGTTGGTTAAAACTGATGATTCAGCTCATGATACAAAAACATGTAATTGCCTATGTGAATTAGTCATTAAATCTTATTTTCAGCGAGGACATGATTTTACCTTAGGTTGCTGCATTATAGACAGATTAACTAAAAAATAAACGTGAAATTAACCTCTTTAATTGAAAAGAAACTGGAGAAAACTAATTTGAAAAGTTACATGCACCCCAGTGTTCATAGCAGCATTATTTATAATAGCGAAGACTGGAAGCAAGCTAAGTGTCCATTGACAGATGAATGGATAAAGAAGATGTGGTATATATACACAATGGAATACTACTCAGCCATTAAAAAGGAATGAAATAATGCCATTTGCAGGAACATGGATGGACCTAGAGATTATCATATTAAGTGATGTAAGCCAGACAGAGAAAGCCAAATATCATACGATATCACTTATATGTGAATCTAAAAAAAAATGATATAAATGAACTTATTTTCGAAACAGAAATAGACTCACAGACATAGGAAACAAACTTATGGTTACCAGAGGGGATAGTGGGGGAGTGGGAGATAAATTAGGAGTTTGGGATTAATATATACACACTACTAAGTGCAAAATAGTTAAACAATGACCTACTGTATAGCATAGGGAACTATATTCAATGTCTTGCAATAACCTATAATGGAAAAGAATCTGAAAAAGTATATATACATATATATAACTGAATCACTTTGCTGTACACCTAAAGCTAACACAACATTGTAAATAAACTATCCTTCAATAAAAAAAGAAAAGAAGTTAGTTACTGTTTTATTCAACTGTAGATTTACTGGTTAAATGCATCACAGAATATTTGCATTCCTCATATAGGCAATTACAGGCAGGTCTTCATTATCAGAAAATTAAGAAAAATTTATGCTACTAGACGGCTTTACTTCCACAAATTTGTACATCCTTCTAATGTTGAAGTTTAACAATAAAATGTTTGCTTATATATGAAATAAAATAAACATAGTTTTAGTCATTTATTTTAATTTGTGTTCCCACGCTAACTTCCCCAAACAAATTGTGTTTTCATAAGAATCCCTTTTGAGATTGTTTCGTAGAAAGTCTTTAGGATCTAAGTGCAAGCAAAATATGTGTTATCCATCAACATCTGGAAGTCTCTGTAAACTACAGCTTGACTGGAGGCAAGAAAATTACCCTTGACCTAAGAAGGTCCAGCCTAATGTTACTGTAGCACTTGATACAAAAATGGCCTTGGCAAGCTGCCTCATTTTTACAGTCCCAGTTTCTTCACCCATGAATTAGCAATAATCACTTCTACTGTAAAGTTTCTGTTTCATCGTTCAGAGGTACTATTTAGAGAACTAATTTTATCAGTAACCCCTGATATTAGTGATGGAAGATAAAGCATGCATGAATTCCAACTGTAAGAATGAAATAATGTACAGAACAGTGGTTAGTAAACCACTATCTATGGTACACATGCTGTTATTATTATATTCATGCAGTTAGGTTTTATTACCTTTTAAAAAGAAAAATAGAAGTATTTTCAGGCTCCAGACTGATGAATATATGTGTGCATTTCATCACTTTATTATTTCCAAGATATTTGTAACACAAGACACAGACGCTCCTGTCTGGTGCAGGCAGGGCAACAACAATGGGGCCTCTCTTAATCCACTTTCTGCCATGAGCACTACACTTTTTAAAAGGTGGCCATTCTGTAGAAAATGAGATTCAGATTTATCAATCTGGGTCACAGTTTAAGGTATGGACAGGGGCTGAATTAGTATTAGGCTGGTTTGACTACTCCAGATTAACATTTGTCTAGGAAATATTTATTGAATTGTAGCTTGTCACTTAATCCTCCCAGAATCTGAGATTCTCATGTAAAACATCTCTCCCTAATAGTTGTTTCTAAATAATCATGGGTGGAAAAAGAAGTTGAACAATTTCTTTGATCTCCCAACCCACAAGGACATTATTTATTTATTTATTTTACATCTTTATTGGAGTATAATTGCTTTACAATGGTGTGTTAGTTTCTGCTTTATAACAAAGTGAATCAGTTACACATATACATATGTTCCCGTATCTCTTCCCTCTTGCGTCTCCCTCCCTCCCACCCTCCCTATCCCACCCCTCTAGGTGGTCACAAAGCACTGAGCTGATCTTCCTGTGCTATGCGGCTGCTTCCCACTAGCTATCAATTTTACGTTTGGTAGTGTATATATGTCCATGCCACTCTCTCACTTTGTCACAGCTTACCCTTCCCCCTCCCCATATCCTCAAGTCCATTCTCTAGTAGGTCTGTGTCTTTATTCCTGTCTTACCCCTAGGTTCTTCATGACTTTTTTTTTTCTTAAATTCCATATATATGTGTTAGCATACGGTATTTGTCTTTCTCTTTCTGACTTACTTCACTTGTATGACAGACTCTAGGTCCATCCACCTCATTACAAATAACTCAATTTCGTTTCTTTTTATGGCTGAGTAATATTCCATTGTATATATGTGCCACATCTTCTTTATCCATTCATCTGATGATGGACACTTAGGTTGTTTCCATCTCTGGGCTACTGTAAATAGAGCTGCAATGAACATTTTGGTACCTGACTCTTTTTGAATTATGGTTTTCTTAGGGTATATGCCCAGTAGTGGGATATATACTGGGTCATATGGTAGCTCTATTTGTAGTTTTTTGAAGACATTTCTTTTTTTTGTTTTGTTTTGTTTTGTTTGCGGTACGGGGGCTTCTCACTGTTGTGGCCTCTCGCGTTGCGGAGCACAGGCTCCAGACGCGCAAGCTCAGCGGCCATGGCTCACAGGCCCAGCTGCTCCGCGGCATGTGGGATCTTCCCAGACCGGAGCACGAACCCGCGTCCCCTGCATCGGCAGGCGGACTCCCAACCACTGCACCACCAGGGAAGCCCTATTTGTAGTTTTTTAAGGAACCTCCATACTGTTCTCCATAGCGGCTGTACCAATTCACATTCCCACCAGCAGTGCAAGAGGGTTCCCTTTTCTCCACACCCTCTCCAGCATTTATTGTTTCTAGATTTTTTGATGATGGCCATTCTGACTGGTGTGAGATGATATCTCATTGTAGTTTTGATTTGCATTTCTCTAATGATTAATGATGTTGAGCATTCTTTCATGTGTTTGTTGGCAGTCTGTATATCTTCTTTGGAGAAATGTTTATTTAGGTCTTCTGCCCATTTTTGGATTGGGTTTGTTTTTTTGTTATTTAGCTGCATGAGCTGCTTATAAATTTTGGAGCTTAGTCCTTTGTCAGTTGCTTCATTTGCAAATATTTTCTCCCATTCTGAGGGTTGTCTTTTGGTCTTGTTTATGGTTTCCTTTGCTGTGCAAAAGCTTTGAAGTTTCATTAGGTCCCATTTGTTTATTTTTGTTTTTATTTCCATCCCCAAGGACATTATTTATCGTGATGCAGTTTAGATGATTAAATGGTCTGGATGCTCAGAGTAAATTAACTTTCATCTATATCCACCTCTACCTATTTTGGAAAATAATGATATTCAAAGAGATTGAGTATTAAAGCAGTAATTCAGTTCAGGCCTGCCTTAAGAGTTATACAATAATAGGTTTTCTGCATGTTTGATGGAGTAATTCGGGGAGGATTTGATCAGACCTTCCAATTATTCTTCCTTTTCTGTTACACTTTTCCTAATACCATGGATAGTGGGTTACAGTAAAACAGATATCATAAGATAATATACCTGTTCATATATATGTCCTGCCCCCATACTTTTTTAATCACTGCTGCACTTTAAGTATTCATTGCTTCCTCATTGTGCATTGCTCAAATCCAAATCAAATCGAAATCAAATTTCAGAAAAGTCTGTTATTTCCTTAAAATGAAGACTGATCTATTATATAATGTATCTTAGTATTTTGTGCAATACTTTTTAAAGTAAAAAATTATAATATTTTGGTTATATTGCCATATGTCAAAAATAAGAGTAGGGTTTATTTCAGGTAACCTGAAATAATATTCAGACAACTTATTTTCTATGCTTTCCATTAGTACCTCCTGATAATGATGGTGGGAAACAAAGCATGCAGAATTCATAGTGTGAAACCATCTCTTTAAGAAATTAGTTTGATATCTCATTTTAAAAATAATTTATTATAATTCTACCAAAAACACATTTTAATAAAAGCAATATAAACACTGCACCAAGAGGTCTAAATGAAGTAAGTGTAAGAAAGTATTGACAATACAAGTGAAGTATTAGATAACTGGAAATACATAAAGCAAAGATTCAAAGCAAATATTTGGGTATCAAAAATGTCCACAGTTTAATGCATTTTTCAATACAAATATTTGGAATGATTCAGATTAACCATTCTAAATTGAGTAGATTTTCGAGATTATATTTAGATATTTGGCAGCACAATGTTAAAAACTTTGGGGGCAAAAATACTAGCTCAAATTCAGAATCATACTAATTTGGAAAGTGGAGAATTCAAAATTATCATCCCTTTTGGAAGTAGAAAGAAGGAATACAACTAAATTTTGCTTTTAGGTTAAAAGACATGGTAAGAAACGTGCAGGAAAATTGAAAAAAAAGTCAAAATAGCCTTATTTGTTCTGTTCAAATTTGATTTTTTTTAAGTTTTTGTTCTCATCTGGCTACTAATATCATGTGGTGATAGCTCTGAATTAATACTGCTATAGGTAAATACCCTATAAGATTGTTTCATTTTTCTCCTGTGTACATACATTAATCGATAACTCATCACTAGAAAATAAGCTAATAAGTAAATAAATGTAATGTTACTGCAAACTGTGTCACTGTTTTAAGTTTATTATTATTAACCAGACATGAAAAATAAAATACAGATAATAGAACAAAAAATGTCATCTTTCTGTAGTCTGAAATGTTCATATCAGTATTTTATTATCAGGTTAACTCATATGTGCATATTAACCAGTTTCAATTAGAAGCTGAATCATAGTTTTGTCCCCATTTTTACTAAAAAATCAATATAGATATTCATGGAGAACTTCCCTAAATAATTACCTGCCCACAGGTAATTATGGAAGACATACTTACAAATATTTTAGCTGCTTCGTTGTTTTTTGTTTTCTTTTTTGGCCCTGATTTATCTTTCTATTCTTTTACTTTCTGTACCATAAGAAAAAATATATTTGTCATAAATCAGGAAGTTCTAAGTGAAGTTCCCAAATGAAGTCTAGTGTTCAGGACCAACATTACTTAGAAGTGAGGAATGTTAGCATTTTAGTCTCTTAGGAAATTCTCTCCAAACCATGCCCCCAATTTACAGCTGAGTCAAGTTACACTCAGGTCACACGCAGACTGAGGAGGTAACAGAGGGGAGGCGTGAGGGGCAGACACCCCACCAGGTGACTTGCTAGAGCCACTTGGGCCCTCCTTTCCTTTCAGTCCCATTCACAGAGTAGTATCCCCTCACCATCTTTCACTTTTAGAAGTTTCTGAGTAGATGTGCAAGGCTGAGAATGTGACTCCTTCTCTGGGCCCCGCATCCTTTCCTCGCACCTTTTGCTACCCTTATAACCACACCCCTACCCTGCCCCGCCCCGCCCCTCCCCAATTCCATGCTCCTGATACAATATAAAAATTCTCCTGGACTAGCTCTGAGGGAGGAAAAGGGTTACTTATTAAGGTCCCACAAAGATTAAATCAGGTCTTGCTGTGATGTAGTCTCAAGGCCCTACAATCTGGGTGGGAAAGATAACATGCCGTGTCAACAAGCCTCCTATCTCTAGTGGGCTTCTAGAAACATTCATAAAAAGTATGGCAATGTTTAGTTCAGGAGGTGCGCATTCTTGAGCTGAAGAGTTAGTGGGGCCACAGGTTTCGCTTGGAAAGCTCCTCCTGCAGTATTTCCTGTTTACTAATCTGGGTTTACATGCAGCAGAGTGCAAGAAAATATAAAATCCTAATATGATTTCATAGGAATTCGGGTATTTGCCACCTAGGGGTGCAACAACAAAACATACACTTACATTGTTTTACGGTTACCCTCCAACACACACATACACACATGCCATCCTGACCTCAGATATCCATTAAATAAAAGTAATATCTGTTGGTTACTTCAAGGAGGAGCATATTTACTATTGGAACAGTGAATTAAGGGACGTGTGTGTGTGTGTGTGTGTGTGTGTGTGTGTGTGTGTGTGTGTGTGTGTCTGATGTCTTCTGACTTTACGTCATCAAGTCATTCCTCTAAAAGAAACAGGAACAAGCTTGGAAATCAAGATTTATCAGCAACCTCTGTAGGTTTCATCATGATTCATCAGGTTTGAATTTCCTGGGAGGGTATCTTACAGGAGTTACTGGAGGCCTTTACTTAATGTTTAGTATTCACTTGATTATTGTTTCTCTCTGAAGGGATTCTTGCTGTCACATGGGTCATTTCATAGTTTGTAAGATCCAAGTGCATTCTACCCTTTGGTAGTATGTTTTCTTCCAGTCATCTGCTTCCCTTTAAAATGGGCTTTATCTGGATCTTTGCCTAACTGCCTTGGTGAAAGAGCTCTCTAAGTTCCCCATGTCTAGGTTAGGGTACTGAGTAACTGTGTGCTGGATGTATGTCTTACAACTCAATTTAAATTAATTTTCATTATGGCCAAGTCTTTAAGATATTGAGGTAGTTAAAGCAATTAAGCAATGCTATTTGACAGCCATGTCTCAGCATCTTGGTTTTCAGATGATAAGATAAAATCTACCTGTTTGGCTATTGCCTTTGCAAAGAGGTAAAACCATCTGATATTCATTTTAACAGTGCATAAATCATGGCAACATACATAAATCAAAGCAATGGTTTCCATTTCAGACTCCAAGAGCCAAGAGAGATAAGCTGATCTCAAAAGATCCAACTAAATGAGAGAAACAGATGTCAGAGACTTTGCATTTCAGTTTTTCCTCTATAAGAATGTTAATTTCTCCCCTTGGTCACAAAGCCCTAAGAAAGCAAAAAACTGCCTGCCATACCTTGTCATATTAAGTACCCCATCACCCAGCATTAAAGCACAAAGAAGAAGAGCTAAGATGACAATGATATAGTCTGAAAAAGTGATCAGAAACATTACATTTCAGTGCCTCATTTGTATAAGATGCTAAGAATATGGACCAACTTCATGTGGGTTTCTTTCGGGAATGACTTAACTGAGTGCTTTAAACACAATTCTTCTAAATTAGCTACATATGTTACATTGATCAAAGGTCCAATAGCAATCATAGTGTGTTGAACAAAGCACTAGAGTATAAATCGGGAGATGTGGGTTCTAATCTTTACTATTCTACTGTATTAACCATGGTCCTCAGACAAGTCACATAAAACCTCTCTTCCACTTCCTTAGCATTTAAATTAGGATAATATACCTCTGCCAGCTAATCAGGATGCATGTTGTGAGACTCAAACAAGGTAAATATTTAAAAGTGTTTTGAGAAAGTAAAATATCTGTAACAAAAATTTTTAATATAAAATCCATTTTGTGGCCACCAACAGCAATTATATAGAGTAGATTGATCATTTAACTTAGTCATTCATTTGTTCATTTAACAAAAAATTTATTTATCCTTGCTGTTTCAAGCACAATACATAATTTAAAGTAATAATCTAGAGGTTCTTACAATATAGTGAGGAAGACAGGCATACATACAAGTAACTATGTTATGGTCAATAATATTCTATGTTAAGCCTCAGACTTCTATGAGAATATGGATATAGGATCCATGATGTGCTTTTGTCAAAGAGGAGGATTTAAGAAGATCTGGAAAGATGAGTAGGACTCTGCCACAGAAAAGTCAGAACTCACTTCAAGTACAGAAACGATATAAGCTAAAAGTGAAAGCTAAGAGTGAAGAAACTTTTGGAGACCTTGAAGGATTTCAGTGCATTTGGGACATAGATGGAATACTGAAATTGTAGTTGGTTTGGGGAAGAGGATGAACACCGGACATGTTGAATTTGGGTGCCATGAGCCAGCCAGATGGCTCTGGGGTCTGGAGCTAGGGGGGAATTCTGAGCAAAATAGAGGTTCTCAGGTCCTCAGTGTAGCTGCAGTCATTTATCATTTACATCATCAGAGTAGGTGCAAAGATGCAAAAGGAGTGTGCAGTGGCATGCCCAGCATTTGTCACAGAGAGCAGTTTTTAAACTTTTTATTTTGAAATAATCACAGATTTCAAAGAAAAGATAGTACAGAGAGGTCTTATGTAGCCATTACCTAGTTTCTCCCAATGGTTATATTTTAAGTAACTATGGTAAAATATCAAAACCAGGTAATTGACATTGGTGCAATGAATGTATATAGTTCTATGTCAATTATCACATGTGTACATTAGTGTAAACACTTCCAGAATCAAGATACAAAACTATCCCATCACCATGAAGATCTGCTGCATGCTTGCACTTGATAGACACACTATCCTCTCCTTCATCAGTAGATTAATCAACCAATGAGCATTTATATCTCAAGGAATGGAGGTGAGCCTAGCACAATTGCTGCAAACTTGCCAGTTAGATTAATGTTGAGATTTCTTTCCAAGAGATGAAACTAATGGCCCATTGTGAGGATCTATCATGTGTGATCCGTCATAGACCTCCTAAGTGAGAATACAAATCCAAAAACTTGAAGGGGAAGAAATTTAAAGCCCAAAATTCAGGTTAACATTATAAGGAAGAAATAAATTAAATTGACTCTCACACTCACACACACACACTCATGCATTCACTCAAACCACAGTTATGAATAGTTTCTCATTTCAACAATTCTCAGGAGAAGCTGAGTGAAAGAACATTCAATTAAATCATATTAGCTCTCTTACTAGGCGTGATAACACTAAATCTGAATTTAAAATGTTTCCCTTGACTTGTCCCAGTCTTATGACTTTCAGCCATCAAGAGGAAATAACACTGGGCAAATCGGACCGAGCCCTTTGCTTTTCCACAAATATTATACTTTGTTTCCTTGATTCTACTTCTGCATTTTGTATTCTTCAAAAAATAGCCAGAGTAATCATATGAACATGTAAATCAGACTACAACACCCCATTCTGAAAACTCTTCAGTGGCTCCCCACTGTGTTCGAAATAAAATCCATATACCTGGATCTCCCTTCGGGAACAAAGGACTCATTTCACTAGCTGCTGGGAATAAGGCCAAGTCAACCCTCAGGTATCAGCCTTCCTTGTGGACTACGGTGGCTGAAGAATACTGCTGCTTCTTCCTTCTTTCAGGAGCAGCCCATATTCACTGTCTGAATCAATGTCACAATATGATTTGGGACAACTCCGAAGGGCCATGCCAGCTCCAGTGCCCCCATGGGCTTGGCTGACAGCTTTGTCAGAACTACAGTGCAGCTCATTATCTCCCTTTGCCCCACCCTCGGTCATCCCTGTCTTCCAAAGTTGGTCCTAAGAGCACTCTTCATAAATGTCCCCCATGCTAATTTCCATCTTCAAAACTGCTTCCAGGGAATTCAACCTGGAACCCTGACCACTGCCTGCAGGGATCTGCATAATCTAAGCTCTGCCTACCTTTCCAGTTCACCTCACTTCACTGCCCTTCGCTTGCTACTAGACACAGTAACTTCTTTTGACCCCTTAACTGCACTACTCCTTGAAGACCTCTGCATTTTCCTTGTCCTCTGCTGGAGCACTCTCCTGCCTCTTTATTCAGCTGGTATTTCTTGCTTTTCAGGCATCAGCTCTTCAAAGTTCTTAACTCTAACTCTTCCCCTTCCCAAGTCACACTCTGTTCCTTTTTTCCTTCATTATACTGATAACTTTGAAATAATCTTGATTGTCTCCTTCCTCTTGACTAGAAGCTCCAGGAAAGCAGGGACCATGCCTGTTTGGTTCACCATTGTATCCACTGTGCCTAGAGGGTAGTTACCACATAATAGTGATAGTAAATATCTATTAAATGAATGGAAAACTCAAGAAAGCCTCAGGAATAAATTTTATTTTTATGACTTAAGAGGACCGTTTCCAGTTTTAAGCTTCATAAGTGGTACGAGAGCAGAGTCAGTAACACTTAATATCCACACCCCTCTCAACACACACACACACAGACACACACACCCCATTTCAATATCAGTCTATGGTTTGAAGTCCCACAGTTTGAATGTGATACTGTTTTAGGTGGTAAAAATTTAATTCGACTCATTAAACTTTACTTAATATATTTAGCTTTCTTTTGGAGCTATTGGACTTTTTCAAAGATCCCACAATCATTTTAAATGATAAGACATTATTTCTCTTGGTTGTGTGATTTACGGAAAAGAATGTCCGTCAGTAAGTAGAATCTACGTGTCCTTACCCACGTCTCTAAAATGAACAGATTATGTACGAAAGTGGCAGACAAGCATGACCTCTTACCATGAGAGAATGTGATGACTCTGGGAGGCAGAGGGCATGGAAGCATACTGTAGAATAACGTAGGCAAGGGGTACCAAACATTCACATGTGAATTCACTTATGGAAATTACTCTTTTGACGAATCAGAGCAATCAGTATGAGACACTCAGATTTAAAGTGAAAAGTAGAGCCTGCCCATAAATTCTACAAAATGTGCATCTTAGTACTTTCCTGGGGCCTGTACCAAATAGCAAATACCTACCTGTCAGATGAATACAGCTGTATTTTGCTATCAGGAACCTAACAGGCAAATGCACTTTGAAGTTCCTGTGACTCATTTGTGTCCACGTGTTCTTTAATCTCGTGCTTCCATTTTTGTGCATACCAACACCTGGCTCTGGCAGGAAACCAGAAATAATACTCAAAGCAATACTGTGCTGTCAGTGCTGAGCACAAACAGCTTAGTGATGGATATTTTACTTATGTTACTCCAAGTCTGAGTTGCAAAAGGCTGAATAAATCATCCCAAACTCAATACACTAACATCCTTCAAGATGACTAATTTACTTTGCAACAGAAGCATCTTCCTGAAAGGAAGGCACCTTTTGATGGAAAATAAATTCTCTCTCGGCATATGTTTCTGAAGTGTGAATGTTAATCATATTGGAACTGGGGAGAAAACATGAGCATTTTTACTGGGGATCTAGTTTTATTAATAGACACACACATAATTCAATTTTGGCTTTATTCTAACTCTTCCCTGGCTATTGGTTTTTCTAACAGTGACAGGATATTGTTTTTTTCCAGAGTTCTTACATGGAAAGAGTTCTGTCCTGTATAAATCCTATCACATTAAAAAAAACATGGCAAACTTTGATTTAAATTAGATTATTAAGACTGTTACCAGAAAGATCTATTTTTAATTTAAATCTCCTTTAGTTTTATATACTTGGAATTATGAGATAAATATTTTTGTTACTTGCTTAGAAAAGTGTGGCACTTTTTTATACTAAATTGACATATGTTCATCAACCAATATTTCAGCACTTTTTATAAAAACCACTCACTGAACGATGAGAGGCAAAAATTAACTCAATGTTTAAGATACCAAGTGTCTTAAAAAGCAAAATGGTGGTCTTGCTCAAAGACTTTTATAGTAATAAATAATAAGTCATCAATATATATAATGCAAATGATAAGCACTTTATGGATAAAGTTCAGACTTTTCTACCCTCTCCCTTCCCCATTTTTAACTGGTGCCTGATGCAAGTGCAAT
This sequence comes from Lagenorhynchus albirostris, assembly GCF_949774975.1. Taxonomy (NCBI): domain Eukaryota; kingdom Metazoa; phylum Chordata; class Mammalia; order Artiodactyla; family Delphinidae; genus Lagenorhynchus; species Lagenorhynchus albirostris. Next base: position 46,373,070 of record NC_083106.1, read on the forward strand.
CATTACCCAGAGATCTTTCCCACGTATCCATCTTCTGAAGCTAAGCTTTTACTAAGTTTTACCTATTAGTTATGCTTCACAGAGAGACCCCAGACTTAACTATGAGGACAGTGAAAGCAATAATGGGAAAGGATGCTGAAACATGTACTCTTATACATCACTTATTGAATGATAAATACATCAGTATACAAATAAATCAATAGTCAAATCAATATTGAAATCAATATTTTAAGAAAAATCAATAGTATATATGGAAAGGGGCAATGTGTATATACAGGAGATCTTTAAAAACTGCCGTTTCCTGGTCTGTATTGGATACCACAGAAATACACATATATAGCATCATTTTAGCCTGACAGAAATCTTGGAAATTTGGAATCTTTGGAAATCTTTGGAAATCTTGGAATCTTTGGAATCTTTGGAAATCTTTGGAAATCTTGGAAGATTTGGAAATCTTTGGAAATTTGGGGTTTAGAATTCTAGTTCTCCGCACTGGGCTCAAAGCTTCCTCAGTAGAATCTCTTGTGGTAATTCTAAGTAGTTTGCATGATGCTTGATGGGTAGGGTAACGATTTAATTTATTGTCCAAACCGGTGTAAAACATGGCACAATAATAATTATACTGTTAGAGTTGGGCTAAGAGTGTAATTATTAAAGCTTAGGCTGACTCAGGCCCCCTGGGATGGTGCAGACCCTATTAATTGGAATAAATCAGAGAATCATCAGGACAGCTTGTCCTTTTCTGGACAATTAGACCGCAGTAGCTTAAAGAAGAGATATGCCTACCCACATAGCAGGTAATCAATAACTTTCAGTTAAAGTAAAAATCATTCATTTTAGGGCACTAGAGGAGTCTCAGGTTTAGAAGATATCAAAGATACTGCTAGCTGTCCAGAAAAATGCTTTCTTCCCTATTTCCATAATAGTAGTTGTTGCTGGGACATGCCCAGCCTCTTAGCCCCATCTAGAGCAGTGATCCCCAGTTCCTCTGCAGCTGTTTCATGGACATGTGACTAGCTCTGATAAATAAAATGTGAGCAGATACAAGTGTGTGATTTCTGACTGACTTGAAACTGAGCTTCCTCTTCAGTGGATGAAAAGGCAATGGCTAGAACAATCCTGGAAGCCATCTGTTGAAGGTAGCAAATCCATCATCAGACTGAATCTCTGAATTACCATGTGGAGCAGAGTGCCCACCCACCTGAAAAGTTCACTTGAGAACTACTACATGAGAGAGAAGTAAATTTCTAGGATTCTTAAACCACAATATTGGTTGGGTCTCTTTATTAGGCATCCTAGCCTTGAACCCCATCTCATGCAGGGCAAGAAGTTACATAGATCGTTTCTCTTTGATTAGGAGCAACTGACTCAAGGCTAAATGGATGGAGATGGTGTTGGGGGTGGTTCTTTTGGAGGACATGTCTGCAGTTTTAACAACCCAAGTGTTTACAGTATACTGCTTTGAGTGTCAGATATATGAGACCAAACATGACATTGTACAATTTCAGGAAGCACCATTCACATCTGGTCTAAGTGAATGATTCTCCCTGGAGCTGTTCACTGGTTATAGACATATACAGAGGCCTAGCTCTGTCAGACCTTTCAAATGGCAGCTACAATCACACCATGTTGTCTATCCTAATGTGTCTATTGGGAACACCAAACCAAGCTTCATCTATGGTATTTTTTTTCTGTTCCTTGGCTATGCATATATATTACTCATTTCATTCATTCTTGTTTTGCAGTTTTTAGCACTAATTGGTATATCCTTCAACCTACCGTCTCACTTGTCACTCCTGTGCCTATTGTCCTTGCTTGTAACCTCAAAGTAGCCTCCCACCTTGTTTCCTGACTGCTACTGAGCTACTTTTCCCACCAAAAGATGCTGTCCCCAGCACACTTTGGCTATGGAAGATACCTAGGGATTATTAGCCAGCTAGAGTTCTGGAAACTGAGTATTGGAGCAGATGCTCTACTGAGGTGGACTAGAAGAATGAAAGACTGGAAGCTCTCAAGGTCTCAAACCACTTACAGTCGCTTACAGCACTATGTAGCATCCAACGAGCACTGTCAATGATTCCTGATAGCCTAGAGACTTGCTATTAATCCAAAATGTGGTCCAAAAGCATTAGCAACACCTGGGAGCTGGCAGAAATACCGAATCTCAGGCCCACACCCCAACTCCTGAATTGAAATCTGCATTTTTACAAGAATTTTATTGTAAGGGGTGATTTGTATGCACAGTAAAGTTTACAAAGCATTGGTAGAGAGACCAGGCTGGCTGGGATCAGACATGGAGGCAGAGATAGAGATGAGGCATTGACCCATCAAAGATCCCAAGTTTAACACTAAATCAGCAGAGTAGTGACATTAAGGGAGCAACTCTGTCTTGCATAGGTTTTTCAGCAGGAAAGGAAATGCTGTGGGGTGATTGGTGAATCTTCTGTGAACACCATAAGGACATGGTGAGACTTAGATTCCTGAATTTTTATTTACTAATATATTTTTGCTTCTTGATAAATGATATCTTGAGGATATATTAAGTATGCATGCTCCCAAAGTGGGAAGCAATTCTAGTGAATGATTTCTCCTGTTTATCCTAGAAGGGGCCTTGAGCCAATGAAGAATGAAAGCCTGACACTTTAGTCTGGGACTAAATGTCATGTGTGCTTCTAACAAGAAGTAGAAGAGGCTTTTTTTCTTCTTAAAACTCATATTAAAATTCTATTCCTCTAGAATACATGGTTGGACTGCAACCTATTAAAATAAATATAAAGAAATAAAGCAGCTGTACCTACGGGTTTTGATGAAAAAATAAATTTGGACTAATTTCCTACAAAACCACTATTTTCTACATTAAAAAAAAAACAATTACAGTGCTCTAAAACCTCATTAAAAAGCCATTAAAGTTTTAAATACATTTACTAGGGCTTACAAATTTTCCATTAAGGGTGCTGCTGTACCGTATGGTTAAGAAAAAGAAATAATATCTCACAGAAAGCAAGGGAACCAGAGGATTGTGAAAACTATTACAGTGAAATGGAGAATTCCAGCTCTTCCTACATTTATTACACACACGAAAGCAGCTTCGAGGAGCTCTGAAACCAAATAAACCAAACTTCCTTTCAAGAAGGAAGGAACTAAACCAATTCCAGAATAGTAGACTGTGTTGGAAAGGTTGGCAACTAAATAGGAAATCGGAAAAAAGGAAGGGCAGTAGGGATCACTTAAAGTGACCATAAATCAAAGCAGCTCAGGCTGGAGAAATGCCTTTAAAGTAAAGCCAGTGAGGAAAGCCAACAGCAGACCCACCAAAATGGTTCGCATTTTCTTTTCTTCATCCCTCCCTTTGACAAAAAAAAAAAAAAAAAAAAAGACTAATATCTTGTTTTAAAGTAACAATAATTTTTAAATGCCTTATGAAATTTTATCTATGCTACAGGTACAACCCCACAAAGAGCCACAAAAAAAACTCACTGGTACTCCACTGGAAGATTTTTTCTGGCTGGTGTAGAGGGTACAGGATGTGAAGAGGTGTTATAGGCATAATTAATGTCATCCCGATAGCAATCCAGACGTCAGGAAAATCAGGCTCGTTAATTTAATCATGTACTAGCTGAAGCTGCAAGCACCTCCTTAGGTGTATCTATTATCTTTGAAAAACTCTTCAACGAATGCCAATTCCGAGAACGAAGAAAACTTCAACACATCACAACCCTGCCAAGGATGCTTGTGGGATGCTATTTTGATCATTTATCTCGCTTTTAAGAAGAATCCAAAAGAAAAATTTTCAAATAAAGATTCTTGTTTTGAAGCTTTTATTTCTAATGCCAACACCAAAACAAGAATCCCAGACAACTTTCCCCCATCCTTCAAAGGCACATTCAAATGCACATAATGGGATAATGGGTCTGCCCTAATGAAGGATAAGGGAATGAATCAGAAATTCTTAGAAAAGTTAACTAAATGGTGTAGTGAATTCTAATTCCTAATATTTTGGTTACTGGGACTTCCTGATGGAGACAAGGAAACTGTTTGGTGAGAGATGTTAATCACCAAAGGAAATACCAAGACAAGCTGTCAGGCAATGCCATGGTCACAGACAAACATACACATGCTACTACTATTACTTATGCTGCTAGTATGCCTATATCTTACAAATTATTTGGAAAATACAATAACATTGAAGAAACAAATCAAAGCAAGTACACTAAATGAATTTTTCAACAATTCAAATATAACTGTTTTGATAGCGATGTTCTTTTACATGTGCACATATTTTCACAGTTTGACACTAAATGCAAATGGCATTTTGTATTTGATAGTTTCATCTAACTTTCTAGCATAATTTCTACTTCTGTCAATGTTTACAATTATTAACAGGCACATACTACTCTATTTTGTTGTTGGAATATGGTGTACTAAATAATATCCCAAATATAAGACAAGTAGACCATTTCTATAGGTTTTTCTTTTAGATATATCATGAATAATACAATCATATGTATAGCTCATAGCATTTTTGCTTCTTCAGAATTATTTCCTTAGTATGCATGTCTCAATCTTGTTTCCACATCAAGATATTTATTTATGGTTCCTTTTATGAATGCCTACTTTGCTTTTCCAGAAGTTTTCCCCAATTACCCTTCTACCAAAAATTAATAAGGGTAGCACCCTCACAAGAATCTCTTTAACAATTATGACTTTCCTAAAAATTTGACTGCTTGAATATATAAACTGTATTTTCTTTAGCTTAGATTATTTTTTAAATTTTCTACATAGACTAAACGTTTTTTCATACACTTTAAAAATTATTTCTTTATACAAATAACAGTGAATGAAATAAAGGTATTATTGGAATTATGAGTATTATATGTATGGGATCACATATATTTCCTTTTTATGAGTTGCTTGTTCATATTGTCAGTTTATTTTATAATGAATATTGAATTTTATTTACAACCCAAATGAATTATATTGTGGTATTTATCTACTATCTACCATATTAACTGAGAGTATTTTTCCTAATCTGTTTTCTCTTAGGTTTTGTTGCATTGTAAATTTAGTTTTGTTAATTTCCTTCAGTGTACATAAACTTTAGATTTTCTAAATAATCTGTTAAGATATTTCATAGAGAATGCCTTTTAAACTTAATGGTAAGAATGTATTACATTCTTCTGCATGTCAAAACATAAAATTCAAAGGCAAACAAAAAAGTAGAAGGCCATTCACAAGAAATTGCTTGATAAAGTATTAACATCCTTTCTATACCAAATTCTGACACAAATTGAAACTGAAAACCACAGCAGATAAAAGGGCAAATGAAAAAATAAATCTCAAAACGAGAAATGAATGCAAACCAGCAAGTGAGGCTATCTTTATGTGTGACAGTAATCAAAAATGCAAATTGTCCTAAAGAATGATGACTCTTTCAATCTTAGAAGGCATAGATATATTGTAGTCTGTACAGAGTCAACTTCTGTGGACACAACCTTATAAATGCTTCCAAAGGAAGAAAGGATCCGACCCCTGTTTCACAATAGAAATTTTCAAGCTTTTAAAAATGTAACTCATAGTAAGAACTATATTTTACATTGGGACAAATTCATAAACACATGTGTGTTTCTAATAAATCAAGATTCATGAAAAAAATGCCAATTGAGAGCAGAGTTAGATATCTGTTGCCTGCCTACAAGCTGGAAATGCCATGGCAGCTGAGCCTTCCACTTGCACATTCCTCTGTCCTCTCCCTACTGCCTTCAGCTCTACAATTCCAGGGACCAGAGGACATCAGAGGACACCAGTGGTCAGAGCCAGGAGGCAAGACAAACAGACTAGGTACTGTAACCATTTCACTCCTGACATGTGGAAACCAACATACAATAAACCCCGTGAAATGCAAATAACAACTAGAGGACAAGGAGAGAAAAATCTGGCAGAAAAAGTAAGTAAGCTCCGAGACGGAAATTCATATTAGATGGAGGGTGAAAGTTTCATAACTGAACTGGATTAAAAACTGCTCAACTGTGCTGAGTCTCAAGATTAAATTAAGTATGGTTTTCCCATGCCTGAGAAGGAATAAAGACTTATCGAGAAATGTAAGCAGTTAGCAAAATAAAGTCGGTCACACCACTCATATCTAAGTGGTAACTGTCAGGTTATACCCCCCATTTATATAAAATTAGCCAAGATTTTATTTTTCATTGTGAATAATCAGTACTGCCACGGACTCATGAAAGCGGGACTCACGCACACTGTTGGAGAGAATGAAGAGGGCTGCTACAGTGCCACAAGCACCCCAGGTTCCCCTCTGGGCTCCTGACTTTCTCTTCCTCCCTGGAGTAAGGTTAGTTTTTCTTCCTCTCCCAGGTTTGCCATTGTCTCATGACAGCCAGCCTATCTTCCCCCAGCAGGCTTGCCCATGGACATCTCTCTCCTACTTGGAGTCCAGTCCCTAACCCCTCCTGACTCCAAAAGGAATAACCTCTCCTGTTTCCCCTGTAAGTTCTTATTTTTTCTGCTCTCTTAGAAACACTGACAATGAAACTGTCCATTCTCTTGGTGGAAACACCATGTCCCTAGTATGTTGTGGTTTGACTTTCCCCAAGCCTCCACTAGGACAAGCTACCCTAATATAATACTTCACATTTTCTCTGAAGCAACTGCATTTTGGTTAATTCACCATGCTTAGTTCCTCCCAATGTCAGCACATAGGTAATTGTCTTAAATCAGCATAATTAATGAGACCCTTCCAGAGAGTTTCCTCCAAAAAAAATTCCTCCATAAAGAAATCATGTCTTTATCCTAGAAAATCAAACTTCTTGTAACTTTTTAAATGATCAATCCATTCTTCTTCAATTACAAAGGCCCAGTCTCTCCTAGATGCCCCATGTCGTAATAATTCCATAAATATTGAAAATAGCTACCTTTTATCTTATACAAATGAACTTATTTACAAAACAGAAACATAGTCACAGACTTAGAAAAGAAACTTATAGTTACCAAAGGGGAAAGTTGGGGGGAGGGATAAATTAGGAAGTTGGGATTAACATATACACACTACTATATATAAAATAGATTATCAGCAGGGACCTACTGTATAGCACAGGGAACTCTACTCAATACTCTGTAATAACCCATATGGGAAAAGAATCTGAAAGAGAATAGACATATGCATAACTGAATCACTTTGCTGTATACCCGAAACTAACACATTGTAAATCAACTCTACTCCAATATAAAATAAAATTTTTTTAAATACAAAATAAAATTAAAAAATAAAAATATAACTGTTTATCTTGAATGCTCATTTTATAAATGAGCGTTAACCAATTTTTAAATATATTTTCACATTTCACTTGGCAAGAACTGAGTTTTGGATAAGCTCATTATGTTATATTTCTACTTCACTGAAAAATAAATGGCTTACTTAAATTTCATAACACAAACTCATGAGTCTATGAGGAAGATGGAATTATACATGCTATATAGATGAAGAAACTGAAGTTTCAGAAGGATTTCAAAAGTTACCACACATTACATATCTAGCAAGTGGCTGGGTCAGAACCCAGCCCACCTGATTGCAAAGCCCTTACTCCTTTCAGCCTGCATCAAGGCCATCTCTGCAGGGAAGATTATTTCTTGGTACCTGGCCTGGTGATGATTCCTTTGAGGGAAATGTGTCATGTTTTGTAAATTTTTATTAGCAGTTAACAGGACTGTCAAAGAAAGGGAAGTTCCAGAGTATGCCTTTATAGCAGGAGAAGTTCTAGACCCTCTATTGGAGGATTCCTGCTGAAAATTCAATGATTTTGCTAACAATACTGTTGATTCCAAGCTAAAATACAAAGTGTTTAAAGGTTTTCCTTGGTTGAGAATAGATCTTCTTTTAGAATCTGAGTGTGGAAAATATGCTTAGTCTTTTCTAGTGTCTATTTCTGTTTGATAGATCATTTCTCTTTGGTAAACATAATTTGTTTGAAATCAGATATTTTGCTTTGCATTAGAATCCTATGTTCATATTCCTAGTCCTCATGAATGCTTAAAATATTCTATGAGCAAAGAAACAAACAATCCTAAATAAATAATTCACTGCATTGCTTTCAAGTACCCCAGATTTTAATTAGCTGTTTGTTTTTTTTGCTTGTTTGTTTATTTCTCTGCTTGCTCTTTGGAGGAGAGCCCAGTACAAACAAGGGTTAATGTAAAACCTTCAATTTTTTTTTTTTTCTAAGAGGAGCTTTCTTCCTTGGATCTGAATAACAACATATCTGTCCTGCAATATAAACCACTCAACTGTTGCAGATATTTGGGAATGAATGCTTATCCACTAATTGGCTTCAGCTGTTTTTTCTCTTCATTATTTGAGCTGAGAAAACAGCTGTTTTGGCAAATGGTTAAGCCCTGGGTCACATGGTTAGTGATTTATGCACTTCAACATGCTGATGGATGCCTTGTACAGCATGGTTTTGTTTATTTGATTGTTACAGGCCATAGTTAATGAATCATGACTTTCTTTAAACACACAGTGAACCCAATCTCATGGAGCAGCTCTTAATTTGGAAGCTTTATTTTCTGATCATTTTTTTTCAGCTTATTATCATTTGCTTGATTTTACTTCTCTGGGATAACAAGAAAACAAGGAGAAAGTGGAGATAAAGACTGACGTTTTTATGAAATCTGATGTGCTTGCAAGTGAGCAGGGAGTCGACTGGCAGAGAACACAGGAAAGCGGGGAAAAGAAAAAAGAAGAAAACATTTGCCTTTTGAATTGTTTGAGCTAACCACACTCCGTGTAGTGTTCTCGGAGCAGGCCTGTTAGCACCAGGAGCTTTGGCACTCAGTTACATTTGCCAGTTAGGCATTAATTGACCAGGGCTGAGATGAGACCCTTGAAGTTATCCAAAGGGTGTTTTCTCACCACCATAATCAGAAGAGGCCAATCACAAATGCTGATGCTCTTCCAGAATTAAAATAAGTATACTGTCATCCCAGTAATGTTAATATTAATAATAAATACTATGACTAGATATGACCAGCTATAATCACATTGAAAGTGAACAGGAGGTTAAAGCAATGAATGAAATAGCAAAATTTAACACAGATTTTATTTTTAAAATCTGACATCTTCAAGTAGACTTTTTCTTAAATCATACGAGATGGTTATGTTTTCAAAGACTTTCAATGTGGGCTCTTCAGTCTCCTCAAGTAATCAATTCTAGCCTATAATCCTTGATGTCAAAAAATTACTAACAAAATTTATCTGATTTTTCACCAGTTTAACTCTCCTAGGATGATAGAATGTTATTGTTTCACAGAACATTAGAACTCAAATTACTCAGTCCTCTCACCCTACAATAAAGAAACAAAGCCTCTGGAAGGTTAAGTATATTGTCCACACACAGACATAGGCAAGTTCACTGAAAATAGAATATTCCCAATTTTTTTTTTCTCGGTACGCGGGTCTCTCACTGCTGCGGCCTCTCCCGTTGCGGAGCACAGGCTCCGGACGCACAGGCTCAGCAGCCATGGCTCATGGGCCCAGCCGCTCCACGGCATGTGGGATCTTCCCTGACCGGGGCATGAACCCGCGTCCCCTGCATCGGCAGGTGGACTCTCAACCACTGTGCCACCAGGGAAGCCCCCATCTCTTTTAGAACATTTTTAAGATTTTGGTTTTGCCTAAATTCCCTGGCTCTGCCCTGTCCTGCCTTTGCTTTTGCCTCTGCTCTAATCAAACCCCAGTTATAACCATGTTTGGGGTGAACTTGCATGAACATAGGAAAATAGCTAGTACGAAGAAAGACCAAGAAGAGCTGAGAACTGGAGTTTATAGAAAGGGCTGATAATTATCAACCTAGAGAACAGAATCATCAATCGGCAAGGGTGGGTTTTCTAAATATTGGGAAAATATTAATGGCAAATGTGAGCCTTGGATGCTGAAGGGGTTGAGGACACTAAAATTACATGACAACAGTACAGAGGCAAAGATGAAAGCATGTGACCATTTTGAAGAATAGAATGAATTTTCACTAACATCTTCATTGATGGAGATGAATGTCAAGATGTATGTTTGAACCTCAGTGTGGTATAGTACATAGCATAGGACAGATGGTTCCCAGGGACCTATCATCGGTCTTTACCTCTTCTCCCTCTCTGGACCTAGCTTCAGAGCAGGGTATATACTGACCAAAAGAAATGAAACACAACAACAGGGAAATGATTTGCTAACTTAAAGAGAATTTTTCTTAACTCCTCTAGAGCACACCTTACTTCCCTGTAGCCCTTCCTGCACCTTTGAGCTCTTCTCTTCCATCATCTATCCAGAAGGGAAATCCAAGTGCACCATGGGACTGAAGGTAAAAGGGTACAGACAAATATAAATACAACAGGTCTTAGGATGCTTGATGAAAAGAGCAAAACATCTTTGTAAGCAAAGGAGGAGATACACAGTTGGATGTTGTACATACTGGGTCTACTGTGTTGAATAGTGTCTCCCTCCCCCAAACTTCATGTCACTCCTGGAACCTCAGAATGTGGCCTTATTTGGAAATTAGATCTTTGCAGTTATAATTAAGATGAGGTCATACTGGATTAGGGTGGGCCCTAAATCCAATAAGACTGTTGTCCTTGTAAAAAGAGCAGAGACACAGAAACAGACACACAGAGAAGGAAGATGACCAAGTGAAGACAGAGGCAGAGATTGGAGTGAGACATCTACAAGAAAGGAATGCCAGGGATTGCCAGCAACCACCGCAAGCCAGTAGAGGCATGAATGGAGCTTCCTCTAGAGCATTCACAGAGCGTGCCCCTGCCTGCACCTTGATTTCAGACTTCTAGCTTCCAGAACTGTGAGAGAACAAATTTCTGTTGTTTTAAGGCACCCAGTTTGTAGTACATGTGTTGTTATACAGCAGCCCTAGGAAATGAATTCACTGGGAATGGTGTGGGATGTGGAAAGATATAAAAAATTGAAAGTGTTCTGAAATTTTTATAGCAAATCAAACTGCTATGACATCCAAATGAGTGACTGGTAGACTCGTCTATTTGGGAAGGGTATAGCCTGGTTCAGCTGCTCAAGGTCATGTGATGAGTCTCATGCCTCCTGAGTTGCATACTAGTCATGAAAAATAAGATCATGTTTCAATAAGTGCTATTTTTTCCAACTTTATTGAGATAATTACTGACATATAAATTTAAGGTGTACAATGTGATGATTTGATACATGTATATATTGTGAAATCATTACCACAATAAGGTTAGTTAACACCTATATCCCCTGACAAAATTACCATTTTTGTGTGTGTGTGAGGTGATAACTTTTAAGTTCTACTCTCTTAACAACTTTCAAGTATATAATACAGTGTTATTCATTGTAGTTACCCAGCTGTACGTTCGCTATCCAGAACTAATTCCTCTTATAGCTGGAAATTTGTAAACTTTGTTCAACACCTCTCCATTTCCTCCAACCCCTATCCCCCTGCCAACCACTATTCTACCCTCTAGAATTTGATTTGATTCTTTTTTAGATTCCACATATAAGTGAGAACATACAGTATTTGTCTTTCTCTGTCTGGCTTATGTTACTTAGCAAAATGTCCTCAAGTTCTATCCATGTTGTCTCAAAAGGCAAGATTTCCTTCTTTTTTATGGCTGGATAATATATATGGATGAGTAACATATATATTATATATATCACATTTTCTTTATCCAATCTTCTGTTGATGGGCACTTAGGTTGTTTCTATGTCTTTGCTATTGTACATAATGCAGCAATGAACATGCTGGGTGAAGATATCTCTGAGATAGTGATTTTATTTCCTTCCCATATACACACAGAACTGGGATTGCTTGATCATACAGTAGTTGTATTTTTAATGTTTTTGACAAGTGATATTTTAAGATTAGTTTCCCAACTATGACCCAGAAGTGAATAAAAATATTTATAATGTCAGCATTTATATATTAAAACATATCCTTTACAATCATTTTATTTTAAATCAAACCTATTTTTAAATTTATGATTCAAAACTATCAGATAATAATACAAATAGAATTTCCCTAATTTAAGTTTTAACTCTCATGGCTGCGACAAATTTTCATTTACCTTTTTATTAAGAAAAACACATTTTCTGGATGTGGCAGGAGGCATAAATCAAATGTTGGTGATCAAAATTATTCCAACAAGTAAAAACTAAATGTTATTTTTACTCAGATATATGATTCCTCATATATTTCATTCAGCTTTGTAGCTTTATTTGATGATGAAATACTAAAACAACAGTATGTTCTTTATGGCAGTACACTGGCTAATAAAACAATGCAATCCTCAAAATTTAAGGAGACTTACATATAAAGCATAAGGAAATAAATTGAAAACAAAGAATACTTCAAAAGGAGGGATACTGATTAACAATTTTACAAAAGCAGATGCTTAATATTCCACATATAAATATTAGTCCTTTCTAAGTTTCTTTTAAAGTAGCACTAAGATTTGCTAAGATTAAACAGACATGTGAAATGGCTGACACAATTGGTTAAAGATTACATTAGTAAGAGACTGTTCCAAATATTGGGTAAATCTGGGCAAAGAATTAAGCACCACTTTCCAGTGACAACATAGCTCCAGGATCTAATGAATTATGTGTCAAACCAAGTCATAAAACTAATAAACTATCAAAGATTTTTTTTCATAGCCTTTGACAAATACACCGACATAATTGCTAACATGGCAATTATTTTTAGTACATGGGTAACCTGAACATGTTGGTGCTATGAAGGAAAAATTATTTTTTTCAGTTCATTGTTGATAAATACAGCTAGATCTGAACTTTATAAACTATAAAAGATTGCACTGTCAACAGATGGTATCTTAATTTTGAGTAGTAGCACATTCTGATGACACAGTTGCAATGACAGGAAAATATTCTGGAGTAGCAACAAGATTAAGATTTGAATATAAATTACTATACTGCTTCCTTCATTTTGAGAAATTGTTGTATAAAAATGATGTCAGTAGAACTCAACAATGTGCCCAGTAGTATAATAAAATTTATGAAGTAGATAAGAGTTAGTGTATTAAGTTCAAGGTTTTTCTCTCTATAAAACTATCAGTCTACTAATCATAAACAACTTATATCCTGATATATAATGATTATCAAGGGAAAAAGGTATTTTAGAAATTAGAAAATAAACTCTTAAGGTTTCTATAGGATGAAAAACAGTTTACTCTCAACGTTTTAAATATGTGAAGTGCTCAGCTAGACTGACTTATACGTCTATCTGGTATTTTAATGATCTTAATGTTTCCATACAAGCAATCAAAATATTTTTCAGTGGCAGATAAAAAGTCAACTGCAAAATTTAGAACTTTGGAAGAGCACAATTTATACAGAATGTGATGATGTGTTACATAATTTAACAATTATCAGTGAAGTAGGTGATGATCTCAATATTGCACATCAGCAAAAAGCTATCACCAAACACCTTATGAATTTGATATAACCTTTGAAATTTGATTTTTCATCTAAGACAAAATTAAAGTCTTTCAGCCCAAGACACATAAAAATTAATTATAAAGTTAAGGTTAAAAGCTAAAATAAAGATACTAATAAAATAATAATGTCGCTAGTATATCAGATTATATATCCTAATTACAGCCTATATGTTCTTTTAAGTGTTATGTATTACCTATCTATCCACACACATTATATATATATATATATATATAAACACATCTATATAGCATGTAAAACACACACACACACACTTATAGCCAAAGAAAACCTAGACCTAATACAGGAAAATGATTAAACTAGATATAAAAACACTAGGTATAATTAAATTTAAATAAATAAATTAATTAATTTAAATAAATTAATTTAAATAAAATTTAAATTTAATAAAAATTTAAATAAATCAGACCAAATTTAATTAAACTAAACATTTTAAAAAACAAAACAACTCAATCATCTTCGAATCTTAAGATGTTTTATTAATCTACTCTTGCATCCAAAAAGAAAATCAAAACTAAATTTATAGTATATATGGAAAAATATGATCATGAAAATCTAATATAAAGGAATTTATACCATATAGCCAAAGTAGTGGTCAAAAAAATTAAAATCCAGCTTATAATAATTAGTTTCTTAGTAATTGATTTTTACTATTAATAAAGAATAAAAATCATGAATTTATCATTTAACTCAAGAAGGTAGAAATATAAAAATAACATAATCTGAAATAAGAAACTAAATAAGTTAAAATATAAATTAATCAATTAGAAAACAGACAAATGTAAAAATAATCAATGAACTAAATCTCTGAGGAAAAAAAATAAGATGTTAGCCAGCCTAATAAAATTAAAGCAAGCATTTCAAATATACAAAATAAGAGGAGAAAATAGCTACAAACACTAAAGAAATTAAAAGAATATATTAAACTACTTTTCTCAACTCTTAAATGTGAAAAACTGGATGTAACAGATGAGTTCCTATGAATATAAACTCCCAAATTTAAACAGATGCCAGGACTAGATAGTTTCATGGTTAAAATGGACCAATTATGAAGTAGCAGCCACCATATTATTTAATCTGTTATATAGCACAGAAAAAAAGGGTAACCTACATTTTTAAGGGGCCCAGTTTACACTTATATCAAAGCCCCCTCAAGAAAGATAAAAAAGAAAACTACAGAGTAGTCTTACTTATTGAATACAGATGCAAAAGTCCTAAATGAATTGTTAACAAATAGAACCTAGCAGGATACTGAAAGAATACTACACAATGACTAAGTGGATTCTTAACCAGAAATGGCCAAAAATAGTCCAATATTACAAAATCTATTAATAATATTTACCACTTATTTGCTCAAGGGAAAGAGTCCTTGTCTGATCATTGTTTTAAAATCAGTGTCCATTTTTGAAAAAAAATTTTTTAAATAGGAATTGGCATAAATGGAAAATTCTTTAATGCAAATTCTTATTATTTTATACAAATTTTGTTGGAGGTTAACTTTGCAATTTAGTATTGAATATTCAGACCGGCCTACGACTGAATTTGAGTAGCAATTAACATGGAACAGAGATGAACACAGATGTGAGGACCATGCCTCTGCTCACTTGGTTTGGAAAAGGCTGAAAACATCTTCACTTGCATAAAGGATATTTGCATATTATTAGGTAGAAACACGGAGTTGTTTTTTGTTGTATGAAAGTTCAGTTTGTGAGAAGGGTGAGGATAGATGACATGTAGCTGAAGAGGCAGACTGTGCCAATTGGTGAGTGTTTACCTCCTAGCTTCACCCACCCTTCTGTACTGCCTTTGTCATACTGGATCTGGAGCTCTGCAAACCACCTTTCTTTCTACCTTGCCGGGTGGCACCAATGTTAGGCTCTGCCAACAGGGGGAGCTACAGAGGTACACCAAGGCTGGAAGAGGAAGAAGTAGCTTGCTTCTCCCATTTGTAAACAATGGGCTCTCAGTCTCAGGTTCAGGTGCATGTCACCACAGCAATCCTTCTTTACCCCGGCAACAGCAGGTCATTCCCATAGTAGCATTTTAATCCAGGGTGCAGTTTTAACACTCCCAGAATCCAGCCTTACACCAGTCAAGCAGCACCCTCTTCCCAGATGTCCAAGTTTCAGCTCAAAAGAGGATCTCTTCCAAGTGTCTAAGTTTTAATAATTTCAACTTGTTCCATTTTTTCCCGTAGCCCTAAGTAGCAGATGCTTCCTGCAGTGCTATCTCTATGATTCCTCAGTGTTTTCTTTTTACCTTTATTTACCCAGTTTACAAATGTATGACTAGTATAAATGTATAAACTAGTATAAATGTATAAACTACAGTGTTTTCTTCAAATAACTAATGTAGTTCCTGTCTCCTAGCTGGATCTTGATTGATTCATTGTATAAACATATAATTAGAAAACAATGTTTAAGTACAATACTAATCATAATGATCACTAAAACTTACTGAGCTATTACCACGTGACCCTCATATTCTAAGCTCATTATATTAGGGTCCAATTGCAAAAGGCCTTAGCCAACAAGTTCAGAAGTTTAGATTAACCCTGTAGATAATGAGGGCTCCCCCAAAAGATTTAGAAAGAGGGGGATGAACAGATTTATTTTTTAAAAGGATATTCCTGGTATTTTTTAAGTATATGAATTCTAGGAAAGAGATACTGGAGATATTAAGATAATAAGTTGACAATTATCAGTCAGCTGAACAATAACAAAGAGCTAACCTAGGATGATGAAGATCTAACCAGGAAAGGAGGGAAGGATAATGAGAAACATTTCATAAATATCATCATGGAGCCTCGCGGCTGATACAACCCGGTGAGTAAGAAAGAGGAAGTAGAAAAGGATGACTGACGCTCTTAGATGGAAAGGATGGCAAAGAGGACACGAATACCAATAACCAATGTATGAAAAAAAGGGATTTTAAGAGAGGGGAACAAAGAGTTGGTAAGTTAGTGGTCCCATCAAGAGTCTTAATCTGCCTAGCCATCTCAGCTGGACCACGGGCCACGTTGATCTCATTGCAGGCTTCGTTCTTTAACATTGGCTTCCCAATCTGCCACCTGAGTAGCTCCATTGTGCTCCCAGGTATAAAGTTTATGCACTACTACTGTATTGCATTGAATCACTGCTTTTTTGTAAGGCAGCCCATTATTTTCCTACCATTAAGAAAAATAAAACTTTGTATTAAAATAAGATGATTTTTTAATCACATTGATTATAAAATACACCCTTATTTCAGAGATGAAATATAATACTGTGAAAGCATTAGAAAAAAATGACTTTTGAAAAGAGGCCACTTCCCTAGGAAACTGCCTCAAGTTACATTACACAAACAGAAAATTGGAACTTCACAGCTTGACTGTATTTTGACAGTATTTCTAAAGAAATCTAATCTTAAAGAATAGGAAAGAAATAAATACTTTATTGAGATATTGGCATAAAATTAGTCATAATGGCTCAAACAGATGCTTGGGGTTGAACTGAAAATGTACTACTTTATATACATAAAAATAACCTTTATAAAGTCCACAAGTTTCTAAAATTTTATCAAATTTAAGCAAAATATAAATAGAAAGCTGGCAAAATATCTCAGGATTCTCTCTATAACAGACTTTAATCATTAAAAAAAAGAATCAAATTTTTATTAGACGGCTTAGGGAAGATCTCTCAAATATACACTAGGGATTTTATTTTGAGAGTTGATTTATAGAATAAAACATGTCCACTGAAAAACTGGAAAATCGGTGGCTCACTACAAATAGAAAACTAATGTACTGATTTAGATGATATAATCTATCAGAGCTGGACACATTGTGGATCACAAGCCATGCCTATTTTTGTGAATAAAGTTTTATTGGAACATTCCATGCTCGTTCATTTACCTAGTCTATGGCTACTTTTGTGTAACAATGCAGAATTGACTAGTTGCCAGAGAGACTGTAAAGATTAAGGTATTTATTATCTGGCCCTTTAGAGAAAACATTTCCTGACCTTGGTCTAGATTCAGTTTTAAATTCTCTTGCTATTTCATCTTTAATGCTATATATTGATAATGCTACAGAAACTATCTTCTCATTATATATCATGAGAGAATATACTGATCTATATTGCTTATGAAAAATATATAAACTAAAAATAATGTGAAATTAAAAGTATGTATGAATCTTTATATCAAGAGCATGATCTTTTATATTTCTGCATTTTCCTATTATATACTTACATGCATTAAGCAATACACCTGCAGAAAATGAAAAATATTAAAAATAATAAGACCAACTTAAGGTTCATAAGTAAATATATAAGTAAATACATATATATATTTTATATTTGGTTTTTAGTACAATCATAATTTATCATTTTCATCATCACTGTCATCATCACCATACCATCACACAAGAAGTCAGACTCTATGACTTTTATAAAGTCCCTTCTAACCCTCTAAGATTCTATTTGTGGATGCCTTCAATAAATAAGGCTCTGCCCAAAGTAGGGAATACATAAAATTTTATAATCTGTTGTCTGTGCCCTGCAAAGCTTTGCATCTGGTTTGAAACACAAAATACACATTTTAAAAATAAACAGTAATACAGGGCAAACACGCTAAATGACAGGTATATTTCAAGAGAAGGAATAGATCATCGCAAGCTGAAAGTCTGAAAGAAATTCTCAGCAGAGGTAGAATTTGATGTAAGTTTTAAAGAACCATAAGACTTACACAGAGAAAACAAGAGTAGAAGATTCAGGCAACAGGAATAGCAGAGAACCAAAAATGCACACATTATTTATCAAGAATACGTAAAATGAAAATACATTGGTCTTTCTTCTGAATATTCCTTTCTTTTAAACATCTCATTTAACATTTCAAGCAATATTTATATTCACAGAGAAACTGGTGCACAGCTAGAATAAAGATTGGCCCAGGCCACACAGCTATTAAGTGAGGAAGGATGCTTTAAGCCCAGCGCCGCTAATCATAAAGTTCATTATACTAAGTAAGACCAGTTCTGTTGAAAGAGTGGTTTCAAAGCGAGGAGTAATGTGAAATGGATTTGGAAAGGTAATAAGGTTTGGGTCAGATTATAGAAATCTCAAGTTTATACTACAGGGATGGGGAGACAACTAACCATCCTGGAGCATGAGAGTGGCACGTCTCTTATAAAGAGATGGGGAAACAATCCTGAAGCAGGCCACTGCAGGAGACAGCACAGTCCTGTCTTTGAAAATCCTGAAACCCAAACGTAGCCTTTATGAAAGGAAAATGAATTTTCACAATTCTTTAAAAGTTCTTGCTTATTAAACTTGTGCCAATACAATGATTACTTAACACAAGGAAGGGACCACCCTACTATTCCACTATCTGTCTTGGAAAGCTGGCAGCACACTCATTTCACTTTAAATTAGCTATTTGGTTTTTTCTTACAGGTCCCATGGGTGTGTTTATCACTCCCTCAAGCCCCATCCTGAAAAGATCCTTTCAGATTCTGTCAGATCATGAGGATGACTCATGTTGAAGTGATCCAGGTCTCTGATACCAGGCCCTGCCTTGTTCCTCTGACTCATGCTATTTCAGTATCTGGGACCACTTGACCTGTTACCATAATCGAGCCTCACTACAAGAAGAATTTAAAAGGAAGAAACAGCTCAACCACTCAGGGACTCAGCAAACCATTTGTCTTGCTGCTGGTTTTCTCCTGATCTACCACTTCATTTGTAGTCACTGCTTCCTTATATCCTTTGTTCTGTTAAAACTCTAGTCCTGGGCTTCCCTGGTGGCGCAGTGGTTGAGAGTCCGCCTGCCGATGCAGGGGACACGGGTTCGTGCCCCGGTCCGGGAAGATCCCACATGCCGCGGAGCGGCTGGGCCCGTGAGCCATGGCTGCTGAGCCTGCGCGTCCGGAGCCTGTGCTCCGCAACGGGAGAGGCCGCAGCAGTGAGAGACCCGCGTACCGAAAAAAACAAAACAAACAAACAAACAAAATAACCCTCTAGTCCTGATAATCTGTTCAAGATCATAATTCTAACTAGGCCTCCAAACTCCATGCTCTGGCCCTTCCAAGGATGAGTACCCAGTCCCCGTACTTGCCCGATGGTGGGAGCCCTACCATCTGCTGTCAGGTCTTCTTAGTGCTAAGACCTTGATGTTAAGGTCTTAGCCCCACTTCTAGGTAAACTCAATCACGTTCTACAATGTCATCTCTATTGAACTTTTACTCTGAATTTATTCATGGTCACTTGTGTTAGTCAGCTTTTCCTGTTATGCTTACAACAAACAACCCCCAACTTTCAGGCTTAAAACAAGGATCATTTACTTCTCATTCAGGTGTCTGGGGGTCAGCTGCAGTGTGTCTGTCCCAGGCTGTGGGTTGGGTACAGGAGTGTTCCACATGTCCTTTCATTCCATGACCTAGGGGAAAGAGTCATCTCCTATCTGTGATGTGATGATGTCATAGCAGAAACACAAGAAAGGAGAGCAGAAGCCCACACTGCCTTATGAGTCCATGCTTAGGAAGCACATTATCAACTCTACACCCTCCATTTGTCAGAGCAAGTCCTAAGATCAAGCCAAGAGCCAGTGGGATGAGGAGGTACACTGTGCATGGCAAACCCTACCAAGGGCAGAGAAGAAAGGGGAATTGTGAACAAGTAGCACAATCTACAGCACACGTGTCAGCTAGCTGAGTTCTCTAAAACAGGAGGGTGACCTGTTAACGTAACATTAGAATAAGCTGAAATTCTCAATGCTTTGCTTTGCACATGGTCAAACAATCCTTGCTTTTTCAAATAGTTTGCAGAGAAGCTTAAATGCAAGACGTACCATTCCATTTTCCACGATGGATCTTTCCACTGGAACTTGTTGAATATGAATACACGTCTGAAATTGCAGGCCGTATGAATGAAACAGTAATGCAGCTGCTTATTTGTGTGCATGTATGTGTGTGTATACTTTAGTACTATTAGAGTTCCTCCTCGGTCTACTTCATTACCTTTACTTAACCACTTGTATCCGTGTTTCTCGGTTCAATATGCATTCCTTTAATATAAAAGGGTAAATGTAGAAAGGTAAATATTACTGGGTTATTTTATAATTTTATTTTTTATGAATAACATGTCACTTCCTCTCCCACTCATTTATTTTTAATTAAATTCCTTTTTTAAAAACGAAGCTTAATTCTAGGAAACCAACCTTTTAGCGATTTGCACAAGGTAAAGCCCCTTTGCATTTTTTTGGCGTAATTCTTTTTATATGCTAGGGGAAGTTAGGGAGAAATTGTTTATTAATGAACAATTTCATGCAAATTCATAGAAGTAGAACCCAAAAGAACCTTAAGAGCTTACCAAAATGACATCAAGGTCCCCTCCCCACAGCTAATTTCTTTTTCCCTGAGATAGAGTTTACATCCTTTATGTTAGTTAAGACATCCTCCAATCTGCCAACATTTAATTCTTATTTTAGTAAATAAAATAAAACAGAAACATAAAAGGAAATGCTTATTTTAAGCAAAGATACGTGTCTCTGTAGCTAGCAGGCTTTTTTGCCTTTATGTAATCTAGCTGTTAGATGAGGATCTTTTTTGAAAGCAAAGGACAAAGACTTAAGTATATTTGTATAAACTCAGGTATTTTCACATTTACCATCAGAGTACTTTGAAAACAGTTATTCCAGGAAAACATCTGATGAACAAGGAGAGTATATTTATTTATCCAAAGATACATAAACTTACAATTTCAGGATATAATACCAAACCTTTGAAACTGAAGTAAAACCAAGGGAAACTTTTCATGCAGGGTGAAAATTAAACCAGTAATTGGCTCTGTGAAATGGTTATCATCAAACTTCCCACAATAAGTGGTGTACCTTAGTATACACATCTTCTGATATCAAAGAGCTGATGTTTTTGATGTCTTACTTGTTAAAGAAGAAAGAGACCTTTTATTTAAAATTAATTTAGCTACAAGAAATATTGATGTCATATTTAAGAACACATACACTGGAAAGATATTTAGGTCCTCCAGATTTTGCCGAACTCACAGGGAACAAAAGTCTTAAATAATAATTATGATGAATATTATTTTCCAGAAATCAATGAAGTTAAGCACTTAAGCTCTCCTTACTTGGAGTGGCAAGATTATATGATAGATTCTGTAATTAAAAACAAGCACATAAATAAGTAACTAATAATTGTTCAAATGTATTATTTGTCCTTTTATTTATAGGATACCATTTGAATTTATATTTGAGGGTTTTTTTTTGTGTGGTACGCGGGCCTCTCACTGTTGTGGCCTCTCCCGTTGCGGAGCGCAGGCTCCAGACACGCAGGCTCAGCGGCCACGGCTCACGGGCCCAGCCGCTCCGCGGCATGTGGGATCTTCCCAGACCGGGGCACGAACCCGTGTCCCCTGCATCGGCAGGCGGACTCTCAACCACTGCACCACCAGGGAAGCCCTATTTGAGATTTTTAAAATGAGAAATATAACATTGTATGTTCCATCTCCACCAAGTCAGTGAATTTAGTAAGATGGCTGCAAAATCTATCAATATGGCCAATGAGAGCTGCGTATTTAGGGAGGATTGGTAATCACTTAAGTATTTTAAAAGTCACACATAATAACAATAAACCTATTTTTTGGTCACTGGGCCACACATTTTTTTTCAGATTACTTGTAATCCTTACAGTAATCCAGCAGAGAAATGTTATTATACCCATTTTGTAGACAGGAAGGCTAAAACAAAATGAAGTGACTTCCCCAAATCTTTTAACTGATTAGCGTCCAGCTCAAATCCTGTGTTCTTCCTACTACACTATAGAATCTATAAAGGGGTGAATTACTCATTCCTTCTTCCAATTTAGAAGATAGAAATTGCTGTGACAGTTTACAGGTATTTGAGTACTTCTGTCTCTGGTGGAAGTGTCCATAAGTGCCCTTTTCGTGTTAGTGCCACCTGTTAGGTTTTGTATCACAGGTTTAGATGTGAACCTTGAACAATGAAAAAACAAAACCTGTAAATTAAAGTAACACATAAAATAAAGTGACAATTGAAGTTTTACCCCACCAGTTGCGAGAAGGTGCTGTATGTCAGTGTCAACCATTAATCCTATTAATTAAAAACAAGAAGCATCTACCATATTTCATTTCAGATCATATCAAGTGTTCATGATGCCCGTTACATTACCTAGTCTATAAATAAAATGTGAAGATGTTTATATTGACTTGTTTCCATAGTGATGAAAGAGTCTTCCCTTGAGTTGTCAAGGCAATGTGCAGTAGCCTAGCAAATTGGACAAGCACGGGAGCCATTTGTAAAGTAATAGGTTTAAGAAAAGTCAGAATAATCCAATAAGATGATCTAGCTCTAAGTAGAGCCATGAATCTCAGAATGTGAGCATTTTAGTTTAAATGACATGCTAGCACCATTTCTTTTGGTGAAATGTGAATCCATAATAAGAAGATATACTGTGCATATCCAGGTATCTTTACATTAATGGTGAGATATTTTTCCCAGAGTAGCCAAGCTTTTATTATAGAAAAGCAGTCAGAATTTTCCAGCTCTGAGGCTTAGTTGGCAAAAGTGAAAGGTTCACCAACAAATTTGATATGTTCAAGGGCATTTACATTGGAATCAACAGAATCCTCAATTATGAAAATAAATTTAGGAAAATGATTCCTTGGGTAATTTGCGGCAGGGGAAATGTTGAGAAAACCAAATACATTGTCTCTTTTTCTTGATAGATGAAAAAAATAAATAATGCACAATTCAGCTTTGTATTTCTTGGCACAGATGCCTGTTCTAACTTCCAGGGTAGTTGGGGACCTGATATTTAAAAAAAAAACCTGCAACCGTAAGAAAAACACATCTCCTTCCTTGAGTTTTCCTAGTGTCTTCATTTATTAGTAGACAAATTGAAACCATCAGGTCAGAAAAAGCATGAATACCTGTTTTTTTTTCAGAAACAAAAAAAATATATGGCAACTTAGTCCTGGCTGAATTTGAGAGAAGAATAGATGAGAAGTCATATTTTTAAACAAGTGTTATAGGAAGATGTCTGTAGTTCACGACAGCAGAGACACAGCAGAGTAAGAAGATTACTCAGCTCTAGACTATGCAACAGGCAGCAAAGGACTGTCCAGCTAAAGTTAAGGCATCAAGTCACTTCTTAACAAAATTTAAAAAAGAAAATGCCAGTGACAATAAATAACTACAATAACTAGAACGCTTCTTCAGATTGTAAGGGGAACAAAGCCTTAAGTCATGAAGCCTTTTCTGAGACATTTTCTTTAATAACATGTAGTAAGTTAAATAATTTTTTACTGGTCAATTTCCTTTAGTTGTCTAGTTAAGCCAATGGTTTGGCATTGAGATGATTAAATCATCTGGTAATTTACAGTGAAAATTGAAGCAAATTTTCAAAGTATTTCATAGAGGTGGAATGGACATGTGTTATTTTACATTCTAGGTATTTTCCATGTAAGAATTTTTGCCACAAGTAGTTTCGCCACACAACTAACTGGGCATAAGACAATTCTGTCCTGAAAGATAAAAAGAACATAACAAGAAAGATAAAAAGGAGATAATGAAGCATGGATAAATTTTTTAAAGATTTTATTGTACAAATGAAAATACAAAAACTATTTTAATACATTTAAAATGTGTGTAGATTCATGGTTATAGTTGTATTCAGGTATATCTTAGAGAAGCAACGATACTTTCTTTCTAAAAGTTGATCATTAGGGATACAGGATCTAATGTCAGATATAAGTTCTTTAGAATGTAAAAAGAAATCTGCTGTAAGTCTCTTCAGATTTCTTTGGAAGTAAAAAACAAACAGGAGGGACTACTGCTATTTCTTATCAATACATGTAACACATAACTATTTCTTATCAATACATGTAACACAATACATGTAACACATAACATAAATATCTAGACTACATTTAAATCTTCTATAACCTGCCCAGTCCTTATTTTTTACCAGCTCAACTAAGCCGATTCTGTGCCAAATACCAAAATTCTCCACCACCAAAAAGCAAAAAATGTTCATTTTCAAGAAACTTGTACTCATCAGGAATCAGGTCCCCATTCTCTTTTGAGGAGTAGGAGAAGCCTGATTCTTCTTTCGCCTCCAACTTCTAACTTTGTATGATAAATCTGGTAAAGATAGCATTACAGAACAAGCTGTTGTTGTATCTAGATTAGCTAAAGTATAGATAACAAATGTTCTTGAAGACTGTTGTGAATTACAGCTATTTTATCTTTTATGGTAAAAATTGCCTTAGAGCCAGTTGGTTGTGGGGTAAGACTGCTGTGGCAAAGATGTTTACAGTGAAAATATGGGACACGGTTGTTTTAGTCTGCCTGGTATTCTGCATCCCCTTCATTGGAAACAGCAGACATCCTGTGCTCATTTCTTTGGGAGAACTACTTGACACAAGATAATTCTGGTGCGCTGCCACAGTTCCCTACACCCGACTGCAATTGCCAAATAAGTGTTGGAGCCATGACCCAACAGACCAATGAAATCTTCTGGGGTTTTATATATGATCGCTGGAAGCAAAGCTCTCTCACTCCTCTGTGGACAGTAGCTGAGGTAATGCTAAGCATCACCATCACACTTTTGTCCCTCCCAGAGAGAGCCACCTGCATCAGGCGAGAAGAGCCAACACAAACCAGAGTCAATAAGAACCAGAGCTGAGATGTGAGAGAAATGAGACAAGGAAGAGACCAGTATCACCATTTGAGTCCCTCAATGGAGTCCCACTTTAAATAGATTTAACTCTGTCTTCTCAGATTAAAAAAAGGACAATAACTTCAACTATTTTCATTGTTTACACTATTTTAAGTTGTATTTCTCCCATTTGCAGAGCTGCACTGCAAAAACAAAAACTCCTTTCTTAATTTTCAGTACTCAAGGTAAAAATCTGTAAAAATTATATTTACATGGCAGCCTATAATTTCCCTTTGATACATTTTCCTTGATTACTTTTATTTTGCACTGAATAATCTGCCTAGCTCCATCTTCAATCTTTAAATAAGGTCAAAAATACTCTTGGCAATTGTCCTTAAATACATCAATGTTCTGTCTCCTTTGATTAAGCACTTAAGCCTATCTGAAATGGCTTGGCAAGGTGATAGGCTGTTGTTATTTTTACCCACACATTAGCTCTAAGTACAGAAGTTAAAGTGACTTTTCCTTGTCAAAATAATTTGGGGCTTCACAGAAGACAGTGACTTCCAGGGGTAGGAAATTTTAAACTAAAAATTCAAAGATGGAGGATGGATGGAAGGAGGGAGGGAGGGTGGGAAGGAAGAGAAGGGGAAGGGAAGGGAGGAGAATGAAGGGGGAGGGGAGGACTTATATGATTATATTCAGTGTCTCCTCTGAGATTCGCTCTCTCAAACAAAAGACACAGTCCCAACCCATTTTCTTAAGTCAGAAATCAGAGCAGCATTTTGGAGTCCTCCTTCACCTCCCTCAATGCCCTCACTTAATCAAGAACCAAGCCCTATAGCTCTAATTTCAAAATACCTTTCCTGTCCAATAACCCACCCCCTTCATTGGCACTGCCCTAACCCAGGTCACTATCATTGTTTTCATGGACTACTGCAAGGACCATCTGGTCAGTGACACTGTCTCCTTTCCAATTTCTACTAGCATCACCCATTCATGTCCTACTCTTAAACCAAGGTGAGAATATTAAAATGCAAATACGATCATGTATGATTTAAACCCTTCAGTGGTGTATGCCTGGTATATACTATCAAATCTGTTCTTTACCTTTCTATTTCCCTTTCTCAAGGGATCAGATTGGTGTCACTTATTTCAGGAAACCTTTTAACGATATGAATATGGTTAGGTGCCTTTCTGATTTGCTAACGTTCTAAATAACTTATCATTTATTATAATTGTTCACTTGGTCCTCAGTATATTATAAACTACAAAATATTAGCAGTTGTTTCTTTTGTTTACCGTTTTATTTCTAGTAGTTAGTACAATTCGTAGTATATACAGCAGATACTCAACAAGTATTTAAGTAAATTAACAAAGAAATGAATTTTTTTAGTGCTCCTTTTATCTATTATCTATTGAAATGGACAACATTCACCAAAGGAAAGTTAACATTAAGCTGAAGCAAAATATTTTTATCTGTGTTGAGCATTACTTGCTAATAAGACATACCTACCTATTAAATCAAAAAGCCATTTCATCATTTATGTGTCACTCAACAAGAGTGTACTGGTTTAGCAGAACTGTCTGTGTCTGGCATTCATCACTCTTAATTACCCAATCAACTAGAGATAAAATTAATATCTTTGGAGAAAGAAAAAATATATTTATTCTAACGCAGAATTTGTCAACTTTCTCTTCAGACCCAAATGTAGAGAAGTGCTGATGATGTACATGCATAGACAGCTGTAAACTCTTCAAAAGAAAATTTTATGCTGCCTTAGGAAACCTCTCACAATTAAAAGTGCCTCTGAGTAAGCCTGGTTGAAAACTTGTGATTTCCCAATTTTCTTTAATCACTTGACAATTAAAAAAGGCTGGATTTAGAGTCTTAGTGATACAAGGCTGAAAACTGGGGGCTTTATTGGCACCTGATCTACATTTCCCTGGAAATGTGATTGGTTAGGTTTCTTCAGACATTTTTTTAGTAGCATTTAGTCAAGTGCTTTACTAGCCACTGTGTCCAATTACAAGCTGCATTAAAAACACTTGTCTATACTTCCATAGCAATTCTGAAAGTGTGGGAAAATGTATGACACAGACCATAGAATACCCCATGGGTTAATCTCCCAGCAGGATGTACGAACACCCTGCAGCCCCCGCATGTAAGAGTCATCTTCCTAGAGCACCACTTTGATCACACCCGTCCCTCTGCTGAACAGTATTCAATGTTCAGTGGGAAGGTGCCCTCTTCCCTTTTAGAGTAAACCTAAAATACTGGTACATTAAAAAGAGAAGCAACAAAGGATTAATATCCAAAATATACAAATAGCTCATACAGCTCAATATCAAAAAAACAAACAACCCAATAAAAAAATGGGTGGAAGACCTAAACATATTTCTCCAAAGAAGACATACAGATGGCCAAGAGGCACATGAAAAGATGCTCAACATCACTAATTATTAGAGAAACGCAAATCAAAACTACAATGAGGTATCACCTCTGACGATGGTCAGAATGGCCATCATCAAAATAACTACAAACAGTAAATGTTGGAGGGGGTGTGGAAAAAAGGGAACCCTCTTACACTGTTGGTGGGAATGTAAATTGATATAGGCACTACGGAGAACAGTATGGAGGTTCCTTAAAAAACTAAAAATAGAACTACCGTATGACCCAGCAATTGCACTACTGGGCATATACCCTGAGAAAACCATAATTCCAAAAGACATAGGTAACCCAACATTCATTGCAGCTCTATTTACAATAGTCAGGCCATGGAATCAACCTAAATGCCCATGGACAGATGAATGGATAAAGAAGATGTGGTACATATATACAATGGAATATTACTCAGCCATAAAAAGGAACGAAATTGGGTCATTTGTAGAGATGTGGATGGACCTAGAGTCTGTCATACAGAGTGAAGTCAGAAAGAGAAAAACAAATATCGTATATTAACACATGTACGTGGAATCTAGAAAAATGGTACAGATGAACCTAGTTCCAGGGCAGGAATAGAGACGTAGATGTAGAGAACAGACATGTGGACACAGAGGAGGAAGGAGAGGGTGGGATGAATTGGGAGATGAAGTTTGACATAAATACACTACCATGTGTAAAATAGATAGCTAGTGGGAACCTGCTGTATAGCACAGGGAGTTCAGCTCGGTGCTCTGTGATGACCTAGATGGGCAGGATTGGGAGGGGTGGGAGGGAGGAGATATGTGTATACATATAGCTGATTCACTTTGTTGTACAGCAGAAACTAGCACAACATTGTAAAGCAATTATACTGCAATAAAAACAAAAAGAGAAATACTGATGGAAGTTCAAAAAGGAAAACAACCTCATTACAAAAGTGCATGAAGAGGGCCACAAAGGAAAAATTCCCAGAGATCCAGAAATTCTGAAGGCCACAGAAAGATATCTTAGCTATGTCTGTACCATTAAAAAAAAAAAAAGACATAATGTGAAGTAATTTGGAAAATGCAGAACCACTCAACAGTTTGTATGTATCTTCTCCAGAAAAAGTGGTTTTGAAGTTGAAGGGTAGGATAAAAAGTATAAAGAGGGAATTGAAATCCAAAACAGTGAAAGGAATGTCAGTGAATACAGGATCATACTAAATGAGTTTAAGTTTCCATCTCTGAGAAAACTCTCTCAGGTTACGGCAGTAATTTACAGGTAGGATAGGTTTTATCTCAAAAGAAACTGTCAGTAATATTGAAAAATTATAAAGGAGAAGAAAGTTTCTGGAAAACTAAAAAGGAGCACACATTGCCAAGGTAATGTGAAAGCAGAAGATTCACAGAAATAGCACACAAGTAACTCTAAGGCTAACGCCCAATTGCAAAACAAGAAAATGAAAGAAAATTGGCGGATCAGATACCTGGTTTTTAGTTGACACATTTCATGTAAATCATCCATTTTTTTCTAGCAGATAAAAACGCTTACATAATCTTAGTATTAGAGATTTTATAACTCTAGATTAAAAAGAGTTCCTTGACTTTTTTGATGGTTAAGACCAATATAAAGTATCGTTAGATTCTCATCAATTGTCTCTAAAAGAAACAATAGTTATGAATGTGTATCAATAAGGCAATCACGTTTGTAAAGGATTTAGAATCAGTGACAAAAGAAAAAATTAAAAGAAATTATCTTTGAAAAGGCTAAGGAGAAATAGAGTAGCTCTATTCATCTATTCAAAAATTTCACATGTAGAACACACCACTTCTCCTGCATGGAAAGAAAGCAGAGAAGAAGAGTGTTAGAAAGTGGGAACAGAAGGGAGAGAAGGGGGATGGAGAGAGAGACAGAGACACAGACTACTTCCTTTCAAGAAAAGGGCTGCAGTGCCCTGAAATTTTGCCGATCGAATTAACCCTTCCTGTTTTTAGGGAAGACTAAAAGAGGATGTGAGAAGACTGAGAGCTTCCACTGGGGTGACACATTTAATGTTGGCATTTTTTAGAAGGGATGAGATTTTAAACTGACTACTAATGAGTTATGTTTGACATACTATTTTTCTGAGCACAAGTACATTTTAGTTTTGTCTTGGCTACAAGAAATGCATTAAACTATGCTTAGTTCGGCATTTTTGTTTTCCTTTTATGTTCCATGTTCTTTTACATTTGATTTGTTTAATTTGCAAGGTTAGAAATTTAAAAAGAACCGAACCAGAAATTTCATGACTCCCCACTAACAGGAGTTATAAACAAGCCAGAAGTAAAAAGAAAAACACCTGGCAGAGGTACTAAGAAATGATTTCGGAATGACATGAGTCCAAAAGCCAAATCAAGGTTTTCTTGAACTGGGAATGAGATTCTGCCATGGCTACATGTCCCAGCTGGAAATATTGTAGTCTGGGCAGCAAGTGCAAAGCTCTGACTGTGTAACCATCCTGAAAGATACTATCTGCTATAAAGAAGCAGGCTCTTCATATTTGAAATCTAAATTCCCTCATGTATAAATCCTCTGGTCCTTTCCAAGCAGCTACCTGGAAAAAATGATTTGGAAACAATCAAGTTCAGGCAGACTGTTACAGTTTTAATTAACGTTACAAAATCACCTTTTGAACTACCTCGACCATGTGATTAAACACAGACAAAGAAGTATGAGGTCCTCAAACCCGAGTCTGCTTTCTGGTGAGATCAAATTCATCTATCTCAATGCGTACTGTACCCAGAATACACAGTGATTCATCATGCCCGGCACCAATTTGATGGTCTCTTAAGTACCACATTCTCTAATTACTTGTACTAAGTAACTTCAGAAGACACAAATTCTAAAGTCAGTAATAGTCCTTCAATAAGCTCTTTGTATATGTGAACTACAACTACAATATTTACAGATATCACACTTGTGTGGGAGGACACATTATCTTTTCAGAACCAGCAGTATACTGAAAAGTCAGGTCTACTACAGAAGCAAAACAGAAATAACTCTTTTGACATCACCATCACAAAAAAAGAGCAAAGTATTTCAGAGTTTAACATTGAATACACCCAAATTAATTTTAAATATAGTATTATTCTTCCATTTGTTTATAGTATATAATCTGAACTAGTTTCAAGACTGGATTGTGATCTAATTCAACCTAACTTGTAAACTTTCTCTCCCACTAGTCCTCTTCATGTGCTTGCTAATTGATCCTTATGAGTGCATCAGCACAGTGAGTGGCCTTTTCCTGTTGCCATGGAATTCATAACTTTAGGGCTCAGAGTTGGGGACAAGAGTCACCGAGCACTTCACTTTATAAAGGAAACTCAGATATGAACCACCGTGCCATAATTTTCACAACCTACACACACCCACACACACACACACTCACACACACACTCTCACATACACACACACACTCTCACACACACACACACACACACACACACACACTTCAAATCCAGTTAAGCAGCAGATTGGGGAAGGAAAAGAAGGAACTGTCAGCTCTATGAGCCCGCAACTTTGCAGGACATACAGTGAATTTTCCTTCCACTTTTCAAGCCAATGGAATGAGCACATCCAAGAGAAACACTCACAGAGACTGAGAGTACCCTCAAGAAGCTGGCATTGCCATCTCATTCTTCTGTGGGATTTCTACCAAAGCAGTGGTTGGGCTTGTCTGTCCCCTGTGCCTGATACCAGTGTCTGGATTTGAGCCAACCTGTTGGTATCTCATCCAATGGCAGGTTGCTGGGCAAGGAGCCCAGCAGAGAAAGGCTGGGCGGGAGAGCACCGGGAGTACGTACGGGCAAAGGGTTATGGAGACACAGCACTATAACAGATCTCCCACCATGCACTTGGCAGCACTCCGCATCCACAATCACCACCCCCACCCCAGTTAACTCCCTGCTGAAGAACTCCCTTATGTGCCCCCAAGAGAGTCAGCATTTGAATGTCTGTTCTCAGAGAGCCTTGGGTCGCTTATGGCCGCTCAGTGGTATCCAGAGAAAGAACCGCAACAAGAGCCAATTCATATCAAGCACTTGAACTGTGCTGGACAGTCAGTGGTCAATAAATAGTAACTACTATTATTTTATCCTGGGAATTCTTTACAGGTCTGATTGACTCAGAAAATATCTGTCTAAAAGGTAACATTAAATATAACTAATGGATAATTAAATGAGGACTTAAAACATCTGATACATATTGTAAGTCACAACTCCCAAAATAGGAGATTTACTATTTCTGCTGGAGATTATAAAGAATACATATTGTCACAAGCTACAGATCACTGTAACACATTTAACTTAATTACGTTAATATAAATTCAATCAGAGCACTTAAAATCACTGTCTTTGAGTATTACTCCCTACCAAAATAGGCCAATTTTTTCTTGCCAAACTAAGATGAAGGCAATCCAAAGTTAGTTTTCACAGAACCACAAATAATAATGTGAAGAGTTATTTCAGTTGTCACTCTTGAATTTTAATAATCTGAAACATCTTTAAAAATAGATTCATACACATTTTTTAAATGATTACATGTGTTAAACCTCTGTGTGGTACAACTTTTTGCAAGTCTTTTACAGCCATAAACATTGTTGGGATTATTCCTAAAATTTCATCCAATGGGACAAAAGTATTAAGCACATCCTATATAGAAATCACTTAAAATTTGATGCATTCACTGTAATTATTTGTGTGGTCATGGTTTAACAGTGGTATATGGTTCATACAAATTTTACCCACTATACTTCATTGGACATCATTATTGCCATAAATTGTTATAGCCATAAGTATTTTATATAATGTTTTTATTTCTTTTAATTTTTATTTTTGTAAAGAAGAAACTCCATAGACTTTGAGACGTTCCATCCTGTAGGTACTGATGATCTGCCTCGTGACTAGCCAAAGACTTTGGATA
Organism: Lagenorhynchus albirostris; assembly: GCF_949774975.1. Lineage (NCBI taxonomy): Eukaryota > Metazoa > Chordata > Mammalia > Artiodactyla > Delphinidae > Lagenorhynchus > Lagenorhynchus albirostris. The sequence goes on from NC_083106.1 coordinate 46,405,623, forward strand.
CAGAACCTTCCCTGCCATCACATCCATAATCTCATCATACAAATAGAGCAAAACCACGAAAATGACAGATCAGATGACATTCTGCTCTTATAAGCTAAGCCCAAATAGTGAAAGACTGAAAGCATAGGAGAATATAGCTCAATGAAAACTTATTAGTATTTTCCTTTCACAAAGTCCTACATAAACCTCTGACATTCAGTTCATTAACACAAGCTTTGATAGTTATCTGCCATATCCTTGTGATTCAAGGGAAAAGTTAGAAGGCTAAATACTTAATGAGAAAGACTAAAAATAGTATTATTTCTTCCTGCTTAAAAACAAAAATAATAGAATCTCTTCTTTTTCAAAGTCTTCCCAGGTAATTTTTGCTACTGAGATAAATTTAATGTAAGTAAATTATGTATATGCATTTGGGAATGGGGTCAGGATTGAATAAAGGGACTTGAGATAGCACTAGATGTGTGAAAAATTAAGACAACTGTCTAGATAATTAATCCATAAAACTTAAAATCATTTTGTCCATTTAATCCAGTTTCACAAGAGGATGTGTTCCATGCACAAATGACAAGCATCACTGGAGTCTAAATATAGGCAGTCAATTCTTATTGATTCAACCAAAGAAAACAAAGCATTAAGAACCTAATTGGACACAAAAATAATTAAAAAGGGTTTCTTTTTCTAGATCAGAATTCTATATGAGAATTTTTTCCTAACTATTGTAAGTTGATTTAAAACATTCATTTAAACTAAAATCACGTAATTTTATATTGACATAAAATTACCTCGTTCAGAAAGTAATTATGGAGAACTTTCAATTATGGAGAACAGTCCACACAAGGTGGCATGCTGTCATTCGTACCTGCTCTGCTCTGCTAAATTCAACTGTAAACCCTGCAAATAATGCAAAAGGCCATCAAAGGAAAAGTCTGAAAAGGGAAAGAAGAAGGAGACCTGGTTAGGGACTGCAAGACTGGAGGAACAAGGTAACAACAGGTCATCTTGTGACCGCTTATGCTCAAAAGAAGGCTATCCAGGTCTGGTGTACCCAGACTCCCAACCCAGCAACAGGAGATAGCCCAGGTAGGCGCATTCCTCTCCTGCTGAAAACACCAGGCAAGCCCAGCAGAACAAGTGAGGGGGTTCATCGGGGGGCCTTGTTGACAAGAAGAACCAGGGGCAATGCTATCCTTCCCCATGAGCCTGAGGGCCCCCATCCGAACCCGGAGACACTGGGTGGCAACGGCAAGAGGGATCCCACCACAAAAAGGGGTCCAACCTGGAACATACAGTTTGTCCCCACAGTCTGGGGACTCCCTCCCCCCAGTTAGAGGCTCAGGCAAACGGGCCTGGGGAACTTCTTCCTCATCCTCGGGTAGCACCAGTGAGAACCAGTGTGTGCAGCAGACTGAATAACCCTGTAAAGTCTCTGAAAATTAAACCACTGAACCACAGTCCACAAAAATAGGCCAAGCCCCACATGCTAAACCTGAACAGGGTGAGTGCCTGCTAAAATAAAAGCTTTCACTGGGACCCAGAGTCTCCTTGCATTCAACTCTTTCTATATTTCATCTTTTACCCACTTTGATAGCTTCTCCTTTCTAGAATGTTGTAAGAGGATCCCATAGAGAAGACCCACTCAAAGACTCCAAATCATTCTGTACTGAGTCTGCACAGAACAGAGAATGTGAGTCTCATGGAGCCTTCAGGGTGGCATACTGAGAGCAGCAGAGAGAAAAAAGAACAGAATCCTTGCATAAGCCATAGCAAGGAAGACGTTTTTCCTTAATGTGAGATCATTTTTCGAATTGACTCTTTATCTTGCTAACTATTGGCTAAGTGCAAGAGACATCTAATTTACCTGATTATGGTAAATTGTAGCATTTTCTTTTTTTCCTTTTTAATGCAAGAATCTATTTTCATGGCTTTAATTTTTTTATGATTGAAAATCTAGAATCTATCTACCTATCTCCCCCATGTATTCCCCCATGGAATTTGACATTTCCCTATTTCTGAGGTATTTTACACACAGAACCTATTCTAATGCAAGTGTATTTAGCCCAGCTGAACATCACTCACAAGTCACAGAGCACAGAACAGACCATCAATCAGTATACAGGGAACACACGGTTTCAACAAAACCACAACTTTGCCCCATCCAATAGCAAACTAGCAAGATTTTTTTATAAGATCTCACAATTTTCACTGGATGAATTGATTTAAGTAGAAGCTTTATCACATCAAACCAAACCAGAGATTTCTATAAAAACATAATCTTGTGCAAATATACACATATCTGATGTTCAGCAGGGCTGCACTGAACACTTCACCCAAATAGTGATCTGCATGAGAACTAGATCCTTCCCTCTATGTAATGTAATTCACTCAGAAATGTGTCATAAAGGAAATCTTAGCAAGAGCCTTTAAAATCCCTGCAAAGCTTACCCCACTGAATGGAAACCAAGGCACCATTTGCTCTGTTGATTTCTTTTATTTGGAATGGGATTCACGAGCAAATTGACCCTACCATAAATGTAATGGCTTCAACTTAGAGCCTAAATGACTACATTTACTCCTGTGTGTGTGTGTGTGTGTGTGTGTGTGTGTGTGTGTGTGTGTGTGTGTGTGTGTGTGTGTGTGTGTTGGGGATGGGGGTAAAAAGCCAACAAGAGCAACACCCACAAGCAGTTGTGAATGTACAATAAAATATTCAAGTGGACTACCGTAATGAGCCTATGTGAAGCGGCCACCTATGCTGGCAGAATAAGATCCATATTATAAGGTCACATGGCTGCAATTCAAGTTCATAGAGGCTTTGTCTGAAGATAGAAAGTAAATCATGGAAAAGGCATGTCTCCATTTCACCCATGGGCTGATGGGTGACGTTTACGGTCCTGGATCTGGGCTCCCAAAGGCCTCAACCACTGTCACAAATAGGCAGCAGACCCCTGAACTACTTTGGATTAATTTCACAAAATTCCTGGGCAGACTTGTGAAATAAAAACTGTACATGGATTTTATATTCTGTAAGGGTGTCCCAAATGGGTGTGTGATACTGTCTTTGTCTTCCACCCTGTCACAAGGATGAGTTGGTGGACAGTTCCTTCCACAATTAGCATGTGAGGAGCTTGGCTCCACCCATGGGATGTAAGGGGAAGCCAGGGACCACTCCTCCTTTGCCAGGATAGAACCACAGCCCAGTGTATAAGCCATGGTGTATGGATGCATGCCTGCTAAAATTCCAGAATGCATGAGTCAGCTTTGGGAGTTCATTCTTCTTGAAAACAGACATCCATGCATGTTTACTCCATAGCTGTTATACCCACTTCCAACCATAATTTTTCTTCTTAATTACATCTAATTCTGGAAAACGTTTTCTTTCACTACTTTTAACAACAGCAAATAAAGCTAACCTTCAGAGTCTGAGCTCATATCCCAGCTTCACCACTTACAAGCTGTGTGATCATGGGTAAGCTATTTTAACAGTTTGTGCTTCAATTTTTTTTGTACAATGGGAATAAATGAATAATCACCTGATAGGTTTTCTCATGGAATTAAATCAGGTAAATTATGAGAAGTCCTTAGGATTTGTCTCACAGCAATCAATAGCTATTATTAATATCATTATTTAAATAGGGTCTCAAATCTGACCAATACTTTAAAGATTTTAGTACAAATTAAGTAGAGAATCCATAAGGGGAAGAGGCTTGCAATTCTAAATAATTTTCATGTGAAATTCTACTAAACGTTTTTAATCATTTCCCATGGGCCTAATGGTTTAAAACTATGTAAAGTATTGTTTTGTTAAGGTGATGAGATGTGTCTAATGGTACAAAAACTCTGCATTTTTCTTTCTACCATAAAACCAAAACAATTAAGCATATGCTATGCTGTCTGAAATAAATCCTAAATTATGAATTATTAAAATTTGGTTCATGGCACATATAAAAAAATAACAGTCAACAGCATGGTGTCATTAAAAACAAATAAGTTTGAAAAACATAGAACAAGTATGGGTATGAGGAAACTAAAGTTCAAAATAAGTGAAAGTGGTAAAGTGCAGAGTTCAGGAAATTGCTTTTAAAAGGTTTAGGTCTTGTGTCCTAAATAAATCCCACTATAAAGTACTAAGAAGCCTCACAGACTGTATTTCCCCTTGGTGGTCTCCCAGGTATGTGCACAAAAGAGGATGTGGTGACAGACATCAGATAACAACACAAATGTATCAAACATCCACTCTGCATCCCATTATTACTTAATTCTAAATGGAACACTGAGAAGTAGAAACAATGATCCCACTTCCAGAGTGAAAGATGAAGACAACCCAAATTATCTGCTCAAGGTCATACAGCTGGAATTTGAAATCAGGTTTGTTTTTTATCTGAAGCCTTTCCTTTTTCTTCATTACAACATGATGCTGTTTATATACCAGCTTGCCTGGTTAGCTTCTAGAATATATAGTTTTTTTAAAACATTCCTTAGCATTTGGAATAAGTAACCACTGATCAGTAGAAGTCAGTTTGTTGATTCTAAGGAAAAGTGATTCCAAACAATTCTTTCTTGCTTACTTTTCAAGGATGCTCAAGAGGTAGCGTAGAGGAACACTTAGAAATCACAGATCTGGACACCAAAAAGGCATTATCTTTCATTGTATACATTGAAGGGATGTGTGTAAGCTAGCTAATGGTATAAATAAGTGAATTTGAAATTATTTGAAGACTAAAAACAAAGTGTGCTTAATAGGGTTTGAAATGAAGCTTGAGAAAATTATTTAAGCCTATCAAAAGGTTTACCTTTAGTAGCACCCAACGTATGCAATGTTTTTATCAATGATTTTGATAAGGATATTCATGGAGTGCCAATTACATACATTACATTGAATGATACAAAAAATACATTGTGTGAAATAATTAGGATTCTGAAAAGAACTCAACCCATTGGAACCATGTGATTGATCTAAGTAAATAAAGCTTAGCAGGGATAAATGTAAAGGGTCACTATTTGCTTGAAGAAACTAACTTAAAAATTATAACTTAGGAGATATAACAAGAGAATATGCATTCAAATATAATAATTGAAAATAAGCTCAAAATTTTAAAAGAAATTATGTGGCTGACAGAAATCTAATGCGATCCTAGGATACATTAAAAATATACTAGATAGAAGCAGTGATAGTTCCCATCTTTGCATTGACCACACACTACATTCGGATTATTTAATTATTTGTTTGTTTCTCTTATGTCAAGGGACATACATCAACACATTCTTAGGAGCAAAACCTAGGTAGTTTGAGGGGTCATGTGCTCTTATCAGAAACATTTGAAAGAACTGAGGAAGGTTATACTGGATGAGAAAACCTGAGGAAAGTAATTTTTTTCCATTTGGTTTCAGGACATGTAACTAGGATGAGTAGTTAGAAGTTGTAGGGAAATGCATTTTTTTCCCCATATAAGACAGAACTATTTACCCATAAGAGCTATTAGAGTAATGGAATAAGTTTCCTATGATCACAGAAAATCCCACTTCAATGTAAGTATTTATGAGTAGAAGAATGAACAATGTATGATATATTCATCACTATAACATATTCAATGTATTTAATTCTGCTCATTAAACAGAAATGACCTACTGACATATACAACATGCATGAACCTCAAAAACATTATTCTGAGTGAAATAAGTCAGACGTAAAATAGGACAAACCATGTGATTCCATTTATATTAACTCCTGGGCTTAGCAAAAATATTCTGAGGTGACAGAAATCAGAATAACGGTTGCTTCACGTGGGGCTGGTGAGGGTGAGTGGGATGGTAATTATCCCTGACAGGAATGGACACAAGGAGACATTCTGGGCTCATGGGAACAAGTTCTCTATCTTGATAGGAATGTGTGTCACATGAGTGTATGCATTAATCAAAATTAAATGAACTATACTTTTAAGATCTGTACATTTCATGATGCATAAATTATATTCTCATTTTTGAAGCTATGAACAAAACCGTCTCAGTCACATTTCCCCCTCCAGCTACCAGCTATTTCTCTGAACCCCATTAGATGAAAACTGAAAGAACTTTCTATTCTTCCTGTCCTCAGTTCTTCCTCTCCCATTATCCTGTGAACACTCTCCAGTCATGTTTCCCCCTTCACTCCACTGAAACTTTGCTAAGTCACCAATTACCTCCAGCTGAAAAATCCAAGAGCCAGTTCTCACTCCACCCTTCACTTGATCCATCAGCTGTGCATAACACAGTGGACCACTTCTTTACTTCCAGGACATGTTTTTTTTTTATTTTTGGTATTCCTTCCACCTCACTGGCCACTCCTTCCTGGTATCCTTTTCTGGATATTCCTTCTCTCCCTGATGTCTAGGTGTCGGCATGCTCTAGAGCTCAAACCTTAGCCTTTTCTCTAACTATGTTTATGCTTTAAAATGGAAACATTAAATCCTATGACTTCAAAAGCCAATTGTATAGGCCAATAATTCCCTAATGTATACTTTTAGCTTTCAACTTTCCCAAGAAAGTTCAACTCAATTATCTAGCTGCTTATGCAGTCTTTCTCCATGGAATTGGCGTCTCAGTCTTAAAACATACCTACCAGAATTCTTGATTCCCTATACTCTGCTGAGATTGGCTCCCTTTCAATTTCTCCCATCCTACTGATGTCCTGACCATTCACCAGATTGCTCCACTATATATCACTAAGATTCTTGTATGGATTTATATTAACTATATACTCGTGACTAAAGAATATTTGTTATATCCTTGAAGGCTGTCGTCTTTCAATAGGTTGCTTTGAAAGGAGCACAGGTGAAACTACAAGGAAAGAAGAGGAGGTATATTAAGCCAATAAAATTCACTATATCAAACCAGGTCATGAATGCGGAAAACATGTCTCAGCAATAGTTTTCTTCTACATTACTACATAACTTGATTTAAGTTTATAAAATCCAAAAAGTTCTCCAGTTAGTAATAGATGACTGAATTGGAGGGAAGGAAGGAGGGAGGGGAGGAGGGGCTACTTCACTCTAATAGTTGGGATTCTATGACCACATGATCACTGATTATATACATGTATTTATTCTCAAATACTTATTTACTGCCAGACAATATGCTAAATGGTAATTAGCACTGATCTACAGAAATTAAAAGAAACAATTTCTTTAAGTAATATTAATGGAAAATGTACCTTTTAACAGGTACTGTTTAGAGTCAGATATTTTTAATATTCTACGTCTTTTGTTCCGTGGGTAAAAATAGAATGAAGGTGTTTTGGACCACCTTAAGTTGCAGCTAGAGGTCCATGTGGAGAAAACCACGTAGACAGTTTGATACTGAATACATAGCTTTGGAGTAGAGAAAACAGAAATATAACTTTGGGAGTATCTCAGGCTAGGTTCCTCAGAAAATAAGCCTGAAGAAAAAGCATATGCCCTTGCACTTTGCTGAGGAATAAAATCCTAGAGAAACAGTTTTACTGAAACAACAAAACCAGAAGAGCTTATCTCACTGAGCAAGATACATAGAGATGGAAGAATGATACAGAAAAAGAGACTGTATAGCTTTAACACTTATGAAATGCCGAGAGAGAGGAAGGAACTGGAGTGGAAGTAAGGAAGAGTTTGCAAGAAGGGTGATGGCTGAGATGCTAAAATCAGATGGGAGAATGCTTTGAGTTAGAATTTTAAAAGAGTGCGTTGAGCTTGCAAGCTGGAGATTATCTTGGTTTCTTCTTATGCTCTGATTCTTCTGACCTCCAGATGAACTCCTCTATCCCAAGTGTCACTTCTGCCCATCGAAAACAAAATCAAAAACGAAACGAAGTAAAACAAAGCAAACTAAAAGATGTCCTAGATAACGTCAGATCTTATTCTTGTGATCGTTTTTATGAGTAGACTTAAATTTCTGGAAGTTTTAGCTGCCTGGCCTGACACTTCCATCTCTCCTTGTTACTTGCCTCCACCAAGCAGTGGCAGCATGGCCAGAGGAAACAGAATGGGGAACAGCTTTTAGCTGGCCTGAATGTAACAGTGAACAGAACATAGTCTTTGATCATACAGAGTTTGCAGTTTAGCTGGGAATGTAGAAACTAAGCAAATGATCAGAAGTATGGTGAGGGCTACAAAGGACAAGTTTGGGATGATATGGGAGTGAACTATCTCTAATACAAACTGGAAGCTTATCAAACTCTTCCCAAATAAATTAGCACTTCATCTGAGACCTGAAAGAACTATGAGATTTATCCAGGTAAATGTGATGGGGATAAATATTGCAGGGTGAAGGATTAGCACATGTGAAGGTACTGAGGAGGGAAAGAGCATATTTGATCGAGAAACTAAAAGAAGTCTGGTGTGACTGGAATATGGAGAGCAAGGAGGAGAGGAGGAAAAGACGAGAATGATGTTAGTTATGTGTTGAGTCCATATCCATGTCGGGCCCTGGACACCATAATAAGGATTTAAGATTTTATTCCAAGGCAAGGGGCAGCTAATGAAGGCTTGTAGATAAGAGATACTGGATGACATTCCTATTTATAAAAGCATTTGGGCTACCATTTGGAGAATAAATTGAAGGACCCAAGCATGGATTAAGTGAGACTAACTGAGAAACTATTACAGTAGTCTAGGTAGAGGCTGATGGTACTTGAATTACTGTGGCAGCAGTGGAGATTAAAAATACATGGACAGATTAGAGATATTTAAGAAATACGTTTAATAGTGATTAAGGACTAATTATATGAGAGAGTTAAGAAAGGGACAAAATAATGATTCCCAGCTCCCACGCTTGAGAGATTGGATGTTTGAGAACGTAATTTATTAAGCTAGGAACACTGAAAAAAGAAATGTTATGGGCCATGGAAGTGTTTTGGACCTGTGGCTTTGAGTTGCAACTGGAGTTCCAAATGGAGAAACCACACAGACAGTTGAATACTGGATATATGGCTTTGGAACACAGAGGAGTAAGACAGAAATAGAAATCTGGGAGTATCTCAGGCTAGGTTCCCTAGAAAATAAACCTGAAGCAAAAGCATATGGTCCTTACATTTTACTGTGGAATAAAATCCTAGAGAAGTAGGAGTGAAGGGGAAAGGGAGATGAAACAGGGAAAGAAAAAGTAAATTTAGAAAAAGTAAATGAATAGTTGATTGCTTGCAGATATCTCTAGAGAGGCCATATGAACTATTGCACTCAGGACAGACCCACCAGGGAAAACTATTTATCTGCTGGCTCTCTACGTCCCTTGGCTTCCATCGGTCAAAGTCCTGTTATCAAGGTGGCGTGGCACTCCTCTGTACTTGAGTACAACATCTGCGTTCTCAAGGAAGAGAAAAGTAGGAAAGCCAAAGGCCCTGAGGGTCACTCCAACCAGTGAGCAGGCCTGGAGATCTGCTTTTGCCAGGTGGCATTCTGTGCAGAACTCCTCAATCGTTAGCAGTTACAGCAGCAGCGACCTAGTTCCAGGAGTCCAGGTATACCACAAGCACATATGGGGTGGCACAGAAAATGGGTCTGCTATGGAGAATCTGGTGACTGGATGGACAGCACAGACATGAGAACAGTGAACTTGCAAAAGAAACAGACATGAAGAAAAGAGGACCCTGAACAGAGGAGGATGACACCACAGAGAACACACTGGAGAGCGAAGTGATGAGGGAAAAAATTGAGAAAGCAGTATATTGGTGCTTTCAAATTCAAATGGTATTTTAGAAATAAGTAGATTTAATTTGGGGAAACAAAAGATTTGAAGAAAACAAACTAATGCACAAATAGTACAAAAACAGATCAGTTTAGTGCCAGCTAGTATGTATAAAATATCACAGAAACTGAACCTGATTGCATATTTATGGGAATCAGGTGACAGAAGTACTGAATGTTTTCAAACATTAGGAAGAAAGTTAACTGGTCTTAGAGTTTTCATCAAGGAAAACTGCAGCGTGAAATAAAGTTGCCTAGAAACCAAGCCCTCCCTATATTTTAATTTCACATAAATTTAAAGGGATCACAAAAGTAAGCAGTATGTGGGATCACTCAGCCTATTCCAAGGGAAGAACTAGGTGGAAACATGGCCAACATCAAAGAGCAGCAGAGTTTGTGTGATTCCTGAATTTAGGTGTGTGCGCTGTCAGTCTACTAAGTTATTTCCAGTACAGTGGTTTTAAAAATTATTTTCACAGCACCTGATTGACAAAACAGATAAAAGTGAGACTGCTCTGGTTGGGAAGGGGTGGGTACCCAGGGAGCTTCAGATGGTGCTATATTTAAGGTACATTTCCTATTCTTTTAGCCAAGTTTCCAAATTCTGCATCTATGCAGAACAAAGCACAGATTAGAGGGGAGTGCAGTAAATCAACATGGCTAATTAAAAAAAAGAATTGTTCAGGGCTTCCCTGGTGGCGCAGTGGTTGAGAGTCCACCTGCCGATGCAGGGGACGCGGGTTCGTGCCCCGGTCCGGGAAGATCCCACATGCCGCAGGGTGGCTGGGCCCGTGAGCCATGGCCGCTGAGCCTGCGCATCCGGAGCCACTGCTCCGCACGCAACGGGAGAGGCCACAACAGTGAGAGGCCCGCGTACCGCAAAAAAAAAAAAAAAAAAAAAAATTGTTCAAAAATAAGACATTCAAATTTCAAATTGGATTTAATTCCCCAAGAACCTGCCAACCTGATTTGCTAATTGAAGAAATACAGTTGACTGTGATATATACAGATAACGCAACCAAAATAAAATTCAGGAACACTGTTGTCTTCCAATGCCTAGTGCTCAAGTTGAAAGTAAATGGATGATACACTCCAGCTATATAAACACTGGAGCCCACTTTCACTAGAAAAGTCGCTGAAGGACCAGTCTTCACAAAACACCAAAGTGCTAAGCAACTACACAGAATACCAACAGGTCTCCTACCGAGCTAAATCAATGCCAACAACAGTTAGCTTTTCAGAAATGCATTTCACTCCAAAGGAGACCCTCCTGGGAGAAGGGTGTGACAATGAAGATGCCACTGTGTTTTTCTTCAACCCCTAACAAACCAAAGCCCTCTTTAAAAAACTAAGCTTCAAATTGGTAACTGATGGGTGTACCTGCTGTTTAACCGAATATTCTGACACTTCTGTCAAAGGTGACTTTTAAGTATGCCCTAAATAAATCCTCTAACTCATCAATGGCAACTCACTTTTAAAGCTCTGTTTAATCCTCTATTTGGTGAAGGTGGCATGTTTTCAGAGGTTTAATTCCCTGTGGCAGAAATTGTTCAATTTAATGTCTCTGAGCAAAGGTAGGGCTCCTCATCATCAAGGGCTTGTTAATAACAGGCCAACAATCCAGTGACAGGTAAGTGGAAAAATGCAGAGGGGATGTCCAGTAAACCTGCATCACATCCTGTTCAAGAAGAAGGAAGAGTGACTGATGTATCAGGCTCCCAGATGAACTTGTGCGCACCTTACTTTCCGGAATAAAAGGGAGTATTTGGTAAATCAAAACATAAGATGTGGGAGAAGTTCACAATTAATAGAATATGAACACTATTTGTGTGTGTCCATTTGTACTTTGTGGCAATATCCACTCCCTCTGCTGTCTTGAGAGCTGTAAGCATTGAATTTTTTTTTTTTTTTTTTTTTTGGTAAAGAAAGAAATACATGAATTTTTGAGAGGTAAATTTGGTTGTTTATGGGACTTCCCTGGTGGCACAGTGGTTAAGAATCCACCTGCCAATGTAGGGGACAGGGGTTCGATCTCTGGCCCAGGAAGATCCCACATGCCGAGAAGCAACTAAGCCCGTGCACCACAACTACTGAACCTGCGCTCTAGAGCCCAGGAGCCACAACTACTGAAGTCCACGCACCTAGAGCTCGTGCTCCGCAACAAGAGAAGCCACTGCAATGAGTAGCCCGTGCACCACAACGAAGAGTAGCCCCCGCTCGCCGCAACTAGAGAAAGCCCACGGACAGCAATGAAGACCCAACGCAGGGAGATAATTTTTAAAAATTTGGTTGTCTATCTAGATCTTAGAAACTTGGAAAACCGAAGTTTGGTAGTGAAGGGACTTTAGATATCAGTTAATCCAAACCCTGCCCCTTCCATCTTCCAGATGAAGAGACTAAGACTGAAAGAGGTTCTATTACTTGCCCAGCATCAGGCACCTAATTGGTAACAGAATCTACAGTTAATGTCCACTTCATTTTACTTTAGGTAATAAAGGTTTCAGGGAGGTTTGTCAAATAAGATTTGTCAAAAAATTATATAAATAAGGCATGAGAAGTAAACAGGTGATTTTTGATAATATACTTTAAGTTAAACAAGTATAAGAAGTATGACTGACACCCTTACAAATACTTGAGCACCTTTAACAGCTCCTTCCCACCCACAGTAGAAACTCCCGCTCATGACCATTATTGAAAACGGCCTGGTTCTTTGGTTCTTCAGGTACCCCCAGGACTCTGTAGGGCTCCCACAAGCCTGCTATACCCTGGGCTGGCCAATTCGCAACCCTATGCTTCCTCAGCCGCAACGCTTCAAACTCATTGCCTTGTTCTCACAACAGGGATTCACATTTGTTGTTCTGTTAAAGGTCTTCTCTCCACCCTCTAAATAAATGGGTCTGTCTCACAATTCAGAGTTCAGAACAAATGTGCATCTCCTCAGAGAAACCTTCCTTGACCACTCTTTGAAGTAGCCCCTCTCTATCCCCTTACTCTCCTGTATTTTATTTTTAATACTTATTACTCTCTGAAATGAAACTACCTCCCTGGTTAGTGTCTGTCTACTCCACTTGAATGTAGTTCCATAAGGCCATGGACCTTTTTTATTTTTTGTTTTTCTCTCCCAGCTTTATTCTTAGCCTATAAAACATAGTAAATATGTGTTGAATCAATAATTGAATGAATAAATGGATGGGCACTTCATCCTACCTACACAAAATCCTAATCCTACTTGTTCACTTTTGACAGGGCTCAGTTTTTCTTCTCTGTCTGAATCTCTCTGGATTCGTATAAAGTCAGGATAGCATTGTGGTTGAAAGCACTGATTCTAGGGTCAGTGTACTTGGGTTAAATTCCATATCCACCACTTGATAGCTGTAAGATAAACTTCCTCTTTCTTGTTCAGTGTTCTCATTTGAACAGTTCTATCCACCTCATGAGATTTTTGTGAGGATTAAATGGGAAAATATATTTGAGGCACTTAAGAGGTTTTGGTACAATGGCACTGTTTCTTGAACATTACTGTTATTGAATGTTTCACAAAAGCTTTCTTTGTCCTGTCCCTAACTGTGGCTACTCTTGACTCCTCTGGTTATTCCCTGTCCCACAGTCAATGCAGCTCTCTTGCCCTCCCAGGTTCCTAAACTTCTAGCATCCTACCACTATCCCAGCCACCCACCCCGGATCTGGAAGAAGAGCTTAAATCCTGCCTCATTAAACCTTGAAACTAATCCTTTGAAATGGGTATCTCCAGTATATCCATATTCATATCAGAACGTTGAGGAATGGGAGAAATTAAGCCAATCTCCCAAGATTACACAGCTAGTAAATATCTGAGCTGTTATTCAAATCCAGATCTTGCAACTTAATCTTAATTGCACTTTCCTTTGAAGTCCAGTTTCTTTCCAATATGATCCTGTGCCTTTATGTCAGCAAGCACTGAACATATCACCCCGATGCTTTTGCTATGCTCATCCAGTAAGCCTACAAAGATTTTTCAGAGCATAATGATCCACATAAAATAGTATTGCCCTTCAGAGGAAAAGTAAACTAGGGTTTTACCAAAACATTTGCATATGTAAAATAGAAATGATTTTGCATAAGGAACAAGGTTTAGAAAGGTTGGGTCTAATACAAATTTATAGAATTAATTGAATCTGTCAAAATATAGCTGTTTGACACTGAATGCCCACTACTACAACCTTTCAAGAAACTGACCTTTTTTCCAGTCTTTATTTCTGGCTCATGCAATAAACAGAAAAAGACACAAATATGCAATTTGAGCTTTTTTAAACAAAATCTTGAGTAAACCTACATTTTCCCAAAGGATTTTCTCTCATACAAATAAGTTAAAAGTTCTTACCACTATTAATAATATCATTATATAAAAATGAGATGCAATAGTTATACTCTGCAACTGAGTTCCTACACTCTAAACCACGTTTTTGTATTATGACATTTGCTAAGACTTTCTGGAGAAAGAGCTTTTGTGCAAAGGATCTAATCAGAAGGAAAGCTCAACCTTATGTTTCCTATGCAAATTTAGAGAGATGGAATTCATTTTGCATTGTAAGAATTTCTCAATTTCTGTTAAACTATGTCCCAGAATAATTGCCTACAGGTAAATTACTGCATGCCTGGCCTGTTTTTCCAGTGGTTCTCATTATCAAACTGCAAATGTATTTCCAAGGAAAGTATGCGTTCCTCGAGGAGAATAAAAATCATATCGAAAAAGAGTTACAGTTATCATTAATAAAATACTAAAAACACTGAAACTACAAATACCAGAAATGATGAATTAGAGATGCTACAAGATTTAATAAAATGTGAGGACTACACACTTTCTAACCCTTACATCATTAAAATCTGCAATGTAGGGCTTCCCTGGTGGCACAGTGGTTGAGAATCCACCTGCCGATACAGGGGACATGGGTTCGTGCCCTGGTCCAGGAAGATCCCACAGGCCGCAGAGCGGCTGGGCCCGTGAGCCATGGCTGCTGAGCCTGTGCGTCCGGAGCCTGTGCTCCGCAATGGGAGAGGCTACAACAGTGAGAGGCCTGTGTACCGGAAAAAAAAAAAAAAAAAAAAAATCTGCAATGTAGCTTCTCTCTGTTTTGGAGGAACAGTGATGAGAAAGATATGATTAGATCAAGTCAACCATCCCTGCTGTTTCCTTTTTTCTTTACTGCTCTATAGAAAGCACGTAAAAAGTAGGGCAACCCTTTACCATTTTCTTTGCAATAGCTCTCCTCATACCTTAAACATAGGACAAATGATTATTAGCTTCTGTATCAGTAATCTGTTACCACAATAATGCTATGTAACAAAACATCCAAAAATCTCATTGGCTTAAAACAATAGCAATTTACTTAGCTCGTAGCTCTCCAATCAGAACTTGAGGCTGGGGTCAGCTAGGAAGTTCTTCTAGTCTAGGCTGGGCTTGCTCCTGCATATGAGATCAATTGTAGGTCAGCTGGGATAGAATGACCTTGACTGTGGCAACTGAGCTGTGCTTTTTACTTGAATCTGCTCAGCACATCTTGTCCTCCAGAAGGCTAGCCTGGGGATATTCTCAGCATGGAGCTCCAGATATGTTCTCATGGGGATTTTGTAGATGCAAGCAAAGGAAAAGCTAGATAAGCAAGAGGAAACCACCTAAAAACAGTGGCCTAAAATAACATCTGTTTGTCATTATTCATAAGTTTACCAGTCAGCTGGGTAGTTCTACCAAAATGGGCTTGCTATGAGTGTTTAGTCAGATATAGACTGGGTAATATGGCTTTAACTAGGAGACCTAAGCTCTGTTCTACGTGTCTCATCTTCCAGAAAGCTGCCCCAAGCATGATTTCATGGTGATTACAGAAGAAAGAAAAAAGCAAAAACACGGCATTTTTTCCAGGTTTTGCTTGCATATTTTCTAATACCACATTGGCCAAAGCAAAGATATATTGAGCCCAGAATCAAGGTGTGTGGCAGAAACTACAAAGAGAAGAGCAAATTAAAGACAAGAAAATAATAAATATTAAAAATGAGAGCAGAAAATAATGAAATTGAAAACAAAAAATAGCAAAAAACGTGTCTCTTGAACACAGATGCAAAATTTTCAATAAATTAGCAAATTGAATCCAGAAATAAAGAGTATAATACCTCATAAAAAATAAGATTTATCCTGAGAATACAAATTTAGTTCAAAATTCAAGCAATATGCCTCACCATATCAACAGACTTTCAAAGAAGACCATATAATCATCTCAACAGATGAAGACAAAGTATTTGACAAAATTCTATATTCCTTCATTATAAAAAGGAAAAAGGATAAGCAAACTAGACATTAAATGGTACTTCCTCAACCTACTTAAATTGCATCTGTGCAAAACCTACAGCTAACCTTATGCTTAAAGGTGAAAGAATGACAAGGCCAGGATTCTTTTCTTACCTCTTTTATTCAGCATAATAGAGGTCCCGGCCAATGCAAGAAGGGAAGAAAAAGAAATAAAAGGTATACAGATAGGAAAGGAGAAATAAAGTATCTTTATTATCATGTGATATGATTTCCTCAAAAAAGTTATTAGAAATAAAGTGAGTTCAGCATGGTTGCAGGTTTTAACGTCAATATAGAAAGATCAACTGTACTTTAACGTACTAGCAATGAATATTTGATAATTTAACTTTAACAAACAGTCATGGTAGCACCAAAAACATCAAATCCTTGAAAAATATAATTCTAAAAAGTATATACTATACATTTATGAGAGAAGTCAAACACAGCTAAATAAACAGAGCTGTACCATGTTCATGGGTAGAAGATTGAATATTGTCAACTTTTACAAAATTACTCTTTACATTTAATGTAATTACAATAAAAATTCTGCATGATTTTATAGAAAATGACAAGCTAATTCCAAAGTTTAGATAGCAAAGGGATTAGTTTAGAGAACAAAGGAATTTGAATAGCCAAAGCAATTTTTGGAAAAAAAACAAAAAACATAAGGTTAGAGGATTCACTGTTCCTGATTTCAAGATTTGCTATGAAACTACAGTAATCAAAATGGAATTGGTGAAAGGACAGACACGTAGATCAACTGAAGAGAACATAGTCCAGAAACAGACCCACATATATGAACAATTAATTTTTGACAAAAGTGTCAAGGTTATTGACACATTTTGACAGATACTGACACATACTGACACATTTCAACAAATGGTCCTTTTTTTAAAAAAAAAAGAAAGAAATATGACAAATATTTTAGGCTGCATAATTAACTCTTAATGGGTCATAGACCTAAATATAGACCCTAAAACTAAAACTCACCTCGGGGAAAACATAGGAGAAAATCTTCATTGTATCTAAGAAATCTTTAGATTAAGCAAAGATTTCTTAGATACACCACCAACGCATGATTCACAAAAGAAATTTTAAAATTGTTTATCAAAATTTTAAATTTCCATTCTTTCAGACATTTTCTAGAAAATAAGACAAGCCACAGACTAAGAGAAAGTATTTGCAGAAAACATGTCTGATAGAGAACTGGAATCCAGATTAAATGAAGAACTCTTAGACCTCAATAATATTAAGATAAGCAACTCTTTCCCTATAAAACTTTTGATTAGACACCTCACCAAACAAGATAGACACATGACAACTGTACAGATAGATGCCTGACATCACTAGTCATTCAAGGAATGAAAAATAAAATCACAACTAGATACACACAGCTATTAGAATGACTAACATTTTTAAAATGATGACGTTAAATCTTGGTGAAGAAGGAAAGAAACGATCACTCTTACACTGCTGGTGGAAATGCAAGATGGCACAGCTACTTTTTAAAAGTTTGAGAGATTTTTATAAAGTTAAACACTCACTCCATACAACCCAATGATCCCTCTCCTAGGTATTTAGCCAACGGAAGTAAAAACACATTCACAAAAAACCTTGTATATGAATATTTATAAAATTATTTTATTCAGAATTGCCAAAAACTGGAAACAATCTGTATATCCATCAACTAGTAAGGAAACATTTTGTGATACATCTTTACAATGTAATACTATTCAGCAAGAAAAATGAATAAGCCACAGACACATGCAATAACATGGATGAATCTTTAATGTATTATTATGCTAAGTGAAAACAGCCAGACTCAAAATGCTCCATATTATATGGTTCCCTTATATATGATATTCTCAAATGGGCTAACTATGGGAAGAGACAAAAGCCCGGTGGTTGCCAACAGGCATAGGGGAAGGTGACTCTACAACAGAGCATGGGGGAACTCTTTGGAGTTATGGGAATGATCTGTATCTTGATTGTGATGATGGTACATGACTCTGCATTTGTCAAAATGAGTACACGATTGTGACTCTAAAAGGAGTGAATTTTACTCTATGTAAATTCTACCTCCACAAACCTGACATAAAAAATCTATTAAGTGTTCTGCACTATGAAACTGCTTATGTCATGTGAAAGTAAATGCTGTTGCTAAGCCAGGATCATCTTGTAACACAAATGGTATACTCCAAGGTCTATACAACTATTTATTTCAATATGACAAAATTTAAAGTCTTCCAAGAGAATGCATTATTTGTCTAAAGCAATTAAATATAAAGGTGCTCTTATAATTCATCAACATGTACATTGGCTTTTTCTTTCTTTGACTAACTGGGTTCTGCAGCTGCTTCTCTCATGGGCATAGAATAGAAGCAAAAGGAATAGAGTTGATCTCTGTTTTGTAATAACTTGTACTAGTGACCAATAAACTTGTAATGAAATATATAGTTCATAGCCATATAACCCCAAATTTGATTAAATAAGGAATTAATAGAAAGTATCAAAGCTATTATAGATGCTAATTTGAGGATTATTTAGACATTTTCCCCTTTATTCTTAAGGATCTGAAATCTATCAATACATCCAATGGGAAATACTCAAGGTCAGTGCTGGCCCTCCATTAATTGCTGAGGATAGTTATCCATTTCATTCCTTTACATTTCTTTGTTTTGTAATACAGTCAGAATCAAGTACATAAAACTTAGAAAATAAAACTATGAAGATGTAAGAACCTAGTCTGAAACTTCAACAAACTAAACCACTAAATATTTTAAAGTAGAAATTTAATTGTAAGTAGATATTTAAACAATGCATTACTGCAGAAAACACTCCTAACTTTAATCGTGAAAATTAAAATTTGGGTTAAAGTACAACTTTATATACTTTTGAGTTCAAATATAGAAAACATAAAATTATTGCTAGCAAAATATAGGATAGTAATAGATCACAGGATTTTCTCAAAACTTTGTTAGCCTGCTCAAATTGGTTATGAGATAGCAAAAATAAGTAATAGAATAAGTCAGCATGACTGATCTGCACAGCAAAACTGCACACGATGATAATGAAAAAGGCTTGTTCTGCTCTTTCCAGGGCTTTGATAATCCATGCAGAACCAGGACAAGCATATTTGCAGATTTTGAATCTAATTTATCACTGCCTTCCTGATCTAGCTGCCCAAATGAGATTCATGCAACCACAAGACCATCTGTAAATGTGGGCTTACATTCCAGTCATCCCCTGGTGAGACACACTCAATGAACCTCACAGCCCTAGGCAGATGATTAATCTCATTATAATCTTTTGGTTAGATTTAACAATCTGTCCCTCGACTTTCAAAACTTCTTTCAAGAAATGTGGAAAGTTTAATATTTCCAACTGCCTATGTAAAAGCAAATACTCTGACCATCAGACTTACCTTTATTAAAATATATAATTTTACTAAAAATATTTGTCAAAGATTACATCGACTTCTATGTTTCTTCCAATAGCAATGTCTCCTCTATTTAACCTTATTCAACATTTTCAAATGAAATCACTCTAAGTAGGAGCTCATCCAAATAAAGCAATGGTCTTTAATAAAACTTTCAATGATAAGTCCAGCGACCCTTACCCCACACAGAAATTCTAACACAATTCAAATGTTTAAAGGAGTACAGATGTGGTGTCCCTAACTTATTGGAACAAGTGGAGCAGATGTTTCCAGGGGGCAGGCTAATTGCACTACTTCCTAATTCATACCAATCTTTAAATATTTTCTCTGGAACGACCAAAGGACAATGACTTAGAAATACATTAGAAAGTTCTTTGTTTCCTAAATTGAATTAATATCTTAATTAAGTTTCCCATATGCATGTTAAAATTTTTATATAGTATACAGATCCAAAGAGCCCTCAATTATCTGTGAGACAGTGTGCTTTAAAAAAAATGAATGCAAAAAAATTAGTTGTTTAAGTAAAATGGAAAAGTTACAGTCCTAAATTTTTACAAAAACTATGAGATCTAGATAATATTAAAACACGGTCAAAGATGTGCTAAAAATATAAATTTGACACCAATTATAGAAATTTTTATCTCCATGCACAGTGCATTAACTTCATACCAAGGTGCATTTCAAGTAACTCAAAAAGTCAGCAAACTATCATAATAGGCATTAGAGCATTTGCATGTTTATTCTCTGAGTCATCATGACAGCTATAAAAACAGGATCTATGCAGAATCTGGAAAAGCAAAAAACAGTTGGGGAGCAAGGATATGTTTTAATATACATATTATTAGTGGATTTAGCTATAAGGCATGTTCGCTTAAAAACATTTGTTTCTCACTGTGCAATGGTATGATTATTATCAGTCTTACCTCCAAAAATATACTTTGTTATTAACTTCGATAAGTTTATTTCACTTTTCTCTTTCCACATGTGTTACTGACTTAGGATGTATTGTTTGTTTCTATTTCAGTTTGGCACTGCTTACTATTGTTTTTGGTGAACAACTGAGTTCATATTTTGAATGTTTCCCATGTGGATTATGAAGTACACAACTGGAACTAAAGAAGACTTCCAGCTGATTTTTATAATATTGCAGAGCCTGTGAAGTAATAAATACAAAGAATATTGGCTCTGAAGAAAATATAAAGGATGTTTACCTCAAACAAAAGTAATAAATCATCATTTAAAAAAATATTAAACTGTTATGAAATATGCAGATGAATATAACATGGTTGGAGTGTATTCATATGACACAAGGAGCTGTGATGAGAAAATCTCTGTGGTTCAATTCTCATCCTAAAATAATAGATACTAGAAGTATATGGTTCCTTGAGAAATAGGTTACAGTTATCAACTTATTTTAAGTATTTTTCTTATTTTAAAGTAACACAGAGATACTCATTAAGTATGCCTTTCACTGAGTGCCTGTGTACTGAGGATACAACGGTAGTTAGTGTGCTTAATAGCACAAACACTACACAATAAATTCAGGAGGTTCATTAATTCTGGGGCATTAGGAAACTGTCCTGATAAAGTGGTACATAGCCTAAGACTTGGGAATGACCATGAATTAGCTAGACAAGTAAGGTAGAGAAGGGAGAAGAAGGTACCTAGAAAAAAGTATTCTGAACTTAGCAGTGAGAGTAGCACTATAAATTAGGAGTTGGAATAAAGCATTGGAGGCAGTAGTGCTGGGAGTGAGAGAACATGGTGGTAAAAGGTGATACTAGATGGATGGAACAACAGGGGACGTAGTATGCAGTGCCTCTCAGACCAGTGAAATATTTAGAATGTTAACTAACAGTGTCTTACTAGAGATGAGATGAAGGCACTGAGCAGAGCGTTAACGTGACTAGTGGTTTGTGGAGAATGGATTAAATTGTGGCAGACACGAACCGGGAGCAACAAATTAGGAGTGTGTTTCAGGCATCCATTCAAGAGACAGTAATGACTTAGACTAGGATGGTAGCAGAGGATAAATAAAAGTGAGTGGATTCAAATATATGACAGAGAATCTGCAAGATTCATTGACTGAACTTGAGGATAAGTTAGAGGAAATAAAATAATGATTTCTGGGATTCTCCGACCCTCAAGACTCAGATAGTTACTTTATTACTTTCCTACTGCTACACAACAAATCATCAAAAATTTAGTGGCTTAAAACAATAGCCACTTATTGGTTCACAATTCTGTAGGTTAGAAGTCAGGCATGGCGTGGCTGCAATCTCTTCTCAGGGTATCACAAAGCTGAAATCAAGGTGATGGCTAAGTTGAATTCTTGTTTGAAGGCTATAAGGAAAACTCCTCTCCCAAGCTCATTCCTACTGGTGAATTAGTTCTTGGAGGTTGTAGCTGAGGTCTTTTTTCCTTGCTGGTTGTCAATCTGGGTGCCGCTCTCAACTCCTAGAGGACAACCACATTCCTTGTCATATGGCCTTCTCTACCTTCAAGTGAGTGATGATGTGCTGAATCCCTCCCATGCTTCCAAACTTTGACTTCCTTCTCTGCTTTTAAAGGGCTCATGTAGTTAGGTTATGTCCATCTGGATAATCTCCCTTACTTGAAGTCAAGTGTACCACATAACATAACTCAATCACGGGAGTACAACCCATCATGTTCACAGTCCCAGGGATCATACAGGGCAGTACACCAAAACATCTTCAAGTTTTGCCTGCCACAAGTGGTGACACAAATAAGATGGGTACTGGAATAGGAAGAGAGAAAAAGCTGAGCTCCACTTTGGAAAAGTGAATATTCAAATGGAGATGTAAGTGTGCCATTGGAAAGGCCTGGACTAGAGAACGTGAAATGTGCGTGGTTGGTAGAGTCAATAATTGAACCCATGAGAAAGGATGATATCACCTATGGAGAGGTACAGAAGGCTTAGAACCAAGTCCAGAGAAACTGCAATATTGAAGGAATGTATATAAGCCGGAAATTAGTCAGCAAGAGGAAAATCAGCAGAATTTGCTGACATGAATTCCAAGGGGAGAGATAACTGAAGTAAGTAGTATTTGTTTATCTGTGTTAAACCTTGCTGAGAAATTTAGTATGAAAAATACTCAAATGTACTCCTGGGGATGTGGTGACATGGATTTAGGGGTTACAGTGCTTAAAGTTGTCTCTGTGAAATGGTGGATTCAGAAGCCAGACTGTTTGGGGAGTGGGAAGAAGGTGAACTCCAGAAATGGAATCAATGAATTTTCTTCAATTCTTGAATGTGACTATCAAGGAAAGGTACTTAAGTGGAGATTTTATTTGTTTCTTTCTTTTAAGACGGGAGAGACTTGAGCCTATTTAAGCTCAAATGAAATGAAAGGAATTCAGCACAAGAGACTAGAAAAGGGAAAGACCCTGAAGTAGATGATTAGAACCCTAAACATCTAGTAAATTTTCCAGAAACACCTCTATCATAATTTAGCCAAGGAAAATAAGGATGATTGTGGAAGTAGAAAGACTTATATTTATGGTGTAATAATGAGGATGCTCCTATCTATTTTCTAAGTAAAATGAGAGGGAAATAAAGTTTTTGAGAGTGAATAAGAAAAGAATGAAACCAAAGGCTTGAGGAGAAAACATTCAAATTTGCCTTTGTGCTGAATGGGAGAAGCTGACTGGAGTAGTATCACAAGATTGTCTTGTAGGCATTAAGACTAAATAAAGTCAGATTAATAGAAAAATCAATGGTTTGTTTATACATTTTCCCCAGTAGCATGCAGCTACAATTCCCAGACATATCAATGGAAACTAGTAATTATATTCATTAACCCAGGTTGGTACTTTTGCCAAGGGGCCAAGATAGAAAGTGGAGTAAAAGACTTCTAGATAATCCCAAGAAAGTGGTGAATTTTTTTAAAAAGTATAATGAAAATCATAGCAAATAAGAGAGAAAACATGACAGTGGATAGCTAATGGATAATACACAGGGAGAAAATGAAATCGTTTCAGGAACACAAAAGGGTTGGTATAGCAGGAATAGTTGTGCCTTCTAGCAGAAAGGATGAAAGGTTACAGTGAAGGACTGTAATGTCTGCATCAGTGATTTTAGAGAAAGATTTGCTTTCTACCTTGTAATTGCCTTTAAGCTTTTTTTTACCCTTCATTCTACGTTTATGATTTCAATACTTACTGCAAGCCCTCTTACACCATAATTTTCCTTTCTTTTAATTGGTAATTTTGTTTCGTATCTCAGTTGACTGTAGTATATATCCTAATCATGTTTAAAATAATTATATATATAAATACATATATAGAGAAATATATAGATTTATATATATGATATATACATATATATGTATCTTACAACATTCTAGGCACTTTGCTGGGTACTTTACATGCATTTACTCATTTCATCTTCACAACAAAGAGATGAGTGTGTTAATTTTACAGAGTAGGTAACTGGAGAAGTTAAGTAACTTGCCCTAAACTATAGTCTATAGAGCAAGAAGCACTGAAAAAAGAGGACCTCAAACAGATCTGCTCAAATTCTAACTTCAAATTTTTCTTCTTAAATATGGATACTAAACTAAAATTGAGTATATTGCTTTGAGCCTTAGCTTACTTGAGTGTCCTTCTGTTCTTTTATGTATGAATTATAAATTGACTGGTATATAATCTGGAAATACACTTAAGCATTTTTCAATAAGTATATTGGAATAATTGGAATGATTCCTACAAACATGGCTTCCTATTTTGAGGTCCTTGAAAAAGGATGACAAAAGAGTGTTTGAGAAATAATTTGTAAAACAGACAGCACTCAGTGACAAATTGGTTATATCTAAATATATATTGATATAATGATTCAAAGGCAAATTCAGGATTTCAAGCTATATGAAATCTGATGTAGAATGTAGTTAACCATCCCCAGTTTCACCCAAACCCTTGGCTGTGTCCAGTGGTTCTTCACAGATCCCTAGTCAGATCACCCTCCCATACCCCAGGACTGCTGCTCCTCCAAGTATTCACTTTTCTCTTCAAATCCCTATTTCATGTCTCACTCCTTACTCACACTATCAATGGATAGCCCTGATCTTAATTCAAAGAAAAGGAAGTCATCAAGACTTGTTTTTCTCTGCTTCTTTCTGTATTACTTTTAGATTTAATCACTGTAGTACCTGTTCTTACCTCTTCCTTTCTGCCTTAAATGAGAAAATAACTATACTGTGCAAAGTTATTCTCTCCTGGGAGCTATGGATTTCCTTTCCTATTGTATTTTGGGTTAACTGCACTCCATTATCCACTTTTTCCCCTTCAGTATCCCACAAACTCCCAATTCCTTGTCTTCAGCCTATCAAAACAAAACAAAACAAAGACAAAACCCACCAAACAAACCAAAACTTCTTACAGCATCTCCTAGCCTCCTCATCTCACTGTCATCCTTTCTGTCACATCTGAGGCACCGTGGCATAGCGGAAGTGAACAGGTTTTGGAAGCAGACCAAATAATGTTCTTTGTTTCCCTCCAATACACCACCATTTTCCACTTTGTCACTTAACTTTCTGAGACTCAATTTCCTGATCTTCAAAATGGAAATTATATATACTATTGAAGAGCATCTTTTGCAAAGCTTAGTGGAAAACATGTCACTCTTGTTTTCCTAGCCTTTTTAAGTAGGAGGTAGATATAGGAAACGGAGATTAGTACTGGCTTTTGGAGAGCCAGGTTCCTAGATCTTCACTGACAAAATCTTGAAAAAGTTAATCACTATCATCATTCACTTTCTTTAACTTCCATTCATTCCTTATTTTAATTCACTACACTTTGATTTTGACTTCACCACTCAGCAGAAATTGCTCTAAGGTCATCAAGAACAATCTGATATATAAATCTCAAGAGCTCTTCAATATTCTATTTAACTCTCCTTCAGCTTGTGCACTTCCTCCTCGGTTCTATCCTCTGTCCTCTTATAATTTTATTTAGAGGATCTGAGACATCTCTGTAACTCTAATCGTTTCAATAACTAAATCTCCATCTCAAATCTCTTCTCTATCAAACTGGAAATTCACATCACAGATTGCCTATTAAGTAACAAACACTAATTCAAAACTGTCCAGTGGGGAATTCCCCATAAAACCTAGTTCTTCTGAATTCTTGAATTTTTTCCTTACTGTTGCCAAGTCACCATTCCCCAAGCAGGAACCATGGATTCACTTTCAGTTTCCTGGCTCATTACTTCCCTCTGCCAACTGTGATTTGGCACCATAGTCTTATAAAGTCAATTTTTTTAAATATAATTAAGCTTGAAAATTTATTATATTCCAGTAACCTGTAACTTTAAGGCAAGGTTTTTGGTATACTCAGTTTTGTAACCCTAGCAACTAGGACAACATTTATAACATCATAAATAAATGACTCTGCAAATCAAGTCAGTTGTGGTCTATAAATCAGTTATCATTAGCCAACAAATTACTGGGCCCTCTTAGGCTTTCTAGGACTATTATACACTAACACAACTTTATATTTAAATCAATACTTGATTTTATGTTCATTTGAGAAATGCAAATTAGAATATAAATGCATATTTTAATAAAATATAGACTCCTCTGAAATTAAAAAATATTTGTCTTTCATTTTCTTTCATAGACTATAAATAGAAAAATCCCTCATATATAAAATGAAGACATTTGGTTAAAATTAACATCTAAAATTAATTAACACAAAAGAGATTACATTACTGCATGAATAAAAGTGAGTGCTTTGTTCATTGATTACCACCTGAATGTCTGGTAAAGTCCCTGATTAATCACACATCTGACCTCTTTTAAATATATGGCAGTCCAGGAATTCCAGGAATTGTTAAACTTAGTTATCTATTTTTTCTAAAAGAAAGTTAATTTATAGAATATTATGTAGTAAATTACCACACTGTATTTTATCCTTTAAATTTCAATTCTCCTATGTTACTTGAGAAAGCAAAGTATTTTTATGAATTCCAAATACTGTACCTGGAGTTCTTGTTACTACTGACACTTTATAGTGTTTATAGCATAATGAACAAAGCAAAGAAAGAAGGATCAGGAATTCGGGAATTTTACCAAATTTAACACTAATTTTATGTCTTTAGAAAAGTCACTTTACATTCTGGACTTGAGATTTCTCATTATTAGCTCTGCTATAGAAACATTCTATTAGAAGCCTCACATTATTTAGAACTCTTAGTCGCAGCTCTGTTATCTATATAATACGCTGGTTGAGACTTTTCAGTTTCAACCACATAACATAAATGTAGATTTTCCCTTCTTTGACAATTACCCAAAAGCAAAAATAAGAATGAAAAAGAGAAATTCCACTTTTGTTAAAAACCATGGGATTGCTAAAACCTCAATATAAATAGGAAAGTGGCTTCCAGAAGCTCTGAATGTCGAAAGTAGTATAAGACGACACAGTTCAAGGAGACCTGGAGCTACAAATCTCATAAAAAGCAGACCCAGTGCACTTCTCCAAGTAAATAGCACAAAGATATTCGCTCCAGCTAAACTTAGCAGCTTAAAGCCATAACCATTTTATTCTATCTCATGAATTTGCGGCAACAATTTGAACAGTCTTCAGCTGAGTCATTCTAATGTTCCATTTGGTCTTGACAGAGGTCATTTGATTGTAGCCACCTGGTGGATGGGCTGGTCTGGAGGGTCTGAAATAGAGGCACCAGACATGAGAGTGCAACTATGGGGAGGACTGAAATGTTGAGGTCAACTGGACCTGTCTACACTTCTGCCTCTTGTGGCCCCTCCACTATGGTGAATGCAGAGTAGTTGGACTTCTTACATCTTAGTCCAGAGTTCTTACAGCAAGTGTCCTAGTAAACAAGGCAGAAGCCACATGACCTTTTATGACCTACCCTCAAAAGTTACATAGCATCATTTTCACTGTATTCTATTAGTTGAAGCAGTCATAAACACCCAAATTTAAGGGGAACCCCAAACTCTAAAGACTTGATGAGAGGTGTGTCAAAGAACATGCAGCCATGTTTTAAAACTGTCATGTGCAAAACCAATAATATTTCTTTGGCCACATGGAAAACAAGTGTGCAAGCTACTGCTGAGAGCCTCCACACATCTGGTTTGGTTATAAGAAGATGAGTTATAGCCTAACAGGAAAACGCAAATAGTTCATATTGCAAAAATGATGGAGGAGGAAAATACAGCAATATTTGTAGCCATAGAGCTGCTACTCTTACTTGACTAGTGAGGAATAAACTGAAATAGTGCACTAAGAACTACTGTTGTAAATAAAATTTGTTTGCCCATGAGATGGCCCTGGTCCTTCTTGCAAATAGCTAGTTCAGAAGGATGAACCTTATTTCAAAGCTGGTTAATCAAAAAGAACCAAAACAGAATACTAAAAAGAAAAAGGAAACAGGAAAATACAAATGGCAAACAATAAATATTAACTTTTAGAAGTTACTAATGTTAGTATAGAATGAAAGAAAACTGTGCCTAAACATGTAACTATAAAATTAAATTTTAAAAAACTTATTGAAACAGTCACTTCTATAGTAAAATAATTGAAAACAGAGCTACCAGAGATCAAGAAAATATGATGAGACTATGTGAAACTATAATACATAACCTGGTTGAACTCATTAAAAACCTGAGAAGAAAAACAAATCCATCACAGAAGAGAAGCCCCTACTGGAATCTACACTTAAAAAGAGGTATTGCTGATAACACAGAAAAAGATACACAGGCCAGGATTTGAGTAAAGTGAGCAAAAAGAAATGAAGCCAAGTTTTTAAATGGAATACAGTGAAAATGTTAAATATGAAGTACAGGTCAAAGAAATGCAAAAAAAAAAAAATATTCAATACTTGGAGTCCTAAAATAAAGAAAGGAAAATAATGGAATAAAAGAAAATTATTTAAATATATAATTTAAGAAATGTTCCAAAAATAAAAAAGTTGAATCTAAAGATTGAAAGTGTGCACTATATCCCAGGAGTGTAGAATGATCACTATCAAGACTTATCTTAATATATTTACTGGACATCACAGATAATAAAAGAATCTTTTGGTTGAATAGGCAAAAGATTATGGTATGGGGAAAACACTGTCAGAATGGCTGGTGTCCGATTTCTCCACAAAGAGTAAACTTTGAAGAAAGCGGAGTAAGGCCTTGCAAAGCCACCAAGAAAAGAAAAGAAAACCCAAGAATTCTATGCCCAGAAAAACTGTCTAAGAATAAAGACAAAAGAAAACATAATTAAATAAGCAAGAACTCATGGATTATAGATTCCATGAGACCTCTTGAAGAAAGTACTGGAAAACACACTTCAGTCAACCAAAAACTGCTTGATAAACAATTATAAGAGTGCTATTGAATACTGAAACTATTTAACTTTAGGATTAAGGCAAAACAAATATGGTGATTACGATGACAGAACAGAAACAAAAGTCAGGAAGGAAAGGAACAAGAAGGTAGGAGGTAATAAGTATGCCAATTCTCTAATCTTTTATATTAAAAAAAATCAATAGAGATTATTTAAATTATTTAAAAAGCAATAGAAGTATATTTAAAATAGGAAATATTAAATATACGAATTAATGAAAATATTCTAGGAAAAAGGGAAGAGAAAGAAGTTAAAAATATATCAACTTTGTCATTGTTCAGCAGCATTTCAGTAGGAAATTAATAGGTTCATGACTAAAAATTAAAACATTATAATTATTAGACAAAAATATAAACTCCAAAGTTATTTTTAAAAATTTCTCCCCCATCCCACACACACAAGCTAGGAAAATCACATAACATAAACCATGATAACAGAATTAAAACCAAGCCACTTGTTTATGTAAAAATAAAAACAGATTAAAGACAGATAGTAAAAGAAAAAAAATCTCAACTATATGTTATATATAAGTAGTTACTTAGAAATTTCTTATTATTATAGAGCAAATGAAGGAAGTTACTTAGAAAGATTGAAAAATAAGGAATTGAAAAGATACACTAGACAAATGTAAATAAAAATCAGGGGTTGTGATTTTAATATTAGATGAGATTGAATTCAGTGGGGAAAGCATTAAACAAGATGGAGACAATAAGACTCACGTTTCAAACCACATGACTATCTAACTGTATGAATATATCTGTATCAAACAGCACTGCTTTAGTATATATGAAGGGAAAAAAAGGAACACATGAGAAGAAACAAATATATTAATAGGAAACTTTAATGTACTTCTCACAGTCAATGATGGATCAAGTAGACACAAAATTAGTAAGAAATAGAAGACATAAATAGGATGATGACTTCTAAGGTAGATCTAATGTACATACATCAAACTTAGTATCTTGAAAACAGAGATGACAATTTCTTTTTAAAGAATACTTAGAATACTCACAAATAACATGAGCAAGTACAATTTATTCTAAGGATGCAGGGATGGTTCAACATGTACAAATCAACATGTACATGACATTAACAAAAGATAAAAATCAAATGATCATTTCAATGAAAAATTGACAAAATTCAACATTTGTTTATGATAAGAAACTTCTAAAGTGTGTATAGAGGGAGCATCCCTCAACATAATAAAAGCCATCTATGACAAACCTACAGCTATATCATATTCAATGAAAGGCTGAAAGCTTTTGCCCTTAAGATCAGGAACAAACAAAGGATGCTCACTCTCACCATTTTTAATACAACATGGTATTGAAAGTTCTAGCCACAGCAATGAGGCAAGAAAAAGAAATAAAAGTCATCCAAATTGGAAAGGAAGAAGGGACTTCCCAGGTGGTCCAGTGGTTGAGACTTCACCTTCCAATGCAGGGTGTGTGGGTTTGATCCCTGGTCAGGGAGCTAAGATCCCACATGCCTCGTGGCCAAGAAAATCAAAACAAAAAACAGAAACAATATTGCAACAAATTCAATGAAGACTTTAAAAATGGTCCACATCAAAAAAATAAATAAAAACAAACAAACAAAATCAAAATCAATCTCTGGCCACCCATAATGGTAAAATCTGCAAATTAAAAAAAAAAATTAGGCTTCCCTGGTGGCGCAGTGGTTGAGAGTCCACCTGCCAATGCTGCCGATGCAGGGGATGCAGGTTCGTGCCCCAGTCCGGGAAGATCCCACATGCCGCGGAGCGGCTGGGCCCATGAGCCATGGCCGCTGAGCCTGCACGTCTGGAGCCTGTGCTCCGCAACAGGAGAGGCCACAGCAGCAAGAGGCCCGTGTACCACAAAGAAAAATAAAAATTGGAAAGTAAAACTGTCACTATTGCAAATATGATACTATATATAGAAAACCCTGAAGACGTCACAAAAAACTTTTAGAATAATAATTGTTAGTAATAATAATAAATTAATAATAATAATAAATGAATTGAGTAAAGTTACAGGACACAAAATCAATATACAGAAATCTACTGCATTTCCATATATGAACATCAAACTATAAGAAAGAGATATTAAGAAAGCAACCCCATTTACAATTGCATCATAAAGAATAAAATACCTAGGAATAAATTTAGCCAAGGAGGCAAAAGAACTGTACCCTGAAATCTATAAGATGTTGGTGAAAGAAATTGAAGATGACACAAATAAATAGAGAGATATACCATCCTCATGGATTGGAAGAATACTGGTAAAAAGATGATACTACCCAAAGCAATCCAGAGATTCAAAGCAATCCCTATCAAAATACCAATGGCATTTTTCACAGAACTACAACAAAGAATCCTAAAATTTGTATGCAACCAAAACAGATCCCAAATAGCCAAAATCTTGAGAAGAACAAAGCTGGAAGTATCGTATGCCCTGATTTCAAACTATATTACAAAGCTATAGTAATCAAAGCAGTATGATTTGTTTCATGCCAGTGCTACACTGGCATGAAAACAGACACATAGATCACTGGAACAGAATAGACAGCCTAGAAATACACCCATGCATATATAATCAATTAACTTACAACAAAGGAGGCAAGAATATACAGTGATGAAAAGATAGTCTTTTCAATAAATGGTACTAGGAAAACTGGACAGCTACATGCAAAAGAATAAAACTATCTTACATTATATACAAAAATAAATTCAAAATGGATTGAAGACTTGAATGTAAGACCTGAAACCATAAAACGCCCAGAAGGAAACATAGGCAGTAAGCTCTTTGACATCAATCTTAGCAATATTTTTTGGACCTGTATCCTCAGGCAAGGGGACAAAAGCAAAAGCAAAAATAAACAAGTGGGACTACATCAAACTGAAGAGCTTTTGCACAGCAAAGGAAGCCATCAAGAAAAGGAAAAGGCAACCAACTGAATGGGAGAAGATGTTTGCAAATCACAGATCTGATAAAGGGTTAATATAAAAATTATATAAATAAATTATATAGCTTAAGGACGAAAAAGCAAACCTATTAAAAACTGGGCAGAAGACCTGAACAGACTTTTCCAAAGAAAACATACAGATGGCCAACAGTCACATGAAAAAATGCTCAACATCACTAATCATCGGGGGAAATGCAAATCAAAACTACAATGAGGTATCACCTCACACCGGTCAGAATGGCTATTATCAAAAAGACAAGAAATAACAAGTGCTGACAAGGATGTGGAGAAAAGGGAACCCTCATGTGCTGTTTGTGGGAAAGTAAATTGGTGCAGCCATTATGGAAAACAGTATGGAGGTTCCTCAAAAAATTAAAAATAGGACTACCATAAAATCCAGCAATTCCATTTCTGGGTCTTCATCAAAAGAAAAACACTAACTTGAAAACATATGCACACCCCAATGTTCAGAGCAGCATTATTTACAGTAGCCAAGATTTGGAAACAACCTGTGTCCATTGACAGATGAATGGATAAAGAGGATGTGGTGTGTATATATATATATATATATATATTTACAATGGAATATTACTCAGCCATTAAAAAAATGAAATCTTGCCATTTGAGAAAACATGGTTGGACCTAGAAGGTATTATCCTAAGTGAAATAAGTCAGAAGAGAAAGACAATTACTGTATGAGTTCACGTATATGTAGAATCTAAAAGCAAAACAAATGAACAAACAAAACAGTAAAAGACTCAGATACAGAAAACAAATTGGTGCTTGCCAGAGGCGAGCAAGGTTAAGGGGCAGGCGAAGTATGTGAAGGAGTTTAAGAGGTAAAAACTTCTAGTTATTAAATAAACAAATCATGGGGATATAATGTACAACATAGGTAATATAGTCAATGATACTGTAATAATGTAGCATGGTAACAAGTGGTAACTAGACTTATTGTGGTAACAATTTTTAAATTTGCATAATATTAAGTCACTATGATATACACCTGAAACTAGTGATATAGTTTGCCAATTATACCTCAATAAAAAAATCACCTGTTTATTCCACAATAAAATTTAAAAGTAATGTGTTTAAATTTGAACATATTTAAAATCTAAATTTAAATTTTAACATTTTTACCTCACCATGTTTCTAGATCCAGCTATGTAGAGTTTCTCTTGAACTTTCTAATAACAGAAGAGTATCGTATGTTGCTTTGAGAGTAGATAGAGAATGGCCCCACTGGGGTTGCCCATGGGGAGGCTGAAAATAGGTGATGTTGCTTGGTTAAGGCTTCCTTTTGTTTCTTCGTAATCAAACCCCCAGATGATTTTATCTACTTATTACCTGGATTCTCAGTCTTTATAGCTCCAAGTTTTCAGATATATGAAAACAGCTCAATAAATGATTTGAATCTCATTTAGTATCTTTCCAACTCCATCAAGTTATAAATGGGAACTTGGAATTCTCAAAGAATCAAAGGACTTTCCCAAAGTTACAAGCAAGTAACTGGCCAAGCAGAAACCAGAATTTAGTTCTCACACCCTGAAACCCAAGTAAATGGAGCAAATGATCATAGACATTCACATATGGCCCTTCCCCCTCCACCATGTTGGAACAGCAAGTGTTCATATCCTTCGAATGCTCAATTTGTGGGGGAGAAACGATAGACAGACAGACAGCTAGTTAACTAGCTAAATAGGATATCTACATACATATGTATAGAATAGAAACAACTTTTTTCCACCAGAGAAGACTCTAATTAAAAAACAAAGTGATTATAAGCCTGTGGAAGGAAAATCTTAGTTTATTTCAATGCAAATACGGTATGACAGCAAGGTCTGCCAGAGGCCTGTGTGTGGGCTCATCTTGACTTTGGGATAAGCCTTCCCCCACCCCTTGTCTAAAGCAACCTGCTCAGTGGTTTTACATAAGCTGGAGAACATTTCCATGCTCCAGTTCATATCAGGTCTATGAGATAACAGAAGGAAGAGGACCCAATATATATAATAAGCAGTTCAACAGCTGAGAAAGATAGCATATGGCAGTGGATACGTAAGTGTAGCTTTGATTTTGGAAGGAGAAGTGAGAAGAAGTATTCCAGAGGCAAAGCTCACTGCCACCTGAATGAGATGATGTATTTTTCTACAACAGAATGAACTTTGTGTGGGCACAGATTTATAGCAAATACAAACACCTGCACAGATCTCAGTAGGGGTTTGAAGAAACACCATTTTCC
Organism: Lagenorhynchus albirostris; assembly: GCF_949774975.1. Classification (NCBI taxonomy): domain Eukaryota; kingdom Metazoa; phylum Chordata; class Mammalia; order Artiodactyla; family Delphinidae; genus Lagenorhynchus; species Lagenorhynchus albirostris. The sequence goes on from NC_083106.1 coordinate 46,439,636, forward strand.
CATGACAGAAATTATAGGTGCGATAATAATAGTATTTGCATTTAATGAAAGTGGGTTTTTTTCAATTCCTGAAAGCATAAAGCATTTGTTAAAATGAATCAACTTATTTTCAGTGAACTTTTCAGCGAAAGAAAGGCATATAACAAGTAAGCTCAAACTGACAAGCTTTAAATAATAGAGCCCTAAGTAAACTGATTTTAATTTAAACAATCAAGTAAAATAAAGCTAATAGGCTTCTTCAGAACTTTTCTATATTGCCATCTAATTTTTCTTAAAAGTTTGTAAAACTTGGAAAACACCCACTGGGGCTGCTCCAGCACTCTTCAACTTGCTTTCAAGATTCAAATTCTAGATTAGAAACGTTCTTTCCCTCCTGGCTTTCACAAGAAAGGAAGATACTACCATGAACATTTGCTTGTTTTTACAAACTCTCTTGTTCAGTCTTATTTCATTCTAATGTTTTAAAATTGTGCACATGAACTTTTAATATCTCGAAAAACCACAAACCTGAATGGATCAGCTGAGTCTGTACTTTACTTTCTTTGCTACCCTAGAGGGGAGGTATCTACCTACTGCAACCCAGAGTATGAACACTCAACTCCACCAAGGAAAATTACTGCGCTGGTAACATGCATCAGGGTCCAGCAAACATGCCTATGATGGAAAGCCTGACACTAACGCTATCCTCATCCATGTGCGATTTTAATCATCACAACCCGGTCACAAGAATAATCCACAGACCGCCTGGGCTTACCAACCTATGGATGTGAATGAAGTCACCTTATCAGTAGTCAATAATGCATCTGTTCTAGTTTCTACCTACAAAGAACCTCAGCCATTTCCATTACAAAGTCACCCTATGACAAAAGCATCAAGTATTTCTGAGAAGCACTTAGGGGGCATCACATGCGGTCCCAGGCTTTATGCCACCGCATGGCATCTACAATGTCTGTTTTGCCTGATTCCTTGTTGATTGTTTACTGTCCATAAAGCCCTAGGGAGAAGCTTCATCATTGCTATCAGTGACAGTGTCCCTCAGAACAATGCCAGAACCCTTGCCAAAGATGCTTCCAATGGCATCGTCTTCCGGATCCACAGCAATGTGGTTCTATCTGTTTTGTTCTCCATCCTACATTCAGCATCAACCACAGTGCTTGTCAGAAAGACGACAACACCCAATGAATAAAATAGGAAGATTCTCAAAATTAGGCACATTTCCTAAATCACCTAGGTTTTTGAGGTACTACAGAATTCTGCAGTGAACTTACTTGGTCTTTCTCTACCAGTTATGTGACACACTGAGAATTTATTTTCCGTTGGAGTAAGAAAGGTTAATTCACTAACCCTTGGAAAATGCAGTGGTGCACAAAAGCCTGTATAATAGAGCACCAGCATGATCACTGTGATGACTGGCTTTGCTCATTTCATTCTCTCATGGTCTTTTACACAAATTTACAGATTTCTCAAGTGCCTCTGAGTGGCCTTGGATTCTTTCACCTCCTTTTGTACATATTGGGATCACTGGCCCCTTTCATCAATCATCCTGTTTGATTAGCTAACTGGTAGCGTTCCTGCAAGTTTATTTGCTTAGATTTTCCATTCTCACAGAAGACTTCGTGACCTTTTAAACCCTTCCAATGCAACCCCACAGCACTCTCTACTTGGCAATATCTTAGCACTCAGCACCTGATGCACCTGCTGGTTTCCTCCTCTTGACTCTAGACACTAGACTGTGTTATTGGAGCACAGTAAATGCTCCCTAATTCACCACTGTATTCTGTGTCTCAGTGGTGTCTAGCGGATATTTACTGTTCCATGAGTGTTGAGAGAAAAACCTACAATGCATCATGTAGAGAGCATCTTAGATATACTAAATGTCTACAAGACACTTAACAAAGTCGAAAATTAACTAGACCCAAGGAGCCTGCAAGGCCTGTATTTGCCCAGCTTCAAGACCAAAGAGCCCAGAGTCAGTGACAGAGACATCAATGGTTTAATGGATTGGGGAGCTTACACATCTGAAGCGAGGTGCCAGAGCAACACCCCACTGTGGGCAGTAGACAGCAGGCAGGACGCGGCTGCAGCCTTCGCTCTGCGGGGGAGGGAGCGGTTACCATTTATAGGCATCACTGACGTCAGGTTGGCTCATGGGTTACCAGGGAAACCAGCAGGGGGCAGGCCCCTCACTGCCCCTTTGAAAAGCTATCAGGTGAAGCTGTTCTGATCTAAAGACTAGAACAATCACCAGCTGGGGAAGGGGGCAAGGATGTAGGAAGGTCAGTCATGTGAGTAGGGTGTAGGTGAAACAGGTGCTGGTCAAGAAGGGGATATACAGAGAGCAAGAGAACAGCCACCTTGGGTGGCCTGTTCATACACTCCACCCCTACATACCCTGCACAACCCTTACAACCTTGGTCCAGCCCTCTTCCGTGGTATCCCTGGGGTCAGATGTGTAGGGGGGCCACTACAACCAGATACCACAGATACAGTACAGACCACGGCAGCCAAAAAGCATCAAGAGTAAGATACTTAGTATGCTAAGAACAGTCATTCACCAGGATGAGGGAAAATTTTGGAGCCAAGTACTTACCAGGTCAATGGAGAGGGAGTCAATGGCAGCAGTGCCCTGTCCATTTATAAGGAAGGTAAGGCCACCCCTGATTTTCACGAACCCAGAGCCCCCCACATGGGAAGGGGAAGGCCCAGCTCTAAAACATTCCAGTGGCCTAGCCGGGAGTCAGCAGTCACATATAGGTCTGCCACACCATGTTATGCTGAGTGCCATTAGGGGTGGACCCATTAGGTCTTTGCAAACAAAGAAAGTTTGGAAAGTAGTTAATACCACTATTTGGACCTGTGTGTCCAGAAACCAACCTATTCCACACAGCACAACCCAGGGAGGCTCATGGGCAGTCAGCTGTACAGTAACGTTTACCAATGGGGGTCTTTCTGATGTATTGGAGTGTGGGACAGGAATATGGTGAGAGTCTTTTCCCCCCACTGACAATGTGGGGGGATGTAACATAGTCACGTTAGCCAAGTCAGTTTTTCATGGAAGTCCAGAGGAGGACAACAATGGTATCTCGCTATAGACCCAGCAATTAGACTCATTTCACAGTGAGGCCATTGTTGCCATTTGGTCCAGAAATAGATTTCCTCTGCTCAGGATGAAATGTAAGACATCTAACAGGCACAACACATTGGAGATCATGACAAGCAAAGTACAAGCAGTAACCGCATTCTGAGATAATACCACACCTACCTGTGGATTTTGTCTTGGTCTGAAGTACAGTTCAGAAAACTCGAGGAACTTGTCTAAAATCATGTTCACAATAGCCACCTTGGATGTCTGAACCACAGCTACTCCATTTTGACTTTCAAAAAATTCCCCTCCTCAATGGCCAAAGCAGATGTACAGTGCATATACAACAGGCCACAAAACAGGCTGCTCTGATCAGTAAAATTTAAGTTAAACTGTGGGTAAGCCAGGACGGCTTCCCCATACCTCCACATGTGAAGATTTTTCCATCATTTCCCCTTTTGATCGCAAATCTTTTAATAGATCAAAATGTACATGCCTTGAAGCCAGGGTGAATGCTGCCTTCCTGCCCTCGGTGCAGTTCATGTCCCTTTATGTTAGGCATCCTTTGTATTTGCCTAGTTACACAAGTTGGGGGAAAGTGATCAGATATCATGAACAAGCTCAGAGGTATGTTGATGGGGTACGTTTAGAGGTTATACATTTTATCAGTTGTACAGAATTGCTACACAAGCATTGTCCATGTGTTTTTAGCAATAAACTTAAAGCAAGTGGTGTTACACATCATGAGTAGTTGTACTCTGTGAAAACTTCACTAGAGAATTCTCCTTCCATCCTGAACATCAGGACAAAAGTATGGCTAACACAGTAACTTTCATAAATACAGACCTCAATTAGCAGAACTAAAGTTTAGTATCCACTGAAACATCATATTTTTCTTTCTAAAATTACCCTCCACCAAACACAGCCAAATCAAGACTAATTTGTTTGCAAGAGAAGTCTGGTCAATTGACCACATAGGCTCCTCCAAACTGGCTGTGGTGGAACTCCTCAGAAGGAGTCTCCGACTGAATTCCCCAAAGGCCTCTCAAAGCCAGGAAAGCCATGCTAAAGGCCTGCCATCAGACTCCACCTCAGTGGATTTCTCTCTTCTAGAGGTCCCAAAATACCGAGATTCCTGCACATGCCAGGAGACAGTCTTTCCCATTCACCTGATAAGGCTACTTGGAACCCAAGAGTCTCCAATTTCTGGATGGACCAGGCAGAGAGAAAATAAATATGTTTCAGCTCTACCTGCAGGTATAGTTTGCCAAATTGCTTTAAGTCATAACCAACGTGAGGGGATGGGCTTCCCTATATCTGGAAAACACAGATCAAAACGAGTAATATTCCAGACAAAAACCATAAAATTTATAACCATGTTCACAGTTCACTCTGTAACCAATCCTTCTGTTAACTTTTTATGAAGGCAGGTTTTCCATTAGGATTCTTTAATTTCTTACCCAGTTCAGCAGTATGATCTGAAATTTATCAGAGACCCGTACTTGAAAAAGTCCTTCCTATGAATCTTCTTAATGATGAAGCACTTTTTACAAAAGCATCAGAGTACAACAGTAGTTGTCTATAAATGACAAAAGACTTAAAAAGGATTAAACACCTGATAACAATGTAATCAAGAAACTTGGTTACAATTACTAGAATTATGACTAGTTATAATCTTAACCCTTAAAAACCTTAATCTCTGGCCAATGTCTTTTGTATTTCTGAGAATTTATGTAAGTGCTTAATTTCTTTTTACACCAATTAAACAGAGCTCATCCACAAACCAGCCTTGACAATGCCATTTGGAGGCAGAGACACATCATATCTATAAGGTACACATGGACTTACATATATCTATAGAGACACAGATCTCTCAGTTTTCCTACTAGAGTTTAAAAAGGCCTCTTTTTATTCCCCTACATTCTCAGGCATTAAAGTTCCTGAGAGCCCAGGTAGGTCATTTCTATCTCAAAGGCACAGGAAGAGAAATACCAATTCCTTCTAGAAAGCTAACTTCCTAAAACGGCATATGCAAAAACCAGTTTTAGAATAGCAAAACAGTCTCATCTTAGACATTTTCAGGGATTTTTTTTTCAGTTTCTAAAGAGCCAATTCAGTTTAAACAAATAACAGTAATAGGCAATAATACACATCATTCATTCACGTTCACATGCCTCATTTACAGAGGAACAAGAATCAGCATTCAAGTTAACATTTGCCTCAGCTGTTAGCTCAGCCCCTGTGGTCTTTCTTAATACAAAAAGCAGCAGCTGGGCTTCCCTGGTGGCGCAGTGGTTAAGAATCCGCCTGCCAGTGCAGGGGACACGGGTTCGAGCCCTGGTGCGGGAAGATCCCACATGCCGCCGAGCAACTAAGCCCATGGGCCACAACTACTGAAGCCCGCGTGCCTAGAGCCCGTGCTCCACAACAAGAGAAGCCACCGCAATGAGAAGCCTGCGCACCGCAACGAAGAGTAGCCCCCGCTCGCCACAACTAGAGAGAAGCCCGTGCGCAGCAACGAAGACCCAACGCAGCCAAAAACAAATAAATTTTAAAAAAAAGCAGCAGCCAACCCACAGCTGCAGCCAGTTTTTTCCCCCTGTAATGGCGGCCAACATCTCTGCAACAGCCTTAGGGGTGTCTGTGAGTGCTCCGTACCCTCTTGGCACCCCCCACTCATCAAGGACAGCCACCACGGAGCCCACTTGCTAGTGGATGGCCACCCTGGATGCCTCCACAACTTGCAGCATCACCCCTGGAACCTTCAGGCGCCCACCCCCCCGTTAGTGGACGCCCCCGCTGCTTTCCATTCCCCATTTTTATTTCCTAACATCTCGGCACTCACCGGAGTTTCCTCGGTCCCCTGGCTGCTCCACCAGTTGTTGGGCTGCACTCCGCAGGCCTACAAGGCCTGTACCGGCCCAGCTTGGAGACTCAAGAAAGAGCCCAGAGTCAGCAACAGACACATCAGTGGTCTCCCGGAAAGGGCGAGCTTAGACGTCTGAAGCAAGGTCCTGGAGTGACACTCCATCCTGTGCAGCTAATGGCAGATGGGCAGGATGTGACGGCAGTCTTCACTCCGGGAGGGAAGGGGGGAGGTTACCATTTATAGGGAGAACTGACTTCAGGTTGGCTCATGGGTTACCAGGGAAACTAGCAGGGGGCAGGCCCCTCACTGCCCCTTTGAAAAGCTGTCAGGTGGAGATGTTCTAATCTAAAGGTTAGAACAACCACCAGCTGGGTTGGGGGCAAGTATGTAGGAAGGGCGGTCATGTGAGTAGCAGGGGGTAGGTGAAGTAGGTGCTGACTGAGCAGGGGATGTACAGAGAGCAAGAGAACAGCCATCTTGGGTGGCCTGATCATACAGAGCCTTACTGATTGAACCCCATTCAATTAGAGAGCAGCTTGTTATTACCTCTGACTGGTCAATGTGAAGTAAATTATACTCTTGAACCAGTTTGTTAAGACTTATTTAAACAGCTACTTTAGCTCATTTTACATCCCAGCTATTTTCTCTTACATCTGATGTGATTCAACTGAATAGGGTGCATCCTATTTAATCACTTGCTTTGCTGTTATTCATCCTTTGAAAATGTAGTTATTGATTACATATGGCACGCCAGATAGTCAAGATACTGGTAACACAACAGTGAACGTGACAGTCGAGATCGCTGCTCTCTTGGTACTTATATTCAAGTGGAGGGAAGTAGACAGAAAATAAATGAATATGCAAGAGTATATAAAAAAGTGATAAGTGCTAAGGTGGAAATACATAAAGGTGCTATGTTAGAGAGACAGCAAGGGAATTCAGTTTAGGCAATCAAAGAGGTTTCACTGAAGAGGTGACACTTAATTTGAGGCATGAGTGGCAAGGAGTCAGCCGAGAAAGAAGCTCTGGGGAGCAGCTTTCCAGCTGAGGAGCAGCTCATGCAAACACCCTAAGGTAGACCCCAGCTTAGCACGTTTCTAGAGAGAGAATGTCTTCCTTTCCCTCAGTTCTCACATTTTTAATGTGTGAATATGCTTGTCTCCTGCATTTAAATATCTGTGGATGACCATGGAAATAATACAAAAATGGCCACATTTATAAAACAAAATTTTAAACTTTGTGACAAAGTATAAAAAGGAGTTTCTGAGGGATCATCTTCACTAAAGCCTGAGAGATTGGACAGGTGGCCTCAATTCTTCCCCTAGGTAGGGCCCTCGGGAATTTTTCATTTTGAGCCCACAACACAAACAGCACCTGAGTTAGCTGATCACGTTTAACAGTCCAGTTCAAGTTCAGACAAAATTTCTTTTTTGTTGTTTTTGGTTTCCTTTAATACTGTCAAGACAGGCCGACTAGGTATAACTGTTCCCAGAGGCTGGTATCACCCTCAGACATGTGGCTGACCTCTCTGAAACAGGCTGCCTCTGGCCAAAGTTCATTCCTCCTTGTCCCAAGTCTGATCTAAAGCTCTCTTGTCTTGTTACCAACAGGTTCAAAACATTCTTCCTTCTATAAGTTTCCATATATTTATATAACACCCTATTATATTCAAATATATACATGTAGGTATATTCATTAGAGATATATACAATGAAGGCATCTATATATGCATATTGATAAAATATGGGCTATATTGTTTGATTCTAGAAATAAACCAAGAGAAATATAAAGATAGAAACAAGTAATTGTTTAGCCAGGCACATATATATTTCATCCAACCGTCTCAACAACCCAGTTCAGTGAATACTATTATCACTACTAGATCTTAAATCATGAAATTGGAGCTCAAATAAGTTTTTTGGTAAAAGCCACACACAATAAGCTGGGAATGCAGCCTGGTTCTGCTTTTTGGTGGGAAGGGCTAGTTGACAGGCATATAGTACATATTTTTAAACATCACCTTCCCATGAAGGTAATGGGAATCTCCTCAGCTCTAAGTGGAGATACTACCTAAGGTGTGGCCAGAGACACAGGCCGGAAGCATGATCCCACCTTGATATTTGAAATGATGTGCTGTTAAGGTTGATGAAATGGGGGTAAGGGGGACCTGGAGGAGGGACAAAGGGAGAAAATGAAACAAATTAACAGATGCATTTGAAACAAGCAGGTGCTGCACACCGGAAAAGGATTTGCAAAATCCTTAGAATAGAGTGGGTTACTATTTCATTGTTTTTCTCACTGATCAGGCCTAAGAAAAAGTCAATTGCACGTAGCACAGCATAGCCAGTTTTTCATTATGTACCAAGATATTCTCAACAGTAGTTATCCACAGTTATAATACCACAATTGGAAAAAGCAGCTGTATTTTTTTTTTTAGCAGCTGTATTTTAATAGGGCAAGTCACAACAGAAGTTCACAAAAGGGGTAGCTAGCTGATCCACAGAAATCAGTCTTTCATATTCAGTGTGGCATCAGTCCTTAATAGAGAGGAAAGCTAGCCTGCAGATACAGAATAATAGAGATTACATTTGTAAATACTGACATATATCGTATGAAATATTTCTCCGCTTGGAATCTTGATCGTCCTAGCCCCTTTCCCAAAACTAATACATTTATATGTCAGTATTAGAACTATCTAATCAGTTACCTATTGCAGTGATTGACGTGTCCATAAAACCCTCAGGTAGCTTAATATTTTTCAATATATGGGTCAAGTCAAAGGACAGTAACGGGCATATATATAAAGTCTTGGTTTCCAATTTTCCACCTCAATTTACCTAATTTGAATAAAATACTTTATTTAAAAGACTAGCATTTTAATTCTAATGACCATATATGTGTTTTTCTTTTAATAAGACTTACTAATATAATTTGTTTTAGTCTTTTATCAATATGCATATATAGATGCCTTCATTGTATATACCTCTAATGAATATACCTACGTGTATATATTTGAATATAATAGGGTATTATATAAATAATAAAATATAATGCTAATAAAAAATATTTTTAGTGACAAAAAATGCAGACCAAAGGTGGGACGAAAATAAGGAGTAGCTCCTTTTCATTTATCCAAAGAAGATTAAAATCAATGTTTTTATTGATCTCTAATTGGAAAACATCAAGTTCTTGAGCAGAGTTAAGCAAAAAAAAGGAAACTACAGGTTTTTTTGCATTTTTATCATCATTAAAATTGATCAATCAACCATAGAGTGCATGTAATTATAAGACCTTAGAATCAAAATATCTTTCATTTCAACATAAGAATCATAGTTTTCATCATTCATGGGGTTGAGAAGTCAAGGAGTGTGTGTGAGTATGAAGTGTGTCTGTGTGCAAGGCAGCTATCACTTGGCATCCCTGGCATGCTCCACAGAAATAGTAGTGTCTATGATTAAATGCATGAAAATAGCTCAGTATGTTTTCAGCTGAATGCAATTCAACCTACCCTACTTTACTGGTGGCAAACGCCTCAGCATGAACATATTCTTTGTCTATATTCACTTATAAATACTCACATCTATAGCACTTTGCTTGTTTGTTTGTTTTTTGACACACAGCTTGGTTTAGCTGTGAAACATTAAATAGAAAATATTCCTGCTTGATTTGGCCTTTCCACCCATGTTCAACGAAACGGGCGTTATACAGTTGTACCCCCAGAGGTTCTGTGAAACATGGTTTTAAGGCCCTTTAAAACCATGAAAAAAACTATGAAGAACTATGAAGAATGAAAACTATGAAGAATTAACTTCTCTTTAAATGGTTTGTCAAGTATCACTACTTTGATTTATAGCAACAAATACTGCAATTTTCATAAATTACACACTTCTCTATTCTTTAGAATCTGAAGAGAGCAAAGGGAAGGTTTACAGAGGTATTGGGGGTGGGAATCAACTATAGAAAAGTTTTTCAGACTATTTTGAATTCCAATTGTCCTGCAGTCATTTTGCATGTCTTTCTAATAAGAGTCTAAAATTTCAGTTTTAGAGGGAAGTTTAAAAATGACACCTTCCTTTAAAGTATGAATTTGAAATTAATTAGCAAATATATTTATACTTTGGAATTTTCTAACCAAAAAACACCGACGGTGTGTGTCTGTGTTTTATCGCAGTTGCCATGGGAATCAAATAAGCAGCCCTAGGCTTTCTCACAGCCTCGCTGTCATTCAGATTACATTTTTCTCACCATCATTTTTCAGCAATACACTTTAATGAAAGCAATATTATCTTTCGCTGCAAGTTAATAAAGATCCAACAGCCATTAGTTTCCCAAGCGTTTGTTTTTAATGGTTATGAAGTTTGTGTCGGAATATAAAATGCCAGGATATTATCCTTCTCGAGGCTTTTGGGCAGAGCGCTCACAGCTGCAGAGCACTACATAATTGCATTTCTTCACTGCTAAGTTCATAACTATTAACCTTTTGGCAAGGATCACCAGAGCCACCATGTCAGAAATAACCGCCTGGCCTCCTTATATCAAACAGCTTGAAAAGAAGAGTCGTGGGCTCTGGCAGCCTGGCATGGACGGCCCTGCCCCGCCCAGCAAGATGAAGCTTCTTCCTGGCTGACTCTTTCGACTAATTTTAAAATGAAGTGCTTAAACTCTTTAATCAGCATCACACCACTCTACAGAGCAACTCTAAAAATTATGTTTCCATGGTAACAACCAGAGACGTATTCACAAGTCCTCATATTGCCTACCTAACCTATTTAATTACATGGGAACCATTAAACTATGTATGTATATGAAATTAAAGCTATATATGTATATTCCTGCATGGAATTAATCCTGCACAGAGGATTAATTATTAAAGCCTCATTTCTTTAATAGGATTTTAAAATACATATGTCTAGAAAAATCTTCAACATTTATAAAAAAGACAGCAGAGAATAAAAATCCTCACACTTGTTTTTGGATCTCACCTTAATTGATTTACAAACTCTGCCTAAAATGAAACCTGTATTTTCATTCCTCATAAAAATTACTTTGGAATGCATGCGTCAGTATTCCTAGAAATATTAAATTATTTATCTGAGACATAAAGACCAATTATCCTGCCTTTCAATTCACCTGAATTTAAAACTAGGTAAGTAAATACATAAATTGATAAGATGGGCAGGGCAGGGAGAGTGATAGGTTATCTGCGTCACTTTCCCTTTGTCTCCAAAGCATATGTTTATTTCTTTCAGCACATATCAATGTGGTGATCAATCAATCAATGTGCTGATATCAATGAGTCTCAGGTTCTGTATAAGGTCCTGGGGGTAAACCAATGAAATACAAATAAGCAAATAGTTCATGTTAAAATTGATGAACACACCATGTGCAGTGGCAGCATCTAATATAGACAGTGGGGGTAAGCCAAGAAGGCTTCCTGGAGGAGGTGAAATCTGAGCTGAATTTTGATGAATGAGGAAGAATCTGCCCAGCAAAGTAGGACAAGGGAAGGATTAAGGCATCCTCAGAAATAAACAGCATGTGCCAAGCAAGGAAGACACTCTAAGTAAGAAAGATCCGATTGTGTGCTGTGGCTAGAACATGGAGTGCACTAGGGGTGGCAGGTGGTCAGCCTGGAGAGATACATGGACAGCCATCAGTCAGGGTTTTGAGAAGTGTCTGAAGTTTAGAAAGGTCATTCTGGTGGCTGTTGAACTATGTCCTAAAGGGGGGCTCAAGGTAAAGAGACCCATGTAAAAATTAAGAGAGGCTGGACGAAGGGAATCTGGTGGAGATGGCAGGGATATCTCTGATAAAGAGGTAAAATTGCCAGTTTTTGGTGATTGATTTTATCCAGGAAGTGAGAGAAGTTTTAAGTGGCATCAGGTTCTGTACTTACATTATTGACTTCTTAAAAGGATCATGTGCAATCACTGCCTGAATTTTCAAATATTATCCTCGTTCCTCAACCCACTTAATTCTGGATTCTACCTCCACCACTCTACTGAAATAACTCACACTAAAACACCATATCCACTTACCATATCCACTTACTTAGATCATCTTCCACCCTCAGCGTCCATGATGCTGTACCCCGCCCCCCGCCCCGGTTCTCCTCCTCCTCTGCATCATCTCTTCTGAACAACATTCCTGTGTGTCTTACTCCCCCCAGGACTCAGGTTTTTCCAAGTTACCACAACTCAATATACCAAATCCTAAATTCACCATCTTTCCCACGTGCCCTCACTCCATCCCAACACTACCTTTCTCAGTGCCCCCATCTCAGCAAATGGTTCCACAATCAACGTTAGTATTTTAAGCCTTAACACTCACGTTTTTTATTAACTGTTTCCTCTCCCTCAAGTCCTGTATTCAACCAATGACCATGTCCTGTTGATTCTACCACCTAAAGATCTCTCATTGCCATCACCTGAATCCAAACTACTAGCATCTCTTTTAATAGCTACCCAATTGCCTTTCTGAATTCTCTCTTGTATTTCTCCAATTTGTTTTCCAGACAGCAGTGTGATTTTTTAATGCAAATCTGACTTTATCACTTTGCTACTTAAAATAGTTCAATCGTTTTCTATTGCATGAAGGATAAAGTCCAAAATTGGTAACATGACCTATGCTGACTTTGATTATCTTGCACCTGCCAATATTTCCATTCTTGCCTGGCATTGCTCTCCCCCTAAGATGTCAGCACTTAAGATTTCAGAGATGGAGTATTTCCCACTGTTAACTAATATCCAATAACTGTTCAGAACGAAAAGACAAAGAGTTAAAGGTCAAGGACATAAGAGATGATGATAGTGTCATCTGTATGGACACGAAATTTACAGAGGATGATGGCAGGAGTTAGGGTAGAAAAAAAAGTAATTCTCCATGAATTATTTGTTGGTTTGGTTTGTTGATAAAAGTTTGCTGATTATAGTAACAAGGGAGATAGAGTAACACTACAAACATCTTGTGAGTTAATGTACCAAGTTTCATTCAAGGAAAGGAAAGTAATGGTTTAGTAACAACAGTAAAAAGCTTAGATAGGCCAGTGTTTACTAACATCCCGCATTCTGGGTACAACCCAGAGGCCACAGAATATTACAGGAAGAGTTAAAAGTTCTGAATTGAGACCTGATTTTGCCCTTCGCTTTTCTCCTCATGCTGGGCATTGAAATATCTGAAACAAAATATTCTCTTCAATAAAATGGGAATTAGGCCAACTTCCCTGACTACCTCAGAGAGATGCTAAGAAGATTAAATGAGATAATGTGCATAAATAAACTCTATGTTCTTTATAAACTCTACAGCCTTGAACAACTTATTTTTCCTCTCATTCGCATATAAGATGGACACACGCCAGACAACTTCTTAAGGTCTTATTATCTCTAAATAAAGTTTACTATATTTGTTATCCAGAAGTAATTTAAGAAGTATAAATTGCTTAATATACTATCATCAAATGCCTGAGCCCTTCATCATCTAGTTAAGCATCCTAAAGAAATGAATCAGTAAAGCAGGCCAAAATAGCCAACAGTGCATCAGGAGGGTGGGCTCGCCACCAGCAGGCTCCAGAGTGTTTGTAAACTGTCCTTTGCAGGTGTACATTTCAGGATGACACCATTTTTGCAGTCTACATCTTCTCCATCAGTGAGGGTCCTAGCTTCCAGTTTTCCACCATCCTCACCAGTGGGCAACCACAACTCTCCTGTAATCCAGCTGACATTCTGGTCTAGGCAACAGGCAGGAGAAGATTAAGGTCACCCATTCCATAATTAGCATCATGAAATCAGAGCTCAGCATCCAAAAAAGAATGAAAACTAAGATTTTTTTCTGAAGAAGGGCTAAGGAGCAAATATGTTGTCTAAAAATAAAGACTAGCCACGGATTTAAAGAGGCAGCTCCAGGCCTGAATTATGACGTAACTCGACAAGCTTCGTGTCTCCCAAACCCCAAAGCGTATGTCTAATGCTCTAAAGCAGGGTGTTCCCCTTCCAAGTCATCTGATCCATTTTCTATTTTGTGTTCCACAGGAACAAGAAGAGGCCTTCAGCAAACATAATTCTTGTATGTAGGTAAGTGTTGATTTAATGAATTACTTAAATTCTTGTTGTTGTTTTTTCAAAATCCACAATCAGGTGGAAAATGTCTGCAAATTTAGTATGTGTTGAAGGTTTTCTGATTCTTAGTTTTATGCTTATATTGTTTCTAGCAGTAACACTCAACCCTTGACAATTGGAGTGCCACTTACTCATCTAGCATAGCTGCAGGTAAGTGACATAATAATGTCTAAATGGACTTGCGCTGACATGTTGAAATCATGCTAATGAGTTTCCAAATGAAGAGATTACAACCGACTCTTACAGACTTCATAAATGAGGTGATTATTTCTTATATCTTATATTTCAGGTTCAGCTATACAAAATAAGTAGCTAGTAGCAATAAGGGATTTAACACTATTTTTTAATGACAAAATAACAGATTGCTTTTTTATCCATTTCAGATTTATACTTTCAACATGAATCCCTTCATGCAAAGATTTTTACTGTGATGACTCTAAGATATTGGCAAGTCTTGTTCAATTTAAGCCCCAGCAATATGATGGGAATATAGTCTTCTTAATTCCCTTTCTAACCACCTAGCCCAGGAGAAAGAGGGTTATAGGATTAAAGCCATTGCTGTAACATAAGATTAATATATCCATATGTAAATTAGATTCAGAACATAAATCTATCATATGCTCAGGGCTGTACCTAAGAAAAATCTTACCAGTGGCCAGATAACTGGACATTATATAAAAAAGGTTACAGAGAATATGTATGAAAACAAGTCATTGTGACAGATCTTGATGGAAGAATAAGACTATAGAAAAGTCATAAAAAATGTCGTATTTGTGATATAGTTGGAAGTATGTTGAATATTAAACTGTAATTAATTTTCAGAGACATGGAAGAAATAAAGATTTGTTTAATTAATTCACCCAATAAATATTTATGGTGTCTTTGCTATATGTGGGCGCTGTTCCAGGTCCTAGGGGATCAACATGAAACCAAGCAGAAAAATCCTCCACCTTCATGGAGCTCATATTCTTATGAAGAGACACAAATAATAAATAAATAAATAAATAAATAAAAGAGCATGAAATTCTCCTTCTGGCCAATATGAAGTAACAGGAAATCAATTTAATCTCTCATTTGGAACAATCATAAAATGGAAAAATATATGAAACAATAGCTTTCAAGACACTGACCATCATACAATGAAGGACAGTGATCCCTGAAATTAACTGATTTTTCTCATTGATTACTTTTCCCTCTAGTGGTTTGAAATAAATGCATTTAATTTTTCTGTTTTACCCTTCATTCATTCAGCAAATACTTAATGAGCATCTACTATGTACCTGACAATCTTCCAGGTTATAGTGATGTAGCAATTAGGAAGAGGAGAGGTAGACAGATAATAAATGAGCAAATAAATGTATAGTAAGCCAGATGATGCTAAGTGTTATAATAAATAGAGTAGGGGATTTGTTGTCTGTGGGAAGAACACTTGCTGTTTTAAATGAAGTTATCAGATAGAGCTTTGCTTAGAAAGCAACATTTGGGCAAAGATCTATAGTTTGTCAAGAAGAAAGCTATGCAGGTATCTGAGATAAAGCTGAATGATCAGTGGAAGTAAGGAAAAACGGTATGTGCATGCCACGAACTTTGAGGAACTTCTTCATGATACAGGGTGTATGGTTCCATGTAGAAGGAGGCAACCCTAATTGACTCACAACTCCCCCCAAATATGGAAAACAGGATGCTGGAGAAATAAAGAAAGGCATCTCAGAAGAACTGTATATCAAATCCCTAATTTGGCAAGGTAAAGGCAGGCAGTGAGGTGGGTAGCCAAAACCAACCATTTCAGTACAACAGGGATTCCTTTAAGGCTAAAACAAATCAAGAAACTGTGTGGTGTGGCTTCCTTCCAGAGCAGATGTCCCCCACAGGCAAACAATACAAAATAGAGTCATAGAGGGAAAAAGCCTACCCTAGTGTGATTTTCTTCCAGAACAGGCAGCCAAAGACAGAAATCTAAGGTTCTAAGTCCACTGAAATAAGCAACAGAGGAAAATAACATTAAAAATATTAGGAATTTGCTTATTGAGGGTAATGGTTGAGTTCTTTGTTGCAGACCACGCTTACCCACCCTTCCAAGAATGTCTAGAAAAGCTGTTCACAATACTCACATACACATGAAAAAAAAATCTATTGGAAGACACCAGAAAGCTACTAAGTCAGATAGGACTTAAGGGGACAGGGGTCACGGAGAAAAGGGAAGCTCATTAGAGAACGATACGCACCCTTGTCTTCTGTGGTAATTTGTAACAAGCTAGACAGAATGAGAAGGTGATCAGAAAGGGGCTGTTAAGAGACTATGAAGCTGAGCAGTACTAGTGGAAATTTCATGAAGCTGGGAAGACAAAACGTACATTTCAGGATACACAAAGGAGGAAGGGCACTGGTAAATACCCCAGGCACCCAACCAGGACATTTGGAAGAACTACACTGTAAGAGTAAGGATTATGTGAAAATGACCAACCCTAACAGAAGTCTAAAAACCAGCTTCCAACCAGCTTAATGCTATTCTGGATTGAAGTAATCTTTTCTACTGTAGCTGCCAACCAGAAAGAAACTTCTCTGCCGATGAAGTTCATTTTAACCAGAGTCCCAGAATATCTCTACACTTTTTCAACTACTATGTCTGGCCTTTGAAGAAACGTTGCCATGACTCAAAGCAAAATAAATAAAAGCCAAGAGAAAAAACAGAAAACAGAAATAGTTCCATACATATCATAATACCAGATATTGGTTTACAAAATATGAACTTCAAAATAAGTGTGATTAACATGTTCAACAAATAAATTACAAAATGGAAAATTTCACCAGAAATCAAAAATATATAAAAAAGAATTACATGGAAATTCCCGAGCTGAAAAATATAATAACTGAATTTAAGAACTCAATAGATGGATTCAGTAGCAGATTAGACAGAGCAGAAAAGAAGATTAGAGGATTAGTGTACTGAAAGATAGGCCAATATATCCAGACGGAAGGGTACAAAAGGAAAAAAAAAAGGTGGAAAACACACAAATAAGTTAAATAGTATTACAAGACAGGGCTTGTCAAGCTTTTTCTTTTTAGGTTTTGTGGGTCATATGACCTCTGTCACAACTACTCAACTCTTCAGTTGTAACACAAAAGCAGCATAGATAAGACATAAACAAATGGGTGTGGCCGTCTTCCAACAGCCTTCATTTACAAACAGAGGTGGTGAGCAGAACTGTACCCTGGAACTGTACTTTCCTGACCCTGATAGAGGACAAAGTGAAAAATTTAACATACATGTAATTGGGGTTCCAGAAGTTGAGGATAGAGATGATGGGGAAGAAGCAATTTTGGGAGAGATATTGACTAAGAATTTTCCAAAAAAGACATGTCACAGATTCAGGAATCTCTATTGCTGGCTCATCACATAAAAACTGATCAACTATAGCCAAAGTGAACATCTTAAAAGCAGCCATAGTAAAAAGACCCATTACCTTTAAAGGAGCAACAATAATGCTGATGGCCATTTTCTCAACAGAAACAGTGGAAGCCAGAACACAATGAACAAGATCTCTAACGTGAGGAAAGAAAGTTAATTCATGGTCTAGAATTCTAGAGTTAGCAAAAATACCCTTCAAAAGTAAAGATAAAATAGTGACATTGTCATACAAAAAAAAAAACAACAACAACTAAATCATCACCAGACAATCAACAGCATAAGAAATAAACAATAAAGAGAATGCTCCAGGTAAAGAAAATAATCCCCAAAGGAAGGGTAAAAAAATCTACAAAGAAAAAGATTAATAAAGAGGTTAAATGCACGTGTAAATCTAAATGAATATTTATAGTGTAAAACAATGATAATGTTTTATTGTGGAGATTTTAATATACGTAGAAATAAAATACATGAAAACAATAACACAAAAGGTGGAAGGAATAAAAGGAGTTAGTGTTCATTCTTTGCTTTGTACAGAAAATGATAAAAGCATTTTTAAAAATATTTGACTCTAATAAGTCAAGCATGCATGCAGTAAACCCTAGTGCAATTCATAGAAGAATATAAAAGGAAATATAACTAAAAAGCTAATAGAAGGGGGAAACGGCATGATTGAAAAAAGGACAATGGAAGTGCAAGGAGGTGAATCACCCTGTAGAATCAGAGTGAGGGTTAAATTACATAATGACAAGAACA
Organism: Lagenorhynchus albirostris; assembly: GCF_949774975.1. Lineage (NCBI taxonomy): Eukaryota > Metazoa > Chordata > Mammalia > Artiodactyla > Delphinidae > Lagenorhynchus > Lagenorhynchus albirostris. Next base: position 46,457,863 of record NC_083106.1, read on the forward strand.
AACTCAGAGAGATGAGGGATGAGCAAAGAAAAGGGTAAGGACCTGAAAGAGCCCCCTGCAGGAGTGAGACAAGGCTGAAATAGAGGCTTGTGGAGAGAAATCAGGATGAAAGCGGTGACAGAGTCGGCAGAATTGAGACAGGAGAAAACAGGATAACAGGAGGTCGGCAAGAGAAAAGGCTGTGAGGTCTCTACTATGTGAAAAGGAGAATCACTGAAGTAGTAGAAAGGTAGACAAGAGATATATTTGGGAGGTTTTACCATGCAAAGCTATCTTCTATATCATAAAACACAGATATATATCACCTTTAGACTGGTTAATATTTAAAGAGGAAAATATCACTTTAGTAGCACTATAACTCATTCACAGAAAAATTCTACCTGTCCAACCCTACTTTAAGCATCTTTAAGTTTTGACATGCAGCACAAACTTCATATCATGGCATAAAAATAGGCATAAAAATGTTGAAAAAATGATGATACAGGCCAGCAAGGAAAGATTACTAATAATTGAAAGCAAACTTCATTGTAAAAAAGAGTGATGTATTTTGCTACTTTTCTGATGTGACTAAGAGGAATTAACACACCAAATTTCTATGATGCCATGTTTTTTTCATATTACATTATTTCAGTTATTGAAAGTGTGAGAGGATGCAATGAAATAGAATTTGGGATCAGGCTTTAGTTCATTTGAATTTCAATGTCTGGAGCAAGAATTTCTTGTGTTTAAGTTAATCATCACAGGCTGAACAATGGAAATTCTGAATCAGATAGCACTAGTGATGGTGTCTGTATGACTAAAGAAATAATGAAAATATATTAAATGCAGCTTATGAAAGTTGCCATTTTGCTTTCCTAATAAAACATTTGAGTTGAGAAACATTGAAGACTTCTTGTCACAATGGATCTATAGATTCAGACTTTGGTTAAATTTATTTGTTGCTGTTATAGTGATGATGGATATGAAATAGGAATTCCAGACTCAACATCACCAACGTCCAAAATAGAACAAAACCTAAAATCATGAGCAGAACAGAAGGCAGAGAGGCCAATTTGGCCCCTCATCCAGGAGCAGGCAGTTGGGGCCAGGCATTCTGTTCCCCTGGGATAGAAAAGGTCAAAGGTGTTCTTTGTGGGTGGGAGATTGAAGAGCTAGAAAACCCGAGCCTAAATCTGCTTGAAGCCAGGACCACAGGTGTCACTGGAAATGATTTGATGTGGTTTTAGAAGGATGCTGACCCAAGGAAACACAAAAAGCATAAATTTAGGAGCTGAACCAAGTTGCCCATTTGTCTGATAACAGGATCTTCATAATCCCATTAACCATGATGGCGGAGGATCCCAGATGCACTTATAGGACCTGATTCTGGACCAGCAGCCAGGGAGTCTGGAGGGATGCAACTGTTATACGAAACTCAAAGCCAGTAAAGTGTTTGCAGAGAGAGTGACAAAAAATATAAAATAAAAAGCAAACACATAGAAAATTTTCTACTCAAAATAAGACTTGAAAACCAAAATTCCAAAGTATCTAATGCTAAGAAATTTTAAAAAATCAACAAGCAGCTAATGAATTTACTTCAAGTGAAATTACTTTTATGAAACAGTCTGGAAAAATACCTTAAAATTAATGTAAATTAGATATTTAAAGAGAAAATAGGATAAACAACAAGGTCCTACTGTATAGCACAGAAAACTATATTCAATATCCTATGATAAACCAATGGAAAAGAATATTAAAAAAAGAATTGTGTATATATGTATAACTGAATCATTTTGCTGTACAATAGAAATTAACACAACAGTATAAATCAATTATACTTCAATAAAAATATATATTGATAAAAAATAAAATTAAAAAAGAGAAAATAAAAATAAAACTTCCTTTAAAGTAGAACTGAATTTTTTTTTTTTTTGAAGATGTTGGGGGTAGGAGTTTAGTAATTTATTTATTTATTTTTGCTGCGTTGGGTCTTTGTTTCCGTGTGAGGGCTCTCTCTAGTTGTGGCAAGCGGGGGCCACTCCTCATCGCGGTGTGCGGGCCTCTCCCTATCGCGGCCTCTCTTGTTGCGGAGCACAGGCTCCAGATGCACAGGCTCAGTAGTTGTGGCTCACGGGCCTAGTTGCTCAGCAGCACGTGGGATCGTCCCAGACCAGGGCTTGAACCTGTGTTCCCTGCATTAGCAGGCAGATTCTCAACCACTGCGCCACCAGGGAAGCCCCAGAACTGATTTTTTTAAGCAAAAGCAATGTAACAAGGATCAGTAGACATGAAAAATCTTGGAAGGAAAAAAAAAAGTTGTTAAAAATTTTTAAATGCAGCAGATAAGATACAGTCTAGACCAATGCAAATCAAACTAATTTTGTTAAAGAATCATATTTTTTCCAATCTGATACTTTTCTAAAGTAAAATAAAAATGAATTATTATAGTAAGTTAAATGGAAAAAATCCAGACATGCAAAATACAAGCAAATTTTTATGATATTCAATAGACATAAAACTACATTTTAATAAACATAATCAGAATGAACACAATATAAGAAAAAATAAAATAATTTCAAAAATTATACATCTACTTTGAAAGTTTGCATATAGACAATTAAAATACAGAATCAGCACTATTTACAATAGCCAGGACATGGAAGCAACCTAAATGTCCATCAACAGATGAATGGGTAAAGAAGATGTGGTACATATACACAATGGAATATTACCCAGCTATAAAAAAGAACAAAATAATGCCATTTGCAGCAACATGGATGGACCTAGAGATTGTCATAATGACTGAAGCAAGTCAGACAAAGACTAATATCATATGATATCGCTTATATGTGGAATCTAAAAAAAGGATACAAACGAACTTATTTACAAAACAGAAATAGAGTCACAGATGTAGAAAACAAACTTATGGTTACCAGGGGATAAGGGAGGGGAGGGATAAATTGGGAGACTGAAATTGACATATACACATTATTATACATAAAATAGATAACTAATAAGGACCTACTGTATAGCACAGGGAACTCAGTACTCTGTAATGGCCTATATGGGAAAAGAATCTAAAAAAGAGTGGATGGGGCTTCCCTGGTGGCGCAGTGGTTGAGAGTCCGCCTGCCGATGCAGGGGACACGGGTTTGTGCCCCGGTCCGGAAAGATCCCACATGCCACGGAGCGGCTGGGCCCATGAGCCATGGCCGCTGAGCCTGCGCGTCTGGATCCTGTGCTCCGCAACAGGAGAGGCCACAACAGTGAGAGGCCCACGTACCACACACACACACAAAAAAAAGAGTGGATGTATATTACGTACAACTGATTCACTTTGCTTTACATCTGAAACTAATACAACATTGTAAATCAACTATACTTCAATAAAAATTTTTAGAAAGATACAGAATCACTATTATATTAGCAACTTTTTGAAATTCTGCAAATAGTTATTAGTGAAATAATGATTTCTCCTTCTTAAACACTTTGAATGATATCAATGTATATCGATAAATATTTGAAGTTTTTGATGTGACAAATAGGCTTTCTTTTTGCCTATTAACTTATCTAGTTTAAAATAGATTGGCAAAAATACTCCTCAAAGGGGATAATATACTTACAAAATGTTTCATCTGTTTTGTTTTAATAACATTAGTAGTAGAGAAATCAAATTCAAAAGAGATCTCAGGATTTTTTTAAGCTTTTATCCAAAATGAAGCAAATGACACTGAATTTTCAAAATGTCATCTTCAATTCTTCATCACTATTCAGATCCAACAATTTACACCATAAAATTATAATTTCATTTAAATTACCTTCTGGTAAAAAAAAAAAAAGACTCTGAAGCCATGATTTTTTTTTCTGTCCATGGATTTCTTTTGATAAAAAAAAAAATCAAAATAGTCTGCCACAAACCCCAGTCTAACATGAGAAACATTAGATGAACTCAAATTGAGGGACATTCTACAAAATACCAACCCTAGCAATATTTCTCAAAATTATTAAAATTGTAATACATACATACATGCATATATACATAAATAAAACAAGGCAAAACTGAGAATTTGCACCAATTGGAGTGCACTGAGACATGACATCTAAATGCAGCATGGACTGGATCCTGGAAGAGAAAAAGTATGTTGGTAGAAAAACTGGCAAAATCTGAATAAGTCTGGAATTTAAGTTTAGAAAGTATAGAAAGTATATCTGATCCATAGATGTTCAGGGATAAATTTTTGCAGATGTGCAATAGACAGACAATAACTTATTTCTTTGGTAAATGATATTAACTTACTGAACTTGTCATAATAATCTGTAGAAATGTATTTTTCCTTTCCATCTTATCTACAATTGAAAAATATGTATATTCCTTCCTTTGCATGGAAGTTATTTAGATCATTAAAAGCACTGAGCTATGAGACAATTAAACAGGACTGACTATCCAAGTCACATGTTTAAAAAATTGAGACCAAATAGGTTTATAATCTTTTGGAAACACTAAGAGTTTATGCCCTAGTTCTCATATTCTTAACAGAATATTTCCCCTGGAAAACTATCATCATTACCAAGCACAATGTTGTTTATGACTGGCTGTCATATTACCACATAATAAAGATAATAATAAAAAGAATAATTTTGATTAACATATTAACCTTTAACTAATTCATAATTCTGCATCATTAAGTGCATGATTCTACTGATGTTTCCTCTCAATAACCATTGAACCTAGCACAAAATATCAGTAATTTATGACAGTTCTTTTTAAAAGCACATATGATTGGTAACTTAAATATGCAAGTCTAAACAGCTTGTTTGATAAAGATCAAATCATATTGGTCATGAAAAAGTATTCAAAATTGAAATTAAAAGACCAACCTATAAACCTGTTAGTTATAACTGAAAGCAGTCTTAACAGAACTAGTATAGCTTTGAATACACTTTTTTAATTAAGAAAGGTTTTTTAAATGATTTCAGCATTTAAGTCAAGCAGCTAGCAAAACAACAATAGAAATAACATAAAGAACAAAACAAAAGATATAATTAGGATAAAAGTGAAAATAAATAAGATAATAATTGATTCAACAAAGTTGGTATTATATCAAAAAAGCAAACTACCTAACATAAATATTTATAGATATTGACCAAGGAAAAAGTTGACTCGAATAAAACATATGAATGAAAGGAGGACATGACCACAGCTTCATTAAAGATTTTTTAAATTTTAAAAGCTTAAATAGCTGCTCAAGAAAAATTGGAAACGTGAATGAATTAATGACCAGTAAATCAATTGAATTGATAATTAAAAATCTTACCCTCAAGGACTTTCCTAGTGGTCCAGTGGTAAAGAATCCGCCTTCCAATGCAGGGGACGCGGGTTCGATCCCTGGTGGGGGAACTAAGATCCCACATGCTGCAGGGCAACTAAGCCCACATGCCACAACTACTGAGCTCGTGCACCTCAACTAGAGAGCCACATGCTGCAAACTACAGAGCCCACACGCCGCACTAGAGAGAGAAAACACCTACATGCCACAACTAGAGAGAAGCCCACGTGCTGCAAAGAAAGATCCCACCTGTAGCAGCTAAGACCCAACACAGCCAAAAAAAAAAAAAAAAAAAACAGAAAGAAAATAAATTAAAACAAAAAAATCTTACCCTCAATGACCTCACTTACCCACAGAATCTCCAGGCTCCCACTGCTTCTATATAGGATTTATTTTGCCAAGCTGACAAAGAAAAAAAATAATTTTTTTTTGCAACAAATTATTTCAAAGAATGTTCTAAATGGGTGAAGTGCCTCATTTTATAGTACTAGAATAACTGGAAACTAAAATCAGACAGAGATAGCACAAGATAAGAAATTTATAGGCCAATCTCACTTTTGAACACATGTAAACATGCTACGTAAAATTCTAATATAAAATGCAAATAAAGAAAGATGAATCATAAGCAACTTGGTTTTAACCCAGGAACAAAGGAGTATGCAACATCAGAAAATCTAATGATGTAGAACACAGCATTAAGATGGTAAAAGAAAAAATCCATCTCAGAAGATGTCTATAAGCCTACAATGCTAGTCAACACTCATTCATTGAAAAAACTTAGCAAGCTGAGACTAGAGACTATCTTGAACATATGAAAATTACCTATGAAAAGCATAAATCTAAAGTAAAATTTAATGATGAAATTTTAAAATCATTCCTTTTAAAATGAGAAAGCTTCCATTCAAAATTATACTCCAAATTTTAGCTATTGCAAGGAGACAATATAAAGAAATTAAAAGCATAAGAACTGAAAGATGATATTAGGCAAAAAAAGTTTATTATCTTGAAGATGATGATTGTTTACATAGAAAATATGAAAGAATCTATAGACAAATCATTAGAACTAACAAAGTTCAACACTTTTTCCAGAATGAACATAAAAAACCAAGAGTTCCAATATGTCAGTAATAAAACTTTAGAAACAGCAAAAGAGAAAAATCTCATTTAAAATAGCTACAAAAACCTTAAATAAGTAGGAGCTGATTTAACATAAAATGTGAAAATTCATGGAAAAAGTGTAAAACTTTATAAAGGTCATAAAATAAACTATAAATTAAGTTTAATTATATATCCTGTGTTATATATTTTATAGCAAGATAATATAAAGACATCATTTCCTCCTGAATTATTTGTTCAATGCAATTTCAATAAAAATCTAGAGTTTTTCTTGGAACTTGGTATACAAACCTCAAAATAGAAAAGAAAGGGCTAAACATAGGTAATGGGTTCTGAAGACTAGCCAGGTATAGAGATTTAAAATATACCACTAAATATTAATTCTTAACATAAAGAAAGAATAATATGCAAATAGAACAGAATAATGTGGTGGACTGGAAGATACTCCATGAGGTCTGCCTTCTTTGCTTTCTTTCTTTCTTTTTTTAATTGGAGTATAGTTGCTTTACAATGTTGTGTTAGTTTCTGCAGTACAGCGAAGTGACTCAGCTATTTGTATACATGTATTCCCTCTTTTTTGGATTTCCTTCCCATTTAGGTCACCACAGAGCATTGAGTAGAGTTCCCTGTGCTATACAGCAGGTTCTCATTAGTTATCTATTTTATGCATAGTAGTGTATATATGTCAATCCCAATCTCCCAATTCATCCTTCCCCCCATTTCCCCCCTTGCTGTCCATACATATAGAGACTGTCATACAGAGTGAAGTAAGTCAGAAAGAGAAAAACAAATATCATATATTAACACATATATGTGGAATGTAGAAAAATGGTACAGATGAACCTATCTGCAAAGCAGAAATAGAGGTCTGCCTTCTTTCGGAAAGACCTTGTATGAGCTGCTACTAACAGATCCTTCAGGGTTTGCCTCAGCAGAGGGCTGCCTTCCCCATGGCACACCTTTCCCAGAGCGACCCAAATCCAAGGACTGATTGTGGAGAGGGTATAAAGGCTGGAGCTTTTTGCCCACTGGGGTACAATTTTTAGGGGTTGTTATATTCAGAGCATTCTGTAGGGTTAGCTGAGTCTTTCTTAGCCATTAATCAGTCGACCTAAGAAAGAAATGGAAAATTTTATTCAAGCCAAATTGAGAATTATAACCTGGGAACAGCCTCTCAGAAAGCTCTGAGAACTTTTCCGCCCATTAGAGGTCAAAGCACAGTTATATAGGTTTCAGACAGAGGGCTGTACATTGAATGACATATTATTTACAGTTCACACAATCTAGCGAATAGTGGGCCATGGGTCATCATGGCCCCTTACAAGATTAAGAAGGAATGTTATCTTTTAAGGAGTTGTCTTGTTGGTCTAGGAGAATGTTGCTGTTTGTGGTCAATCAGGTTTTTCTGTGGATGGGAGGTTTGGTCGATGCATTATGCAGATACACAATGCACAGTAAAGGGGAGAGAGGAGGCCAAAGGGCAGAAAAAAATTTTCATGTTTAAATTTTTCTTTTCTTGCCATAAAATATGAATTTTATTTCATACCATGCATCACAAGTTGACTTCTCATCTGCGCAATCCTACTTCCTCCCCTTCCCTCCATAGATGCCAATCCCTAATAAATACCCTGCACACCAAACTACATCTCAGCACTGCTTCTGAACCTCCAGCCTGTGACATAAGGAGCCAGAAACAATCCACAGGCATAGGAATCCTGATAAATGACCGCAGTCACACTATAAACCAGTGGAGATATATTCCATCCATTATAAGGTGCTAAGACAAATGAGTACACGGAAAAAAATTATAACTCACATCATACACAACAATCTACTGATTCACGATCTAAATTCAAAAAGAAAAACCTTAACATTTGAGAAGACTCTACAGGAGAATACTTTTAAGACCTTGGATGAAACTTCCATATGACAAAAGACACTAAATAAAATTGAAAGAGAAACCACAAGCTGAGGGAATAAATTTGATGCAAATATAATTGAGAAAGCTGAAATTTATAAATATCTTTTATGAATCACTAAGAAAAGGCAATCAAATAAACAAATGAGTAAAGCTTATGAATAGTCAATTCACAGGGGCAGAAATTTAAATTGCCAATGACAGTGTAGAAAGATGTTCAAATTAATTAGCAATCAGGAAGGAGCAAAAAAAAAAAAAGGCAACAGGGCTTCCCTGGTGGCGCAGTGGTTGGGAGTCCGCCTGCCGATGCAGGGGACGCGGGTTCGCGCCTTGGTCCGGGAAGATCCCACATGCCGCAGAGCGGCTGGGCCCGTGAGCCATGGCCACTGAGCCTGCGCGTCCGGAGCCTGTGCTCCGCAACGGGAGAGGCCACAACAGTGAGAGGCCCGCGTACCGCAAAAAAAAAACAAAAAGACAACACTTCTCTCCTACTAGTTTGATAAGAATTTAAAACTCTGACAGCGTCTAATGTTAAACCAATTGGATTTCACATACACTGCTCATAGGATCGTCATTATTAACCTCTACAGAGCAACTTACCAATAATTCTCTATCAAAGTACATACTCTAGTAACACTGTCCCACATTTTCACAGAGGCTCATACTAGACTATTTATTTAGCATTATTCAGAAAGAAGAATTAGAAACAATCTAAGTGGCAATCAATAGGAAATGGATAACTATATTTTGCATGTTCACAAAGGAATATTATATGGTAATGAATATTCATGAAATAAGATCATTGATATCATCAAGAAAAAGATCTTGAAAATAGTGTGGAGAGAAAAAGGTGCATAAATATCTGTATAATATAATACTATTTACTTAAAGTTTTAAAATAATCCAAGCAATAATACATATTTTTATGGGTGTATATATAAGTAAAAGTGTTATAAAGACATAAGTAAGTAATAAAGACAAAACTCAGAGTGGAGGTTACTTTTGGGCAGAGAGGAGAGTGAGTGGGATCAGAGAAAAGTATAGAATGTCTTCAACTCTATCGAAATGGTTTATTATTAGTGTTTTTAAAATCTAAAGCTGATGTCATTTCTTCTATGCTAAGTGTAACGATGGTATATACTATTTAATCTGAAGCTTCTATGGCAAAAAGCAAAAAAAGATTTTAAAAGCCTAAATTATCAGATAAATGTCTATTAAGTTAATCCCCAGAGTTTTTTAAGAGAGATAATAATCTTTCAGCTCTACTGATCTTGGTTAGTGGAACTTATTAGGTCAACTAATCAACAAATATTGGGAAAAAAATGGATACTCAAATGTTGGGAAATGACATACTAGCTGCATGCATAGCGCTCAAAATACAATTTTACACTTCTTTACATGTTGTTTATGTGGATTTCGTCTACATTTCAACTGAAACACTTTCCCTGTTTTTCTTGAAGTAAATGATACCTACCAATAATCTGGTATTAAAACAGAGCAAGATATGATGTTGGGTACGTTTACAATCTTTAACTCCTTAGGTACATGCAATATTACAAATGCCCTTTCACTTCTTGATACATTGTTCAATAAATAAGAACCGTTACAGCAGTCCCCAAACTTTTTGGCACCAGGGACCGGTTTCGTGGAAGACAATTTTTCTACAGATGGGGGCGGGGGGGGGGATGGTTCAAGCGGCAGTGTGAGCGATGGGGAGAGATGGGGGAGCGGCAGATGAAGCTTCGCTGGCTCACCGCTCACCTCCTGCTGTGCGGCCCGCTTCCTAACAGGCTGCAGACCAGCACCGGTTCTCGGCCCTGGGGGTTGTGGGGACCAGTGCCTCAGGACACGTATTTTTAGATAAATTATATTTTTAATTTAGAATAAAACCTTTCTGCTACTTTGATGACATTCTATAAAAATATAACAAACATTAACTCAAGCAAATTTTTTACATTATTTTGAACTACATTTTCCCTATTTTCATTGTATAAGAAAGGAAGAATAAAAAAGAGAGTACAGGAGAAAAAGGTATTTGTAACTGTTCTACCCCAACAATAAAACTTTTGTTAATTTTTTGTCTTGCATTCTAGTACTTGAAATAATTACATATAACATGTTGCACACATAATCAGAAATAGATCCATCAGGCATTTTTGCTTAAAGTAATTTGCCAGCCTTGCAGCCCAAAGTGTCCCAATATTTGAGTCTAACTATCTATTTGCATCCGCTCAAACCAACAAGCTCTCTGTGGGCCCAAGACTCATCATGTTCTCCAAAATCCATGTTTTCTTCCCCATAAACAAAACCCTCTTGCATCAGGCATAGCCTGGTGACTTATTCTTGCCAGTGGATGTGGGTGAGAGTGAAGTTTGTCTCTTCTAGGCCAACACAGTAAAGCCTAGCCGTGCTTTCTCCACATGCATTGGCTCTGAGGGCTTAGGGGGCTGGACAGGCCACTGTAAGCCAGAAGCCTGAGTCCCTGAATGACTATGACTCACAATGGCCTGTGACACAAGCTAAAAGTAAACTTCTATAATGTTAAGAGAATAAGATTGCATGGTTTGCCTGAATAACAGCTAGCATTACTTACCCTAATACAATTTTTAAAAATAACAGAAGACACAACTTCACTTTTATAAAATAAATTCAACAGAAAATATTAACAGGAAGTGTCATCTTAGCAAGAGGCCTCTCATGATCACCTACTCACCCACACCTGGAACTCCCTACTCCTTTCCCTGCTTTGTTTCCTCCACGGCACATATCACCATCTGATACAGCACAAATTTAACTTATTCATTTCTTTATTATCTGCAGCTCTCTATTAGAATGCAAGGTCCATGAGGGAAGGAACTTTTCCCTGTTTTTTGCTCACAGCTTTATCCCCCAAATCTATAACAGTGCCTATCACATAATAGTTTCTTAATAATTACTGACTGAATATCTATTGAAGTACAGTTTCAATTCAGAAATTGTAAAATATCTAATCCCATTTAATAATCAAAACTTCAAATTATCAATATTTAAATTGTCTTTTCTCCCTCAGTTAGGGTCTTCTGTAGGTAGAAGGCCAGAGGAGAGGCAGTCTTTCTTCTCTTCTCCCACCTTCTAGTCTTCAGTCCCATTTAGCTGAGCAAGTTTCCTCACCCCTTTTGGGTTGGAGCAGAGATTGAGGAAGAGGCTGGGCTAGTGTTGAAGGAGCAGAGCATTTCTGAGTTGACTGTTCCACATTAAGATGGATCCCAGCAGTCAGAGCCAGGCAGGTGCATAAAGCTGATGTATACCTTGTGAATTCTTCTGAGATCCCTGGCAACATTCCCACAAACAGGTGATTCATTTTCCTCTGTGCAAGTGTTCATCCCTCACCCCTTCTTGCATTAATGACTTACTCTAAACAGATGCTCCATCATTCTTTCATGTAGTATTCTTGAAAAGAATTAAAAAGGTCTGTAGGGCAGGTCTGTCTGTCCCCACTTAACCCACCTCTAAGTCCACAAGAAATTAGCATCCTTTACCCCAACAAAAGGCAAGAGGGTAATCCAAACTTATCCTAGCATCAAACTCTTTTCCCTCAGCCATCAAAGCAGCTAGCCAGCCATCTCTTGTCCTCTAGATTTCTCACTGCAGTAAGAAACCAAGTTCTCTGTGTCACTCTGTTGGAGGCCCTCTTACATGACTTGAAAAGAATATAGAAGCACTTCTCCCCCCATAGACACCCAGAATAAGGTCTGACCAAAGGTCTGGGTATCCGAGGTCCAGTCAAGTTGACACATAAAATTAACCACCAAAAAGTCTTTTTAAAAAATACTGTCTGCCATGATGCATATATCCAAACTATAAATAAAAGAGAGTATAAGTCAAGAGTTAAGATCCAATCTCTCCTCAGTATGAAAATGATGATGCATTTTGCCAGGAATGTCTGCCCTAGACCTACCTCAATTCTCATTCATCCTACTTCTGTGTCATGCACTGGTCCCCTTTCCTGTGCCCATTGATCTCTGCTTCCCTGTTTGAGAACTTCTGTGCCTACTGCTGAAACTTCTCAGCAGATCTATCTGCAGTTGTTCAGGGTCAGACTTGGAGCATAAAGCCTTCATCAGCTATCTTTCTACAGCTCTCAGAAGCCCTACTCCTCATCTGCATTGCACAAAATCTTTGCAGCCCTAGAACTTCAGGGAAGCTTCTTGCTGTTACTGGGTTCTGAAAAATGCCCTGAGCAGCCTTCTGTTGCCAGCAACTGCTGTTCTTCCCTGTATAATTCTAAGTAAATGGGTTTGAGAATCACACAGTCCTGGCTTCAAACACTGGCTCTGCCATTTACAATTTGTATCTCTTTGGGAAATAAAATTAATCACTCTGAGCTTCAGTTTTCTCACCTAAAAAAATAGTTAAGACATGAAATATTTGTGGTGACAATGTAAGAAGATGATGAATATTAAATATTTGGCACAGTGGTTGACACAGAATAGAATCTCAACAACTATTATATTGTTATTTTGGTGGTTATTGTTACTTATGTCCTTGTTGTACCAGCTCGGGAAGAGGCCACTTTATATAGGCCACTTTAACTTTGGCAAGAAGAGAATGGCCTCTGGCCAGGGGACTCACTAGTAAGGCCACAGCATGCTTGACTCTGTGAGGCACCCTGGCAAGAGTAAGATATGGTAAGCAACTCCCTGGCCTGTGAGACAGGCCAAAAGTTTACTCTTTAACAATTTTTTGTTACATATTTGAAAGAAGACAAGAGAAATAACATTAATTAGAACCAGATATGCACCTGCCACACTGTTAGGATCTTTCTACTTTAACTTAACCTAACTGAGCCTCAGTTTACTTACCTCTAAAATGAGAATAAGAATAGTACAAACTTCATAGAGCTGCTGCAACAATTAAATGATATAATGGATTAAAATTACTCATAGTGCCTGAGTAAATAATTACTATAGATCATGAAATATCATTAAGTAGAAATATTTTATTTTAAAAAATACACATGTATATAACTCACTGCTTGATATTTGTCATAAGATTTTCTTATTATGCTTTGGGAAAATACAAAGAAGTGAAAGCTCATTTGTCAAGTTTGAGTGAGCTTGAGGAATTAGTTAGAAGAGTAGGTTAAATTATACAAGCTTACACTGTCCCTAAGGCATAGAGCTTAGACTCAAGCCCAACTCTGTACTCTTTTCAATGCACTACTTCCTCCCATACATCCATATAGGTTAATTATTCATAATTTTTAAGTGGTTCTTGTACTAGAAGAGCCCAGCAGTTAAAAAACTTTTAGTCTCTGGACTCTTTTAAACTCTTAAAGTTACTGAGCAACTAGTGTTCAGATCTTGGTTTTTAATACTATTTCTAATGAAAAAGGACCAGGTATCCCTGAAGAAATGGCTGATTCTAGGACTGGGGCAAGAAATATACAAGATGAGCCTGGAGCATCTTGTAATGCTAGAAAGTAAGGGAGTGGAAAATAAATAAATAAACTGACATTGATAGAAGTGTGTCAGAGGTATATAGGAGCCAATAGAAGGGTTGCTCAGTGGCCAAAGCTGGAACAATTTGAGCAATAAAACAAATAAAGCAGAAAAAATTATAACTCAGCATATAAAATAAGTATCCAACTTACAGGAGGGCACAACTATTTTTAGTGCCCTTCTCTCTACCCATCTCCCCAAGACTCCTGCTGTGCAAAAAAACGAAGCATTCTGGTGATACTGTGCGTTGTTTGACAAGAATGTTAGGCAAGTGGCTCTTTCCCATGTGTGATATAAGCCTGGGAAGAAGTGGTTCCAGTTTATGGGTACAGTAGTTGTGAAAGAAGTAAACATGTTTTCTAGATCTGTGAGATATTCCAGAGAGGTCAATCTGATAGGAGTAAAACATCAATCAGTTACTGAGATGAGGAAAGAAGAGTAAAAGGGAAAAGCCACAGAGATGGAGGGAGTAAGGGACATGAGCGCCGTGGAGTTTGGGGAAGAGCAGAATTTCCACAGGGCAGAAGTTAAGCTGTAATGCTCTCAACGGCTATGTGTGGTCAGCAGCCATTCGTTTGCTGGTAGCTCCTATTTAAAAGAGTTAATTTGACCCAGTTACCATGGTGTTCGACTTTGTCCATCTTCCCACACCGAGTTGAAATTCTTTTCTTCCTGAAAGCTATGATGTTGGACTAAACAACACATCCTGTGGGGTACTCTTTGGATTTTAATGAGCATCTGGGAAAACCCTGGGAGAGAGCCGTGTTCTCACAGCGCGAGGGCAGGCTCGATGCTTTCAGCTCTTGGCACTGTTCACAGTAGATAGTGTTCTCAGGAGAAAGAGTGTTAGTAAACCTTTATTTGTGTGTGTGTGTGTGTGTGTGTGTGTGTGTGGCTGCAGAGAATTGGCTGCAAAAGAGAAGTTCAATTCTCTTGTTTCTGAAAGCAGTAAAGAGGTTTCCAAATGACTTTCTCTAATGCATTTGGTCAGTTGCCCTCAGAGACTATTGTTTGAACCTCTCAAAATATAGGCTTAAAAATCCCTCTAATGTCTCTCATTACAAAAAAATCTGTTTAATATTTGAAAAGATGAGTTTGTTTACAAATTTCACCATTGCCCATATTGGGAATAAGATGGTACCCTGAGAAATTCTGGAAGAAGAGGTTGAAGAAGGGGGAGTTTCAATGAGAGTTGATGTAAGCTCTCCTATCCAGTGTAAGAGCTGTTCAGGAAAATTCTTTTGACCACTCCACCACACAACGATGGAGGTGCTGATGCTGGTATTCCTGGTGCTTTCCCAGGAAGAGAAGAGTCAAATATAGCTAGAGGTAACTACAGATGTAGAGTAGCTCAATTTGCAGCTCCGTATATTCTATTCCATTCACCTAGAGTAACTTTCCCTTCTTATCCCAGGCCCTCTTTTATTAAATTCTTACTCATCCCTCAAAATCCAGCTCACTGTGTACTTCCTCAGGAAAGCTTTACCTAAGCATCAGGGAAAACTGGTTTATGCTATCCTTGTACTAAGACCTATGCATCTCCAAAACACTTTTATTGTACCTTGATTGAAGGCCTGACATCTTCTACTCTTCCACTTAATTGTCCCCCATAAGATTTGTGAAATCTTTTAGAACAAGGACCATTTCACTTTTTATCCCCAATCTTACTGCAGTGCCTAATATTTCTGAATGAATGAATGAAAAAACAAGGCGGGACAGAGAAGGGCAAGACAAATAAAGCTGAAGATATGCGACAAAATAGGGAGGAGGAACAAATAGCATAGGTTGAAAGTATGTCAGTCTGGAGAAGCAGACCAGGTCAAGAAAAGATAGAAGGAAGAACAAGTAGTATGAAGATATATGTTAAAGGACAATCAGTCTATATCATAAAAAGAACGTGGAGAAAATGGGAGGAGAAAGACAGAGGCACTGAGCTAGGGTAAAGCAGAGTCTGAAATGTCAGAAGGCCTTATCTCTTTATAGGGAGCCAAACTGGTGCCCTACGAGATAGAGTGCTGGACTCAGCTCCTAAACTGTTGTTTCTCCAGGAACTAGACTGATGAAGACCCTGGCAGAGGAATTGCCTTTGTTGCAGTCAGGGCAGTTAAACCTGGAATTGAAAGGAAAATGAGACCTGTAATAGCAAAGCAGTTATTTCCAGGGACAAGAGGAGATGTACATCAGTCTTTATTCCATGCCTACATTGCTTTAAATTGAGGACAGGAGTGGCCAAAGGGAGAGCTTAGTTCATAAGTTTTGGCCTGCCACAGGGGAATCGCCCCCAGCTCTGCAAATGTGCTCTGTATATGTGGACCATAGGCCAAGCTCTGCTCTACATGGGGTCACCACTGAATTTTGGAAGCAAACAGTATTATCTCATTTCTATCTTGATTTTCTACCAGATTGTAATTTCCTCAGGGAAAGAGACTATGGGTGTGCTTCTGGAATCAATCCTGGTATGAAACTGATAGCTGTTCCTCAGAAAGTGATTGGTCCAACATGATGGTAGTCTCATTACTGGTCTAATTTGACCACATAAGTTAGCATTCAGCATCTAGATTTCAGCCCTTTTAGACCTATTTTCCTCATTGCTTAGTCTCTGCCCCTAATTATTCCATACTTTAACTGGGGAAGGGCTGATCATAAAATTTTATGTCTACATTTTTTCCTCAATTTTTTCCAAGTTCTCCATCTTACTGTTAATTCTATAAAGTCTCATTCTTCTTCCTCAGGACCTCTTTCCCACCAGCTCCAGCCCTCTGAAATCTTGAGTGCTTGCCCTCTAGGCTGCCATAGGCCACTAATGATGGTTCTTCTTATCTTCTATTGCTTTCTGATGTAGAAATTGTTTCCTGAGTCATTCTTTTCCTTAGCTGACACCATTATTTTGTTAATGTGCATTTTCAGATTTTTGAAGAAAGGGTATCTGGTGTATTAATTTTCCTAATCAGATAACGGCTATACTCTGCCATCACACTTGAACAGTATTCTAGGTAAGTTTAGGATTCTAGATGGGAAAAGATTTGTCTTCAGTGTTTGAAGGCATCATTCCTCTATTTTCTATCACCATAATGTAAATGAAAAGTCTTAGACCAGGCTTTCTTTCCTTTGTAGCTTAACTTCCTTTTCCTCCCTAAAATTTTAAAAATATCTTATTATTATCCTTGAGGTTCTGAAACTTCACATTGATGTGTTTAGATATGGGTCTTTTTAGTTTATTATGCTCAGTGGTACACTGGCCCCTTTAACATTTATGATACATCTCCTTTCACTCTGAAAAATGTCTTTGCATTATTTCTTTTATAGTTTTCTCTCTCCTAGTTCTTCACTCTCCTTTTATTTTACTCCTACTATTCAGATATTGGATCCTAGCTTGAGATTCTTACACCTTTTATATTTTATTTTTGTACTACATTCGAACTGATTTCCCAAATGTTATCTTCTATTTCTTTTTTTCTAATTTTGGCAAGCACATTTTTAAATTGCCAATAGCTCATCTTGGTCTCTAAAAATCCTATTTCATAGTATGTTGTTCTTTTTCTGTGGTTATAAAATTCTCTTAAATCTCTCTGATTCTAATAATCAGGGTACATATATGTTGGGGTTTTATTGCCTTTAATTTCTTTTCCATTTCTTGAATTTTTTATTTCTATTGGGACCCATTTTTTTCAAGTTGCTTTGCTTCATCTTTCTCTTTTATACTGCACAATTGCCTTGAATGTTAGAGAAAACCTATCTGAATACATACATTTGTATAGACGTACACATATACATAATTATATATAATATATGTATTTAAAAATAAAAAATATGAAGAGTGACCAGGAGTTCTTTGAGTACTGGAAGAATTTGTTAATAGGGCACACTTTGCTTTAAGATGAAGTGCCAGGGCTTCCCTGGTGGCGCAGTGGCTGAGAGTCCGCCTGCCAATGCAAGGGACACGGGTTACAGCCCTGGCCCGGGAAGATCCCACATGCCGCGGAGCAACTAAGCCTGTGCGCCACAACTACTGAGCCTGAGCTCTAGAGCCCTCAAGCCACAACTACTGAGCCCGCGTGCCACAACTACTGAAGTCTGCGCACTTAGAGCCCAGGTTCCGCAACAACAGAAGCCGCCGCAATGAGAAGTCCACGCACCGCAACGAAGAGTGGCCCCCGCTCACCACAACTAGAGAAAGCACGCACACAGCAACGAAGATCCAACACAGCCAAAATCAATCAATAAATAAAGTTATTTTTTAAAAAAAAGATGAAATGGCAGGGGGCTACTTTTGACAGTGCAAGTGTTCGAGTGAACTGGGTCCCGCTGCTTGCCGCTTATCAAATCAATACTTAAAGATGTTGATAGAAAGGAAAAGTGCCTTTAATCAGAATGTCAGCAATCTGGGGAGATGGGGGGACTCAACGTCCCCCCAAAACCATCTCCGAAGATTCTACTTGGCCGTGAAAGGTTTAAAGGGAAGTAGTCTCAGTTAATCATTGAGATAGGGGGTCAGAGTCATCACCATTCCCCACTGCGTGCAGGCAAGTTAGGCAAAGAATTGTGTAATTAAAAGATTTGAAAGGTGTGCTTGGGCTGGAGATGAGTAGAACATGGGGGTGCCCGGTTTAAAAGTTAGTTACAATATAGCTTTGCTAGAGTGACAAGAAAAGGGGCTTCCTGCTGAGGGCAGTTTTTTGCAAAGAGCTGCTTACACAAGGATCCAAATTGCTAGAATGACAAGGACTTACCCTGAGGTACATCCAAGCTAGCTCTCCTCTTTCTCTTCTTTGATTTTGACCTGGGCTAAATTCAATAGCTACAGAAAGGTCTTGTGAGGAAGGGGTTTAATGTGGTTGTCTGTTCTCTACACAGACCTTTAACAGGCAATGAGACTGAGCACAGGCATCCAGAAAGGTAAAGAGAGGACAGAGGGAAAACAGTGTCCAGGAAGCCAAGAGAAGGATGAGCTTCAAAAAGGAAGAAGTGCTCGATCCTACTGCAAATAAACCAAGTAAGGTGCTCCATGACGCTGCCTCCTGGTCAGTACTGATTGTTCTCTGGGTGGCATTTGACCCAAATTGGGCCAATAAGTAGTCCCTTTTTCTCTCTTAGATTTTGTTTCTTTGTTATTTATTTAGTTTAGATTGAGGAAAAAGAGTTAGTATAATATCTCTCTACTGGCTTTGGCTGTAATATTTAGGTGCTGTCATTACCCATGTTTCCACCATGACATTAAAGCTGGTCTGCGGTGAGAGAGAAGCAGGGAGCCCAAGAGCAAAGAGAAATGGAGCTGAGTGATAGAGGGCATCCAGGCTTGTCTGAGATGCTCACTGGACTTTCTCTTCTCACCATGCTGCCGTGTTCTTACCTGTGGGTTCTGCGAGGTACTCAAGCTGTCTTATAATACATTTCCCTTTGCTTAATCAAGCCTGGGCTATATTTATGTCATTTGCAATTGAAAGAGCCCTGATTAAAGCAACAGTATTTCTGCTATCATTTGTCTCAACTTTAAAATGTATTAATACACTACAAAATCTTTTTAAAGAATGCCTAAGTGAAGAAGGAAAAGAAGCTTAAAAATGGCAAAGGAAATATATATGACTTTTCCCTAAAATGTGGACCATGAAGATTGTAAGAGCAAATTTTCAGAGAGGTACCACCCCTTCCAAGATGATAGGAACATTATAAATAAGTTACAAGTAAGTACATTTTAGGGCTGCATATTTGGTATGATTCTAGTTTCATAAAAACCTGATTTTTCAGGTTTCAGTATTATACAGGGCATAAGGTGTGCTTAAAACAGAATTTTGCTAGGAAAAAAACTGAGGTCTATACATTAAGCCTTAAGAAACTCTTAAATGGTAGTTCTCCATGTTGACCACTTGTTTTTTAAAAGATGTGATTCACTGCCTTTTTCAAAAAACTGTGTTTGTAAGGTACCTACAAGAGCAGAGAATGGCATTCTTTCGTTGCTGTGGCAACAGCAGAATGAGTGAAGCAGGAAAGTTAAATACTTAAGCTTCATCAGGAGCCAACAAGAGTGGAGGGGGAAGGGTGTTTCATTTATATTCTGAGGCACGTAACCAGTTAAGTGATGATTTCTGCTAACTTCTGGCTCCTTCAGGCTATCTATTTATGGACTTCATTTACTCAAAGAAAAAACCCAGGAGGCAACCCTAAGGCTTGACAGTTTACTAGCTAGAACCAGATTTGATCTATATTTATGTCTATCTGTCTATACTTTTTATTTCTTTACATATTCATACAGAAAAGAACATAGCACCTATATATTAATAACCCCTCAGTCTCTGCATTTTCTGGGTGTGTAAACTAGGGATGATAATAAACCTACTTCATAGAGTTGTTACAAAAATCAAATTTGTTAACACATGTAAAGTACTTGGAATGGTGTCTGTGACACAGTAACTGCTATGTAAGTATTAACTGTTTTATCAGTGGCACAGTAGACCGTAGCCATTCACAATGTCAACCTGAAGTACAGGCTTTAAGGTTAGAGGGGGGGCTGGCAGCAAGTAGTAGCCTGACCCTAAGAAGACACTGCTGACTACTGGAAGCTTCTGGGAGTTACTGTGCATTCATCCGACAAATATGTATGAAACACATGTCATATCACAGTACTATGCTGTGTGGTAAAAGAGATATGAAAGTGAATGTGACATGGTTCAAATATCCTTTAGGAAAAGAATAAGAAAAAAGGTGAAAACATAGGAGAAAATGGGGGATAAACGATCCTGTATAAGAGAAGGCAGAAATATATAGTATGAAGAACACAGATGGAGAAGTTGGCCTTGAACACAAAAATAGACATTTAACCATTGTTGCCTTCCTGAAGGGCAATAAGAATGAGAATGGGCTTTGCCAAATTTGCAGGTTGGCTGGACAAGCCAAGAAATGGCAATGAGATCCCACCTAATGGGCTCAGTTTTCCCAGTTTGTCAAGTGGGCAAGTTATCTGCACAGGGACAGGTGGAAGAGGGTTTTCTGGTAACCTGAAGGAAAGTGGTGAAGGTTTGAAATAGACATTTAGGGGAGTAAAAGTGGAAGCTAAAGCAGGAAAAAGGAAAATGCTGAGAATCACAAGGGATCCAGATGATGTTGAGGTCCTAATTTTATGGGGACACCATTGTACAAGCTAATTTAGTTTTCTCAGCGGTTTTCTACTAATTGGGTAGAGGAAAGATAAAGTGGATAGTAACACTGACCCAGAGTTGGGAATTTGCCTGTTATGTACAGGGAAAGACTAACAATAATACTAACACCAATAATGATACTTATATAGAATTTGCCATACGCCAAACATTAAATATTACATGTGTATGACTCCTTAATCATTACCCCTTCTACGTTTATGACCCATAGTGCCTCCTGTAGACACGTGACTTGTTTAGGACAGTGAAATGTGAGCAGAAGTGGCCATGCGCCAGTTCTTAGCAGAAGCTTCAAGGGGAATCCTGATTCAGCTAGAGTGCCTGCTCATTTCCCACTTCCAGACAAAACTGGTTCCTTTAGTCTGAGTCCCCAGAATGAAAAGACACATGGACCAGATCCATGGCAGCCGACCCACAGCCTCTAACATGTAGCCTGAGCAAAAAAACAAATGTTTTTTAGAAGCTACAGAGACTTGAGAGGGAAGAGGTTGTTTATTACCCAAGTATTACATGTAGATACTAGTCATCCCTATTTTACATACTCCCTCCCTATCAAACTAAAATATAAGAATATTTTTGACAGTCAGCATGCCAATAAACACTTTGGGCACCTATGTAACATGACAGGAGGTATAAATAAAATCAATCTGGTTTATCACCTTGGAGAAGAGACCCTGTCACCGCTTAAGAGATTGTTTCAATTGACCAAACAACAGGCAATGAAGTCCTAGACTCTGGCAGTGGCAAAAAAATGGAGAGAAGAAAAGAGATTAGAATGACTATAAGAATGGCTTTGATATATCAGAACAAATAATAGGAATCAGTTTAATTGAAAATAATCTTCAGAGCAAAAAAGGTGTCAAGAGTACATTTCTTTAAATATTATCAGCTCTCTCGCACAATTAAAGTTGATGCTGTGCCATTACATCTCAATTGTGGAATTTATAGCTTGAGACTTATTCTGAAATCAGTTCTCTGCTGATGTTTTCACCAACTCATTGATTCTTGATCTTTGTAGACTATAGAAGCTGGGGGCAAAACAAGATTGGATAATGAAGAGAAGATCACATGTCTATCCTAAACTCAAGGTAATCCAGTAAAAAGTCCACTTCATGCCATGGAATCAGAATCCTTTTCAGGATGTGGAGGGTGATCCAAACTGTGTGTTTAGGGAAAACTTGGTTTTTCAGCCTGAAACTAGCCTGAAAGGTGATGCTAGGAGGAAGTGAGACTCACGGAGAGACTGAAAACTGAAGGTGGGAGGAAAGGGAAGCACAGCACCTTCTTACAACATGGGCCTCGTGGCTCCTTATTTTGTTGATGTTGCAAACGCCCAGTTGCATCCAGCTTCAAGAATAAATGCTATGTAATCCCAAAGTTAAATATTCTGTAAGACCTTCCCTGCCCTAACCCTGGTTTTTATTTTCTAACTCCCCTGCCCTGCCATCACTTTATTTGCTCTTAGAGCCCCCAGAGTCTGGCATATTGTATTTTTACATGTATGTTTATTGTCTGCTCCCCAAGAATGGCAACTTCATGGGGGAAGAAACTTGTTTTTGTTCACTGCTGCACCTCCAGAATCTAGAACAGTGTCAGGCATTCAGTGAGCAATTTAACAAATATTTGTTGAATGAATGAATGAATAAAAATATCCACGAACCAAAACCTATGAGCTTGAGAATAATCCTGGAGAAAAATGCCTCATTATATGCTAAAACAAGGCAAACAAACACTTTTAAGAAAACAAAACAAAGGAAGAGCCTCTGGTCTTGCTCTCCACAGATCCAATCCCTTCTCAACACTACAGCCAAGTGATCTTTCTAAAACCCAAGCCTCATGATATGCCATCTTGTTGCTTCAAATTCTCGAATGGTTTTGCGTATCTTTGAAGATAAAGGTCACGCTGTTTGGTGTAGTATGGTCTTCACAGTTGGTGAACTGTTGGTCTTCACAGTTGGTCTTCACAGTTCCTACTCAGGTTTATCACTCTAGGATCAACAAGTATGATGCCCTCACATTCTCTCTGTTAAGTCCACTCATAAGAAATGACTGGTGTATTCTTACCACGTGTTTATTCCTGCTTACCTCACTTCCTTCCGGGGAGTTATTTACCTGCCCCTGTCTGTCTTCCTATGGCATCAGGTAAAACCCAATCACAGTACTTATGGCAGGAAGAGGCTTCCATGTGCTTAAAAGCAAACAACAGGTAGTTCTAGTTCAGCTACCAATGATGTCACACTTGCTGAGAGGGATAGGCGACCTGAGAGCAAAGTGAGGTTGCTTGGGACAACAGAAAAGGAAAAAACAGCTTTTAGAGATTGTTTGGATACAGGAGAGAGAAAGAAGATACTCTAAGAAGCTGAGAGTCGAATAAGGAAAATAGTAGAGACATTGTAAGGTGATTTACAGAAAGCTTGCTGTGTGGGAATTCACCATCACCTCACAAAAATCCTTCACCAATGATATTCTCCTGCGTTTTAGGTGGTGTTTTTAGAACATTATATTTGCTACATTGTGTGCATGTGTGCATGGGTGCATGTATGTACGTGTGCTCTGAGAAAGAGCTAGGGCTGTCCTATGGTCCTGCCTGGAACTCAGTCCTCTTATGTAAGATTTCTAATAAGTGAAGCCCTAAGGAGTGAAAGAAGCGTGTTCTGAGGTGGGTGATGCCCCTGGTGTTGCTTCTAGTGAGGAAAGGCTGGTCCTGAGAGGAATCTGGAATCTGGCAGTCAGCCCTGGTGTCTCACAGGCTCCAGGACAAAAGGCCAGTCTGTCAAGACAGAGCCAGAGAGAGCTGAGCAGAGGCCACCCACATGGATCCCATCTCCTGTGGCTGCTGATCTAATTAGCTGCCTCACCTCACATATCGTAGGCAGCTTCGATGCAGGGCCAGTGTTACAGTCACTTAATATCCAAGAGTTCAGGCCAAATAAATGTTTGTTGAGTGAATGAAGTACGTAACCTGGCCTGGAACCTGTCATCAGTAATATCTAGGCCACACTACAGAGAATAGAATTTCAATAATATTTAGGACTATAAAAGCTTCACCTAAGAAATGACAAGCATAATGTGACTACCACCAGGGCCCCTTCCATAAGCTCAAGGTTTATAAAATTTAACTATTTTATGTTAAATATCCAGACAGAATAAATATGGGTTTCTTTAAATTTCATGGTGGAACCAATGCCTGGACTACTAAGGTGAAAGGCTTTGTTGTTGCTTCTACTAAAATTCTACAATGATCGTCAAGCGTTCTTTATTTATATAACACCCTAAAGCAGGGAGGGGGGACACGGTTAGTGCTGAAACAGAAGAGAAAAAATTGTATGACGCCCCTGTGAGTTACTATCTACTTCAGACACGGAAACAAAGAACCTCTTGGAAATAACTGTGGCATTGAAAACCAAAGTTCAATTTCAGAGCTAGGATTGAATGTCAAGCTCATGGCTTCCATTTCGTGGCTCAATCCAAGACTTAAGTTTATCTGCAATTGATTATCACAGCTAACCTAAGTATTACATCATACTTTAAGTCCTATGGGAGGACACTCTTAAAACCTTATTCACTTTCCACTATCCTAACATTTTTTTATGACATTTGACTCACCTATCTCATTCTAAAGGCTTTCTAAAATGTAGAGATTTTGCAGCTAGTCTTTTATTTTGCTAATTCTTACATTAAAAAGTGAATATATAGGGAACTATATTCAATGTCCTGTGATAAACCATAATGGAAAAGAATATAAAAAAGAATGTATGTACACTTTGCCGTATAGCAGAAATTAATACAACACTGTAAATCAACTATACTTCAATTTTTAGAAAGTGAATATATAGATACCAAACATATTAAATTTGATTTTTTAAAATACACTTTTTAAGTAAAGTTTTCTTAACTGCCTGAAAAATAGCTAGCACTTATTGAACCAGGGTACTTTAACATACGTTAATTCTAATTACCACAGCGACCCTCTTGAAAATAATTATCATTATACCCATTTTAAAAATGGAGAAACTGAGGCTCATAGTATCTAAGTAACTTTCCAAGATAAACCCTGCTAATTTGTGGCTGTGCTGAGATTTGAACCACCACCCGCCTAATTCCAAAGTTCTTGCCATTTCTCCCAAACTGTTACAGCAGATAAATCTGGCAGTCAGGAAATATTCATGAATTAAAAATCTTTACCAGTGTTTTCAAAACTGCAGTGTTTTATGTTTCTATCTTCATGATTTTTGTCATATCAGCACTTGAGTGGCATTTGCTTATACTTTTCTACAAATGAAGTTACCTTTAACATGCTTATTTTATAAAGAAACTATTGCTATAGAACTGAAAAATCACTATTACTTGTTATAAATAGACTATAACTATAAAAATAAATAAGATGAAAAATGATGCTATCAAATAGAAATTAAAGCATAAAATAAATAAATGCATGTAATATTGAATCTAATTAATTTAAAAACAGAATTCAAAATAATTTCCTCAATGATAAGAATAAAACAATTTAAGATTTAATCAGGAATGAAAGGATAACGGCTTGAAATGATTCAAATTTTATATCAATGTGACAATCTCATTTTTAGTTTTGTTGTGACTTATCATTGAGAATTTCATCTCATGTGTGTGTGTTCTAAAATTGTAGAAGGTATTGAACTGACTTTTCTGATAGGGTTGGACATTGAGAAATCATTCCTAACCAAAATGGTGTGACTGTCATTCAACAAACCAAATAATGTCTTGAATCTCTTCTGAATGTGTCAAGTTTGGGTTAAAAAGGTGAAAACAAAATCTGCTTCTTAGCCACTCATAAATGTAGTCTTCTTGAGAAAAATGATTAGAAAGTTTATCAGGTGTTTCTTAGTACTTATTGGGACTGTTTAAAATAACTATCCTTTAGTATAGTGCCCCTGGATAACTTTATAACCAAGGGATTCAGAAATAATCACAGGCATTCAACTCATCTTGATCAAGGTAAGTAGTCCACTGATCCAGTTTTGTGATTATTGCAATTACATCTTCCGTGGTAATTATTGATAAAATCTCATCTTTTGAAAAGATAAATATTTGGTTGTTCAAATAAGCAAATAAATCTCAGGGTATTGGAATTTTCAAAGCAAGACATTGACGTCATATGATCTCACTCCTCCAAAAAAAGTGAAGTCCCTCAGACAACCTTGACAAGAGAGGACTTTCTGAGAAAACACTAACCATAGTTACTTCACTTTGAGAAGAAAGTCCAAGATGTATGGGCCTACCTATCATGACTGATAAATTTAACAACCTCAATAAGTGCTCTTGAAAATCTCCCTAGGTTTTCAAGGAGAGAGAGCTCACTTGAACTTGCACAGGGAGTAGAGTTTGTTTTTGCTCTGGGTATGCCCACTTGAATCCAGAAAAACATCTCTAAGCAGAGGATTCAAATCACTCACAATCTACTTTGTACATTGTAGTTCATCACAAACTTACTACTGGGTTAAAATTCTCTTCTTCAGTCGCATGAATTGTCAAGTTTAGCAAAATAACATATTTTAACGGATGCCCTTGTGTTCACTTCTGTTCGAAAGAAAAATATTATATATAAAGCTGAGTTCACAACATAAGTATATCCATAAGTCTACAATGAATTTCTGGCATAAAAGCTTATTTGGGGGGCATAGTTATAACATTACCACAATCTGTGCTATTTTATAAAACCCCCAGATCATCATCTTTTCCAACATTTATTTTCTAGAAGTTTTTATGTGTCTCACCAATAATATTTGTAAATGTAGATCAAGCAGCAGTTTTAAATAATTGCCTTTAAAGGTTATGCTAGTTTTTAATAATCTACAGTCCCACAAAAAATAAATAGATAAATAAAACTACAACAGGATAACAAGACAGATGTTTTATTTCCAGTTTTTATTGAACTTATGGCCTATCAGAGTTAGCAGCTCTTGCCTTTACTTATATGTTACACTATAAATGAGGCTACTGTGGATTCTGCATTTTCTTCCTGGTCATATTGTGCATGACTGATCAGGAGACTTGACTATTCTTTTACTTGGTGAAGAAAAATTCTATAGTTTTTCCTGGTGTTCATTGTTTGTTTCAAAATTGAACTTGAGCTTGGTGGATTTATACTAGAATTTGAGAGTGTCCTCAAACATAATGGAATATGTTCACTCTGTTACCAGTAATAAACATTCACATTTCAAATAATTTTCATCACATTGTCAGAATTATTACTTTTCACTTGGTATTTTATGACAATAAATGATTCAGGCCGGTTCATTCATTTTGTCCTCACATCTATCTGAAGGCATGTGGCTGATTTCATCACACTCACCACTACTGCTAACATTTTCATCACAAATTTCATCTTTTCTAAACTTAAAAATGTCTTCTCTATGATGGATAATAAAACTCTACCATAGAGCTCTAATTTAAAACTATGCATATTAATACATTATTCCCACACCTAATAAGTTTCAACATGTGGAAACAAGGTTTTAATGAGCTACAGAGATGTGAAACTGGATGTGTCTGCTATGTACACACAAAAAAGCACAGAGAACCATTCTGCAGAGAACTGGAGAAAGAACTAGTTTCACAAGGAATAACAGGCAAAAGACCATATGGTCTCAGTGGAAAAGAGATTGAGACAATAAGTGTGTTAGATGCTGACAACTCTATAGTTTCCTGTCTCATCTCTCCTGAGACTTGATAGCACTTTCTGCCCTTGGGTTCTAGGAGATAGTTTAATATCCTAACGATAAAGTCCCCATTTTTGCTTAAAGTAACTCGAATAGATTACAGTTACTTGTAATCAAATGAACCTTTTCTAAAATAATTTCTGACCTACCTTTGTGTTTGGTTAGGTTAACTGAATGGCTATGAACACGCAATCCAAAGTTAAATGAGTTTCTGTAGACTCAGAGTATGAAATCTTTTAAGAATCATTAGCATGAAGTTATACTTTTTTAATAATAAAATATTTTGATTTAGGCAATAGCCTCCCCCCCACCAAAAAAAACCCTAATGGCATAGTTGGGAAAACTGACATAAAATGAATACAGCCAATGTACAGGGTTACTGAAACTTTTATGGCCAAGAGAAATCTCAAGAATCCTCTGATAATTTTGAAAGATTGACGTAAATTTACTGCATAAAAATTCTAAATTCAGGAAAATTGAAAGCCAGAGACATCAATTGTTATAATCAATGCAAGATTTCACCATAAGTTCCTTAAGGTCCTGGCAAGACTACAACTGCTTGTGGCCATGCATCTCTCTGACTGTCCAAGAAATCAGGGTAGATGTGCACCACATGTGTAGCTCTTGACAAAATCAGGCCTACAAGTCTGTTCTGGAAACATATCATTAACCACTGGATATACTTTTTTTAAATCACAGCATATGTCCTAATACAAAAAAGGGAATTCTAAAATAATGAAATATACAGTGTATTGGCTTAATTTCAGCAAAACCAAAGAAAATATAACTAGCAAAAAGCCTAATCATATTAATGTTTAAACGCAGAAATCAGTGACCACTTCCATTCTCAGAACTAATAGTGATGTTATATAAAACCCTTACATTAAATAAAGTATTCTCAAATTACCTGCACATGTTAGACCCAAATAAACATTACTTTATTTCCTTTCCCCCAATCTTTGGATGAAAGATTAGCAAAACTCTTTAGAGGACACAGATTAGAGTTTAAATTTTCCCAATATGAAAAATATACTTGGAGGGTGAAAGAACTGGCAAAAATAAATAAATGAAAAGCCAAATTTATAAACATGACTTTGTAATTAAATCCCTTCCTTAAAATAATCAGATTGCTTTAATCGTATACTCTCATATTCAAACTTAACTGATTCTCATCTTTATGGAAATTGAACTTAACTCCAAAACTTCAAGGTATGATGATGCATTTGTGTGTGTTCTCTTCTAATGGTATTAATCCCTTGTCCTTAGTAATTATCTCTAATGTTAGTTGGAGGAATCTCTCCAAAATATATAGCCTTAGGTATTACTTAAGGAAATTATGTTAACTCACAGTTCTGATTTTAATTTAACTATTTTTAATCTATAATCACATTACCCATTTGAAGTTATATTAATTCCAAGAATGTGACTTTGGAAAAAGCTCTGACTACATATATGGAGAAAGGATTTTTTTAATTTGATATCGAAGAGTTCAATCTCTGGCATTTATGTTATGAAAGCCATTGCCCTTTTGAAAGTGGTAAGCCCTTCCTTCCCTGGGGTTTCAGCTGCAGAGATATATGGAATAGAAATACGCATACTTAGGTCAGAGACCTATTTTATAATATGAAAATAATTATGGATAGAAAAGTCCAAGTCCAGGAAAAAAAGTAAATTCCAATGACTCCAAATATATATTTAAAACAACAGCAAGGATTTGGAGACAATCCGATATTTGCAGGAAGGGACCACTTGGCCATTCTACCACCTAAGAATGGTTTAGTCATTCAGGCTAGCACCCATCCAAAGAACGTCCTAGCTCCTGGTTTACAGCATCACACCAGATACGAGAGGAAATGGAATAGGTTTGATGTATTAGTCGAATGCAATTTCATGAAGTTCAGTTCAATGACAATGAAAATTCCAAACACTGATGCCATTCCCGAACCAGCCCCTTTTGGTCCATCTGGCCCTCATTTAGTGGGCCTACTGCTCAGAAAGTCTGGATATCCTAGAAGCCGTACACACAAGAGCCTGCTGGAACCACACCAGATTTCACAAAACCTCTTGGGCCAACTAGTCAGTATCCATATTTTATCCAAGGACATATACTATGCTGGTCTCAGGCCTCAAAAACTGCCCTGGAAACAGAAACAGTAACTAACATCTTCTCCAATAATCTCATTTATATTAATAAGTTGTTAATGAAATAGATAGCAAATATAATATTTTGTTCATTTTTATAGACAGAGATACTCAGAGACACAAATTAAGAAACTTGTCTGTTCTTGTCATCTACATTATAGTAGCAAAAGTTCTAGCATCCTTTCTCAAACTCATGATGGCTTCCAAAAGAACGCTGTCACTTGCTCTAATTCAGAGCACACTATTTCTGGCCTATGTGTGTAGCTGAAACCGCCCTTCACACAGGTTGTTGGTATGTGTGCCCTGACGAAGGGAGATGTTTTTATAAAATCTAATTTAAACAATGACCCAAATTATAGCCTCCCTTGACTCCCCAGACTTCAATGGATCTCTGAGTTGCCCAGGGTACTTGTCTTATAAAAATAATTGAACAACAACAACAAAAAACCCAACCAGTTCCATGTTATATAATCTCATATACTCTCATGAAAAACTTACTTTATTGAAGTCATTTTATTTAAACTATTATGTTCATTTTCAGAGATTCATGTTTTCCCTTATGAAAATGAAATCATAACTTGGGGCTGGCTGTGGTGCTTCTTCTTGGAACTTAGGTATTAAGAGGCAAGGTCCTAAAGGGTCTCATTCATTCAGGCACAGCGTGTATTAGAGTCAAATGTTTTTTGCAATTGTTCGCCATTAAGCCTTGCCTTTTGGAGACAAGTCCATGGCCTGGGTGTTACACCATTCACCAAAGAATGTGAATAATGCTCATATAGAATGATAATGGTGGTATAACAAAGCAGCTCTACTCAGTTACTGAGCACCAATTTTGTGGCATGTTCTGTTTTTAAAAAATAGAATTTTTAATCATTAGAAGTTGATCCTATTAAATGATTTACTTGACCAAGCACTGAGAGTATTTTCTTGATAGTTCAAGTTGTGAGAATTCGATACTCAAAGTATTTTATTTTAATTTGGCTTCTTTGGGGATACAGATTTGTGAACATTAATTATACTGGTAATAAAGCAACCTGAGTTGAGATAGGTCCATAGTTCTCAAATTTGAGTGTGCATCAAAAGTGTCGGGAGAGCTTATCAAAACAAAAATTGCTAAATCAGAGTTTTTCAATAGGTCTGAGGTGGTGTCTGATAATTTACATTTCTAAGTTCCCAGGGACCACATTTTGAGAATCTTGAGATAGAGGGCACATATCATCATAAACTTTTAAGAGAACAACCCAGGGGAAAACAGTGAAACAAATTTTCAGAAGAGAATTTAGGTAACCTTTCTAAAATTTAGGGTTGCCAGATAAAATACAGAATGCCTAGTTAAATTTGAATTTCAGCAATTCAAAGGAATATCATAGAGATGACACTGAAATGGGGTTACAACTTCTGAGTAATGCTGTCAGAATTGTAGAACTCGACAGAGAACCAAACTTAGGCAGTGGTATGTGAGTTTACCAAGTGTAGGAAATTTATAGAAAATTCCCCATGGAACGGCAAACTGTAATTTTGTCTGTTTCCGCATCCTCCATGGCTGTTTGCTAGAGGCTTCTACCCAGCTTCACCAGCTAAACCGGATCCCCCAGGATTAGTCACAACCCAGGGTCCTGAATTAAGGAGGCCTTGAATCTTCTGCTATAGACTAAGTGTAACCATAAACTTGAGCAGTGCAAGAGAAAAGAACTTGAACTGTGTTATAACATGTCATAGAAACAGTACAGGAAAGGATAAATTTAAAGGCAAAGATGGGCTGCCATTTATATGAAAGGCCATGCACTGAGAGTTTATATAGATTCAAAGTCCTGAAGACAAGTATGTGTGTGCAGGATTGTCTCACTGTCCTAAAAGGAAGGCATGGTCAGAATTTCAAGGACTAGGACACATATCTTTGTGTAGTGAGTGTGAAAAATATGTTCCATCTTCACGATAAAAGTAGGAGAACTATTCCAGCAGGCTCTCTACTCCAGGCCAGAGGAAAGAAACTTGGAGGCTCAGAAGTTTAGTTCACATAAGGGTGACTTACAGACAGAAACTAGTAAATAATATTAAATGGCATGGTCACCCTAAATAGGTCCCCAAATTCTCACTGACAGCAAAGTCAATTAGGGGAGAAGGAAAAGGAGATAATTTAATCAGACATCATGGAGAAAGACTGACAAATGGAAACCAGGCCTGAGACACCGTGGTATCTGTAGGGAAAAAGGAAGTTATGCAACTATATGCCATAAACACAGAAACCCAACAAGTTGGTCCTAGTGCACAGAGATAAAAAAGTACCCCAATCTTGGTTGAAGATTACCCACAAACTTGCTTCTTATATGTATGGTATAGTGGTACAATGCTAGATTAATATCCTTGTTTGTCCTTTTACCTCCTGGAATTTTTCAGACTTCAACGTACTTAGGATAAAACCTGAATTTCCCCCAACTTTACTTTGGTAGTGACAAAGACATAAATTTAGTGTCTAACTGACCCAAAGCATCTTTTCCTACTATAACCAAAGAAGTCAACCTTGGAAGAGAGGAGCTTAAATCTCCATGTTTTCCCCATCTCTCAGCTCTAAGATTTGAACATGAAAATACGAAGGCCATACTCTGATCATGGCACTATCTCCAGAGTCTCCAAAAGGACTCAGGTTCAACTAGAAGGAGAAAGAAAGCGAGGGAATGGACTCTAAGTAAAAGGAGTACCAAGGCGATCCAAACAAATATCATTCCACTCGATGTGAAAGATCTCAAATATGCAGAGCACTGAAGCGAAATGGAGGACTGTATTCACCAGCAATGCTCCATGAGCATTTCACATAAGAAAGTAATCAGCGTTAAGCAAAGAACCTTTTGTGCCATTGACCGTGGAGTCACCTGGTCCTCTAGCCATCTTAGAAATCCAGCACATCAGTGGGTCAGGAGCATGAATCCCAGTGGCTCCTTGTGGCCAGAAAGTGGTATAGTGTGACAGGGTATGTGGAGGATAGGAAGGGGTAAAGGAAATGAGTCAGCTAAACATGAGAAAATCAGAGCTATTTCTAGCTACTGTTCTTTGTAGGAAACTTCATGGAAAGGGTATGATTTCTGGGAAGCTTTATGTATGGTTCAAATAAAACCATACATTCATGGTTTGTATAAAACCCCAAAGTCAGTCCCTTTTAAAAGATAAACTATAAAAATCAACATTATTCTTTCAGGTTGCTGGACTGTGGTTGTACATATGTTATTAATACATTCATTCATTCAGTCATTCATATACTCAGAAGTAATTCTTGAGTCCCTACCATGTACTAGGCACCATTTAGGGACTTTATATGTGATTTTTCTACAGAGAATGTGACAAATGGGTGCCCTAGATTTATTAGGATCATGTAATAAGGAAATAAATCAATCTGCTGATTATACACTACACAAACCCACTGAGGGCTGGCTTCCTTTCATGAATTTATAACAGTTATGAAAACAACCCTATGTAAATTCTTCGAAGTTCTATTGCACCACCTGAGGGGGAAAAATTCTGAAAACTTTTACATAATTATCTGTTCACATTTAAAAGAATCTTCACAAAGCATATGACTTAATGCCTCTGAAGGAGACACTGAATAAAGTAATACACCACGTTCTAGAACAAAAAGAAGGAAGTTCCGTAGGAGAGGTTTTGTCTACAAATAATGTTAAACCCAATTCAAAGTGGTTTAAAAGTAGAGAACTCAATGGCTCATGTAATTGGAATTCTAGAGAGAAGGAGGCTTTCAGAGTTTCCTTAACTTAGATGGGTCTTGCTCAGTTTCTTTGTGGTCTCCTAACTGAGCCCCCCGTTATGTTTTTGGTCCATCCCCAGGCCAATTTCTCTCAAAGTAGGGAAGTGGGTGTGCTGTTCCAGGCCTTACATCTACAGAGGATGGCACTCAGAGGAAAAGAAAGCTCCTCTTTTGGCGCCTTTCTTTAAAGAATGAAGAAACTTCCAAGAAGCCCAAGGAAACCTTCCCTTCCTTCCCTTTGCCTGAATTGAGTCACATGCCCAGTCATGGAGCGACTCCTCTCGTCAGGGGAAATGCCATTTGTTGAACAGCCAAAGCTTGACCTTCTGAATTACTTACTCTGGAAAGGAATATGGATTACTTTTCAACCAATTAGGTCCACTCATAAAGCCAGGGAAGGGATAGAATTCCACTGAAACTTCTGAGCTGCATGGCAAGGATTAGACTTCTGTTTTCTGTTTTTATTTTTTGGCGGCACTGCATGGCTTGTGGGATCTTAGTTCCCCGACCAGGGATTGAACTTGTGTCCCGCACACTGGAAGCATGGAGTCTTAACCACTGGACCGCCAGGGAAGTCCCAAGGATTAAACTTCTGAATGAATACCAAGATAATGTAATGAAGACGGAAGAGGGAATTTATGATTAACAGGTAGCAAAAATCTACTACAGGAAGTCTCTCTATCCACAGAAATGCCTCCTGATATTTCCCACCTAAAGAAAAGAGAAGAGCAATTTGGCATCCTGGCAATACATTTGACCCCATAGATGTTCCGCATCATTTAATAAAAGTGTCTTCTTTGGGATGTAATGTACAACATGATAAATCTAATTAATACTGCTGTATGTTATACATGAAAATTGTTAAGAGAGTAAATCCTAGCAGTTCTCATCACAGGGAAAAATTTTTTTTCTATTTAATTTTGTATCTATATAAGATAGAGGATGGCCATTAAATTTATTGTGATAATCATCTCATGATATATGTAAACCTAATCATTATGCTGTATAACTTAAACTTATACAGTGCTATGTGTCAATTACATCTCAATAAAACTGGAAGAAAGAATCTTAAAAAAAATAAATTGTGTACCTTCTTCTTTAAAAAGGTGCTTTGTAGACAAGCATTAACAAGTATACACTCCCATGGATTTTACATTTCTAAGCATTTCAGTGTGATTGTGTTAATGCTCTAAAACTAAGATGAAATGAAGTCAATTTGCTAGATGCCTTCCCTTGATGAATCAGGAATGGAAAGGCTTTGGAAGGCCATTTGATGTTTTCTTGAGTGTGGTTATTTATTTACAACATAAAAACCTTTCCCTGGTTATGGCAACACTAATGTTATCTGAAAGGTAGCACCACATGGGGATTGTACTATCTTAAGCATTCAGGCCAAGTTTGGTAACCTCACTGCACGTTATTCTGCAAGAAACTTTATATTGACTTGTCTATGTGACATTTATTACCAATCTAAAATATTCCCATTGTGATTGCAGGGAAACATTGAGAGAAAGTTGCTCAGTCAGCTCTGTTCATGGACTCTGCAATACCATAACATTTTAAGATAAGATGAAATAAAATTTATTGACCATTTATAGTTTGAGAATGCCTACAATAAAGCCTTCTTATTTTCTCACAGATATTTTGTACAGGATTAGACATTATGCCCTTGAGGTAATACTGCAATAAGAACCAATCTGTGTCTGAATTTTCAAGCTTGTTACAGGAATTAATTTGGTGAGTAAATAATATGTTTCTTTTTTTTTCTCTTTCCTTTTAAACTGATGTCTTTACATAAATCAAGAATACATTTCTATGTTAATACAACTAAATGAAAATATTAACCAATAATTCCAACCAGTATATTACAACAGACTATGACAATAGAACCAAATTAGGGAAATTCAAGTAGCTGTTGTCTTTTCTTTCTATTTAACCAATCCTCAACTGTAAGAAATCATTGTTTACTTTAAATTTTGTTTTTCCTGTGCTTGAGTGCTTTATAAATGTTCGAGAATTTTTCTTTTTCTACTCAAGGATCCCTTTAGGAGTATATGCATCTTCAATATTTTATTCTCTTTTAATATAATTCAGGTTTTTTTCCTTGGTACCTTGTCTTGGACTTTCTCATTTAAAGAGTATTGTTTATGACAACATCTACCTAGTCAGCCACTGAGACGTCCTATATTTTAGCAGTAGGAAGAAATCGTCTTTCAAGCCATAAAGCTGGGAAAAAGAAAGGACTCTGATCAATATCTTTGTTGGCCTTAGGCAATAAGTTAGCTTGAATCTCAGGCACATGTGTCTGTGGGTAAAGGGTGGAAGCCAAGAATAGGATGATTAGAATTACAGAGACTGATCATTTTGAGAACAGCATTTGTTGACAAAGTCTAAAATAAAATCAGATTAAATTTGTCAATCTTGGAAAAAATATTCCATTGAGATTCTGTTACAAAAACAGAATCAATGCTATCCAAATTTTCAAAAATTTATTTTGAACCATCACCTTGATTAGCTAAAACTTCAAAAATAACAACACACAAAAATCTTAGAAAGGCATACTTATAATTCCTGATACAGAACATTTGATTATTCAGTTTTTGTTTCATGACTGGAAATCTTTAATTTCTTCAGAAAAGAATAACATATTTGTTGAATGACACCTTCTGTTTAGTGACTTATTAGATAACCACTCAAGATGTATTAGGTAAGTGCTCAAATTGTTTTTATGTAATGAAAGTAAAAAGATATTTGGAAATGTTCTTTATGCATTATTTTTAGGCCATAATTTACACAGTATAAAACTTAGAAATAAAAACCTTCTCAATTAATATTCTCATTAAATTTAATTGAGTCAAATGGCAAATAATACTAAGCTAAGCCCTGTCATTACCTTTAAAATCTAAGTTTCTAAAAAACTACAAAAATGATCTGGTTCACAACATTAACTGCCAGACAAACTTTATGTTTAAAAACTGAATGTAATATTTTTCCCAAGACTAATACAAATTTAATCTGATTTTATTTTAGACTTCGTTAGCTTCCATGTAAATGATAGCAGCATTTTTTGTTCTTCAGACAAACTGAAGTAATTTTAATAAGGCTTAGTCATATTTAAATAGCAACCTTCTGTACTGTTTTTAAAAATCTAGTCTTTTGACCATTTTAACTTTTTAAATTCAAGGCATCTTTACCAAGTACACTGGAAGGTCTATCATTGGGAGAACTGGTTGGGAGACAATAACAACTTTTGATGATAAGTCATTATTTGATAATAAACACCACAAATACTGCATCTTGTGATTTATAAAATTATAAAGAGAACACTTCTGTCAAGCTCCAAAATTTGTATATACTTTTAGGCCATAAGAGTTCATAGTTTTATTTATGACTTTGTAGATTAAGTTATTTCTGTATGAAAAAAGGCAGGAAAATATTAAGGAGTTCTATTTACAGAGAATTTCTTTAATATGTTACATTTCTTAAATGTAAACATATATTTTTAATGTATACCTAAGTAATATTTAAGGAAGCCAAAGTAATGATCCAATCACAGTATCATGTTGTCAATGACAAAAATAAAACCACTTCAGTGATTAAAAAAAAAAAATGGAACACCATTTGTTAAAAAGCATTATGGAACACCATTTGTTAAAAAGCATTATGGAACAGACGTGTCGAAATAAAAGAAAACCATTAAAATAATGATGCATAGCTATCTCTGTTGATCTATAGAAAATCCAGGATATAGCAAGTAAAAATAATAAACTACAAAGAAGCATATAAAATGACTCTATTCTTGTTTAAAAACACATATTTATATATAAATATTTTGTGAATAGCGTTTATCCCTGGAGGTGACATTAAAGGTGATTTTGCTTTCTTTTTTACACTTCTCTATATTTTCTGAATGTCTTAAAAGAGTGCATATGAATTGTCATTCCAAAAAAGGTTATAATTCCATTTTCTTTTCTAAGTACAGTTAAAAACTTTTAAACAGAAACAGATATAATGTGATTTAAACAAATCAAGTAATTATGAACTTAATTACATGTTTTTTTTTCTCTCTCCTAACCTAATTCTCACTATACTGATTAATAGTTGATATTTTTGAATTTTTGCCTGGTAACAAAGGACAATAACTTTTCTAGGCAGCAATTCTGTATCATCCAATAATATGCTGTAATCCTTTTCTAGCCTTGTATTAAACTCATCCTTGGTTAATCTCAAACTGCCTTTTAAATGAAAAGACATGCTTTTTACCTAATATGTGGACTGTTATTTTCCAGAAGGCTAACTTAGCTGACAGATCAGCTGACTCTGTCTTTTCTTAGCTGCCCTTGGTGTCTTTCCTTCAGGTATAATACCCTTGCCTCAATGTAAGGACCAAGTAGAGGAAAGAGCCTCAGCTTTCTATGCCTGTGACCCTCCCAACCATGGGTTCACTAGAGGTTCTCAGCATTCAGCTCTATCTCTTACTAAATTTCTTCTTGCTAGGAATTCTAGGTTTGTGACCACGGCGGACCTATAGCATGTAACTGTTTCTACATTCTAAAATGCCCAGAGTAAATCAGACTCCCAGTGCTACTGCTAATTAAAATAAAGCTTCTTGTGGTCTTCAGACAAGACCTCCCCTAATTATTTCAGAGGCCTGAGTATGTCTCCCATAAGGATAACCTCCCTAGTGTGTTTTCAAAGCCCAGTATAATATTTAACAACTCTCCCAGCCAAGAAATTCTCAATACCAGCTCATTTATTCATCCATCTCATAGAAATTTATTGAGTGCCTACTACATACCAGGCCCTGGGGAAGCAGCGGTAGACAAGAAAGGCCATGTCTCTGACCTCATGAACTTGCAATCTAGAAGGAAAGCCTGACTTCCAACAAACTCTTTCAATCCAGTGTGATGTGGGTTATGAAAAGCAAAACAGGGGCCATGGGGGCAGCAAGCAGGGGGCCTATCATTATCTATGAGGTCATGGAAGTGCATTAATTTCATGTGGCTTCTGTAACAAATTATCATGAACTGGGTGGGTTAAAACAACAAAAAGTTATTCCTTCACAGTTCTGGAAGCCAGAAGTCGAAACAAGGTGTCTGCAGGGGCGCACTCCCTCCAGCAGTGCTAGGGGAGAATCCGTTTCTTGAACAATGACAAAAAAATGTTTTGCTGTACTTTTTTCTAGTTAGATATTGTATTCTTTTGTTCAATATTTAATTTCTTTTCTTTCATTTACACTTTTTAACTAATAGGTAAAAAGCATTCCTGTTAATGTGCCTGATGAGACAGAGCAGCCCAGCTCTGCAAAGGCAGACTGCACCCCCAAACAGGCCTCTGACTCGAGAGACTGTCTCAAGACCCTGAAGATAGTTCTGTGGGGAAGCTTGACAGTCTCCTCCCTAAATCACTGCTCCTGAGAATTCAGCAGGTCTTCCAGCTAAAAGGCTTTCCCCAAAACAACAAAAAAAACCTCTAGATCCTATTATAGCTTAGAAGGGCTACTAAAATTTTGATTTTGTATCTTCTATATAGAAAAGTATGGGCAACAAGGCAATTATCCCATAATATGGACTAAGAAGGAAATAGAATATATCACAACAAAACCCTCAATGTAATCATCTCCCCAGTTTTTTTTTAATATTTTTTGTTTTTTTCTTCCAGTTTTATTGAGATATAATTGACATAGAGCACTGTGTAAGTTTAAGATGTAGAGCACAATGATTTGACCTACATACATCATGATGTGATGAGCACAATAAGTTTAGTGAACATCTGTCATCTCATACAGATGCAAAATAAAAGAAAAAGATAATTTTCCTTGTGATGAGTCTTTTAATGATAATAAAACTGAGTCCTAAAACATTTCAAAATAAGTTTTAAGAAATTTTATCAGAGTTACTTAAGAAAGATACTAGAATATCTCTTCTAATGAATAGCCTTTTAGGGAAAAAAAAAATTAACTAATGGTCAACCTTCTATCAGTTTAAGTTTCCAAAGAATTCTCAGTGTGTACAGTTATTCTCAATTCCTTTTTCTCATCAATAAAAACCATAATAAATAAATAAAAGATGAGGCTAATGCAAGTGGAGGTGTTTTCACCAACTTTAGAACTGAGGTGGTTATGATTCACCTAGTTTGGTAAGGTTCTTTAAAGAGACAGAGCCCCAAGCCACCTAGCCATGCCCACCATTGCAGTGTCAATCAACAGTAGAGGCCCTGTAGTACTACAACCATACTGTGTAAGACTCCAAACCTCCATAAAGGACTTTCTCCTAACTATTTCCCTTAGGATAAACAGAGCAGTGTGATGTGAAAGGGGTCTTAAATGGAGCAAAAGATGGGGGGGAGGGCATGTCAAGGAGCTCACTGATCACTGGCAAAGTGCAGCTGGTTAAAAATTAGCAGACATCAGTTTCTGATAGAGAATGAACAGACTGTTAGAGCTCATTGGATTTCTTTCCCCAAGGACCGAATGAGGAAAAGGGAAGAGAAGTGAGAAAGAAAACCCACACTGTGTAGGATAAAGGGAGATGAGCTGCCGCTGGTTCTATCCCTGCCCTCAGCACAGGGGTCTGTCTGATTCAGACAACAGAGTGAACCCAGAGGAAGAAGATACATCAGTACGCATCTGCCCAGGAAGTAAGGTGTGCCAGAAGGTCGGAGCAGCTGGATCATTCCTATCTAACCAAGAAGTGAAGTGGAAAGTGGATGGGAGCAGGGGCTAGGAATTGAGACGAGACAACAGATTTCTGAGACACCCCAGAAGATAGTGTGTTTATTATTACCCTGTTCTCTAAACTTAGGTTTGGAGAACTTAGCTGCTCTTTGTTCCTGGTTCCTGGAGGTAGCCTTTAAACACTTGGAATTTCTTGGGTGATAAGAATATTTTTGTTATTCGTAGTGGCCCCTGGCATCTCACTGGAGTTTATGCTAATGAAGTGACTCATGGTGGTCCCCTAGATAATTTCAGGATGGGGACTGGCCATGCCAGAAAAACCAACCATGTGATTAGAGAGTTGGAACTTTGATGCAGCCCAGTCTCTGGGGAGGAGAGCGGTGCTAGAAATTGAGTTCAATCACAGAGCCAATGATTCAATCAATCATACCTATATAGGGAAACCCCAATAAAAACTCTGGACACCTGACCTCCAGTGAGCTTCCAAGTTGGTGATATATATCGATGTCCCAGGAAGATGATGCATCCTGAGGAAACAGAAGCATTTAGGATCCTCCTAGACTTGCTCTATGCATCTCTTCTCTTGGCTGGTCCTTATTTGTATGATAAGTACGATACTTTTCTGAGTTCTAATGAATCACTCCAGTGAATTATCAAACCTGAGGGGGTAGTGGAAACCTCCAAATTTGTAGCCAATTGGTCAGAAGTTCAGATGACTGGGGAACTCCAGAGCTTGCAGATGGCATGTGAAATAAAAGAATACTTGTAGAAGGAATACCCTTAATCTCTGAACTATGACTTAACTCCAGGTACAGTCAAAGCAGCACTGAACTGAGAAAGTTCCCATTGCTCTTGAGTAGCTTTGAGATTCTTCCCTAAGAACTAATGTTTAAGGCACCAGGCTCTTGAGACACCATCTGGTATTATTTTTGCCAGTCAGATTTCTCCATATCCAATTTCTGCTTGATCATTCACAAATTAAACGTGGCCCCCTTTCATGGTGATTGACCTGCCCTCTGCAGGCTAACAATTTATCTTGGTCACCCTACCCTTCTACATCCACCCTTTCTACCATTTATATTCAAATATTTCCAAAGCAGAAAACTCTCCTCTGTGTTTACCTGAGTTCTTATCTAACCCTTACTTATGGTGTTAATGCAGAGAAGCAGACTAAAAGCTATCTCCTTTTTCACCCCTATGTGTAACCCCTTAATTGTGCCCACAATATCAGGAAGAACAGGTAACAACAGGCCATGAGCAGAAAAGAAGTCTTACCATTAGACTTTCTCACATACCTTTGGGGCACAGGCGTAGTGGCAAACACTTCTCTCTAGCCTATTGAGCCTATTGAGTCAGTTCTCAGCCTTTAGGGACATATTTTGGATGGACCTTAAGAAGTTCTTTCTTTCCCTAGTCTCCCCACACTCTTCCTTTCTCACCATCCTTTCAGGCTATTCTATCTCCCCTTCAAGCTCCATGGAGGGAACAGAAGAGCAGATCCATTGAGTCTTCCATTCCACTGAAGGTAGCTTTGTATCCTTCAGTGTCTTCAGAGATAACACCTACTAGAAACACACATGTTCCTTGCCATTATCAAAATCTTTCAATAACAGCATGACTCATCAAGCCAACAGAGTCAGTGTCTCTTTTTCTCTTTCACCAAAAATATCCTCCATGGAGAAAAGAGGGGAAAAAGGAAAAAAAGGGGGGGGAGCAGTGAGTAAGAAAATCCTATAGAATGACAGAATGTAGCCTAAAAGGATAAGTTGTCATTGTTTTCACTGCTTCTGACCCTGATGTTATCATTAAAACTACAACCTAATAGCTAAAATCACTCTCCTAGGATGCAGTAGGATGGTAAACCATATACAGAAACCCCTTTCTTCTCAGACTTTAATGACTTTGCTTGATAATAGAAAGGAGCAAATAGTATGTGGACAGCCAATTATATAACTACCTGAATGTTAGTTCTGTCAGCTATAACATGAAAGCAATAATAATAATCTTTCAGGATTATTGTAAGGATAAAATGAGATAAAGTATATAAAGGATATGACCCAGAGTAGGCTTGAAAAAAACAGTAGCTATTATTATTGCTGTTATTATTTTCTTTCTTGATCTTATTGCCACAGTTAAAATTTCCGGTTTAATGTTAAATAGAAATATTGTTTGGTTTCTCATTTTAGAAGAAATGCTTCTAAAATTTCATCATAGCCTTGACTTTAGATTTATGTTTTTCATAGGTGATTTTTTCTGCTCAAGGTAGTTTCCAGTTCCAGTTTGCCTAGATTTTTTTGAACATCTTCTGAGATGATTCTATGGGGTTTTTTTTAGTGTACCTTCTTAATGCTGTGTTTTATATTACTAGATTTTCTGATGTTGCATGCTCCTTCAATATTTGGGTGAAAACCAAGTTGTTTATGGTTCATCTTTATTTGTATACATTTTATATTGGAATTTTATGTAGCATATTTGCATCTGTTCAAAAGTGAGATTGGTCTATAAATTTCTTATCTTGTGCTATCTCTGATTCTAGTTTCAAGTTATTCTAGCTCTGTAAAATGAGGCACTTCACCGATTTTTAAAAATTCTTTGAAACAATTTGTTGCAATAATTTTTTTTCTTTTGCTAGCTCAGCAAAAGAAATCCCATCCAGAAACAGTGTGAGTCTGGAGATTTGGGGGGTAGAGTGAAGTGATCGGGGGTAAGATTTTTGATTATCAATTCAATTGATTCACTGGTCATTAGTTTATTCACATTTCCAATTTTTCTTGAGCAGATGTTCAATGGTTATAAATATAAGCAGTATACTAAATGGTTATAAACAGACTGTTTTCGAATTGGGCAGCACAGGTTTGAAGGCTGTCTTTCCCAGTTTCTATCCATTAACCTTGACCAATTTGCTAAGCCTCTCTAATCATTGATTTCCTCATCCATCAAAGGTGGATAATAAATACTGGCTACCACAGTTGTTTTAAGCATTAAGTGAAATAATACATATGAAGTGTTCATCATAGTATTTGGAAAACTGTGAGTGTTCTGTCGGTGTTAGCTATTATTAGCAGTGGTTGTGGTATAGAAAAGAATGGATTTTTAGGAGATAAATTCATTTTGATCAAGAACCCATACATTTTGCACATACAACCATTCAACTGGGTAATTTTGGTGAAGGCTGGACATGCCAACCTCCCTAACTGGAGAGATTCTGCTTTGATCTACCTGCTTCAACATTTAAAAATAATAAGATATTTTTCCTTCTGATTCTGACCCATCTTCCTGGATATGACAGAAAGACAGATAGATAGATACCCCTCTATCCATGTGCATCCAGATTCTCCAAGTATACCCAAGATGACTTAGAGTGCATTCTAGAAGGATTCCTCTTGCCTCCACGCTGAGGACCCTGGTTGTATAATTAGTGTTAAGTGGCTCTATGCACAAGTCCACATTCAGTGAAGGCAGGTTCCACAGTTGATCTCAGTGTCCCCTGGACTCACGCTGACCCAGGCCCGCCTCTACTACTCACTCCCCATAGCCTTGGGCAGGTTACTTAAGTTTTCAAACACCAGTTTTCATTCCTAGAGAATGTGAGTACAGGTTGTAATCCCTTATCAGAAACTCTCAGGGTCTAGTGTGTTCTGAAATTGAGACTTTCTGAAGTTTAAGTTAATGGGGCAGACATATACCATATATTATGTAACATCCTAGCTGGAGTCTTGAGAAGTTCTCTAAAATCAATCACATGGACATTTCATAAAAGAAATGTAGCATTATTCACAATAAGTAGGTACCTACACAATGGTGTTTTGTACACACTGAATGCAGTTGTGTACAGTAAAGTGATCCTAAGCCATATTTCCACTACCAAGAAGTGCTCTTCAAACAGAGCGTTTATAACCCCAGGGGCACTTGACGCCATAAAAACAAATATAGTATGTCTTCCTATAGCAAATTCTCTTGTAATTATCTTTTTATTCCCTTTCTCTGTCCCTCTCTCTCTCTCTCTCTCTCTAAAATATATATTTATATATCATATTATATAAATACATTTATATATTATTTATATAACATTTTTATAAATATATACAATAAAATATATTTATCATAAATTGTACAACATATAAATCTTATATATATATTTTCTAATGGTCTATCTTGAGCATGAGTAAGGGGAGCCACAGCACTCCACCTGCTGTGGGAAAGACCACTGTTCTAATGTCCCCCTTCCAGCAGAAGGAGTAAAGAGGGAGCTCCTGAGCAATGTGAGTTTCATGAAAATGCTGTTTCCTGTTTCCTGTGCCTTCATACCACCATTGGTAGAAATTAAGAAAAGACCTCCAAATTCTACACCCTCCAAATTCTAGACCCACCCCTGCTCTGTCTGCCAGCACTCCCAGTCTCACACCACTATCTGCCTTGGCACTTTCAGAATTAATCTCATTCTGCCCTACATTTCTGTTTACATCAAACCCTCAAAGAAGCCCAGTACTCCCAGGTCATCTCTTAATCCCAAGACTCTAATCCCCATAGATGACTCCATCTCCCACTCCTACCCAAATTCTGAAACTCAACCACTATGCCCTTTGGCACTCCTGGTCAGTTATCCACAAGATTCCCTATTTCTTCAACATCTTCAGATTTTTTTCTTGTACCAACTGAAACTGTAACATTGCTTCTCCTGCAATT
This sequence comes from Lagenorhynchus albirostris, assembly GCF_949774975.1. Classification (NCBI taxonomy): domain Eukaryota; kingdom Metazoa; phylum Chordata; class Mammalia; order Artiodactyla; family Delphinidae; genus Lagenorhynchus; species Lagenorhynchus albirostris. The sequence continues at coordinate 46,502,793 of NC_083106.1, forward strand.
TCTTAGGAAGTGATTGTTTTCTGTCCCTTAAAACTTTTACCTCATTGCATAGCTTCCAGACCATTTCCATTCTCTCCTTTCTAAAAATCCCTGATTTTGAATCCCATAAGATCAAACTAGAGCACCCGTTCATTCTTGTTATGGTCAACCTCAGAGCTATAAGTCACTCCAACTCATGCCTTCAGAAATCTGAACTCCTGGATCACTTTTTTTCTCTTATTTAATTCTTGTCATAACTGATGGTGATTTCAAAATTTACATGTATAACGTCTGTCATATCCTGTCATCTCAGTACCTTGACCCCCTGCTCTGCAAAGATCCTGTTCTTCACCCTAAGCCACAGACTTCTATTGTTGCCTCCAGGACCATTTCATTATCAATAACTGCACCCCCTCCAAAATTCAATTGTAAGCAACACACCTACTGTCTACCCAGAGTATATCAACAATTCTCCAACTCAAAGGAACCTAAAATCCATTTATTCAACTACATTTTCACCATTTATTACTACTTTGACATCTAATTCTTCATCTCTCAGCTTAAATTCCACAGTTTTTCATTAGAATCACTTCCTTGCATTCCCCCAACTCCCTTGCCCCCCATTAATTCATCATTCTCATCTGTCGAAAGCCCAGTTCTGGTTAAATCCAACTCTCTACTCAGTTTGTATTTTCACTCACACAGCTGAACAGTGCTGGAGCAAACAGCATAACCACACTGAATGGCCCCATGTTAAATTCATGACCTTGAATTCAGATCCACAAAGCTTTCTGGGTATGAGATGCAATGAACATCTACTAAAATAGAAAGGCAAAGTTTATTGAAAACACAGGTTACAAAAGAGTATGTACCATGTAATCTCATTTGGGTTCAAAAATGTGCATGTGTATGTGCATAGTTAGGTAGGTGGATAGTTGGCTGGATAGACAGATCTGCAAGGATGCACAGTCGTGATTTCTGGAATTATGTCTTAATTTTTTAAACTTTTGCTTGTCTGATTTTCTGCAATGTTCCTGTGCTTCCTCTGTAAAAATAACAGACTATGTAAAATAAAATAAAAATGAATTCCCCAAAATCAGTCAATCAATAAACAATGTCTTAGATCCTAAAATAAATAGCCTAGTTCAAGGTGGCAGATGAGGAAATCTCACTAAAATAATAGTAATTTTTAAAGATATAAACCCTAAAAATAAGGAAAGTATGAGGGAGGCCATCTCCAGATTGAACCATATATATATATGGTCATATACATATATACACACACACACACACACACACATACGTATTTAAATTGGGATAGAAAGAGAAAGAAGATTATGGAATATTTGATAAATGAGACAAGGCAGAGAGAGTTGAAGGCTTTAAAACATACCGAGTGGTTAAAGCTGAGAAAGGAGTTCTTTCCAGCAAAAATCTAGGGATTCCTCAGACTCATTTTAGCTATTATGGAGGATGGAGTGAAAAGTGGGGCTAAAAATGAATTAATTGAAGGTTTTGAAACCAGTTAATACCTCTTCCCACTCATCAGTCTCTATACTGAAAATAGAGTCTCTTAAGAATTTACCCCTGGGCAAAAATCATATATACGTGTATAAAAATGAAAATTTGAGAGAGAAATTTAGAGATTCAGTTCAGAAAGTCCAACATCCAACTATTAGGTTTTCCAAACAGAGAAAACAGAGGAAAAATGTGAAGGAACTCAACAACAACAAAAATATACAGAAGAAAAATTCCCAAGCGTTAAGAAAGACATGAGCCTTCAAACTGAACGTGCCCACCAAATGCGTGGTTAATTTTAAAGTACTGCCTATCTCATAGCAGTACTGTGAGACGTACAGTACTCAACACATACGTATCAAATAATTATTACATGCACTGCATATGAGTATTCACAAAGTAGGCAGGCTTGCTGCTGTCCTGAATCTAGTGGAAGGAAATAATGAAAAATTCTTAGTAAAGTCCTCTTAAAATTGTTTTAAAATGTATATTCAAGTAAAATACTACTTTTAAATTTAACTTTCGAGTTCATTTAAGGCTTTACGAAGCTCTTGTGCTATACTATCCCAGTATTTTCAATAAGCACATATATTTCAATGTATACTTTTATAAGAACTAGACAATCTAAAGTTATTTATATAACACTAAAATAGGACTTTTCTCATATCATCTTGGCTTAAGAACTTTTAAGTAAGTCAAGATATAAATTAATAATCATGATAAATATAGAAATTCTGCTACCACATTAATGTTAAAAACAATTATAAACTGTTGGTCCACAATAAATAACCAGAAGCAAATGATCTTTAAGAGATTTGGGGAGATTGTATTGTGTTACTTTCATCTCACAAATAAGTGTAAGATATGTAGTGCTGTTCTGTGAGTGAAGATTATAAAAAGAATTGATTTCCATATCATATTCCATCTAAAATGTACTATAGTTCTTTGGGTCATAAAACATAGACATTCCATTTGGTTTACAATGCTTAAGCAATCTGGAGTCAGGTTTTTTTCTTTTTTTGCCAAGGGAGCTTGTGCTTTTCCCTTGTTTTGAACAATAGATCTTTCAAAGACAAGAATCCAATGACCTTCTTCAAGGGTCATTTGGAACCTTGGGCAAAATGTAACAGTTCTTACTGATGGATTTCCACACACAGTTACTGGAGATGCAAAGTCTATGGTAAATAGAGTCTAGGGAAACACAAACCTGGATCTGTCTGCCAGCTCATTATTAATACATCTGAATGGCCTGAACCTCTGACCTATGCACTGATTCTTTAAGCAAAATTTCCCTTCTTCCTCTCTCTTCTCTATGGCACTGTGGTCCTTGCTGGCTTTGCTTACTTTCCTCTCTACTTTGTATTCATGTAATCTCCATTATAATATTAAGTCAGATTTATTTTGTTTTCCACATCTGCTCTTTTCAGCCCTATTGATAGCACTTCGTGGCAAGAGGAGCTCGGGAAAGAAAATAACCAGAGCGTGTGGGGTTTCAGGAGTAAAAATGGAGCTCTTTGCCTTTGATCTCCAAAGTTCTGTTTCTCCTACAGAGCTTCCTCTAATGCACCTTGGAAAACATTAGATGCTAAAGTCGTACTACTGTGAGGTTTGGGAATAGAAAAGCAGAAAGAACAGACAACAAAAACCCTGGAATTAAAAACAAGGACTCTTTACACGGCTCTTAAATATTAATCTAAACATTAAAGAAAAAACTCAAGTGAATTTGTGAAAACTACGTAAGAAACTGTATGCATAAATAAAATTATTTGACATACTTAACCTAAGACTCAAAACAAAATTATTACTCAGATGATTATCTGATAGGAAAAAGAAGAATTCTGTCATCAGCAGGAGCATATTAAATGTTGCTACAAAACATGACATCTTCCCCTGAAGTTCTCTACTAGTATTGCAATATCAGAACTTGAAAGATTTAATTTTCTGTGATGGTTCATCTCCACAGACTTAGTTGTTGAATAAATAAAGAAATCATTAGTAGCAACATCGACATGTTCATTGCCTGGTTCCTCACTGGCTTAACCATAACAACTTAAAATCTAATCTATATGTTTTCCTTAAAAAGCTAATGAAAGTTCTCTGGTCATTGAAATCTATATGTCTAAATGTGATTTTAATTTTGCTTCACTATTATTTCACTCTCCACTTTTCTTCAGGTTAAAAAAAACCCCATCAAATTGTAAGTCTGGTTTTGCCCATTAATTTGGGTCCCAAAGAGATTATAGTGAATCATTTAAGTTTTTAAATTACATTCTTTTTAGGCAGGAACTGTACCATTCTTTCCCTACAGCTCCTCTCAAAAAATCCAGAGATGGGTTTATGGCTGTGAATGTGGAAGAAGTTGTGCAGAGTGTTTTGAAGTGTTAAATCTGAGCTGAAAAAAATGAGTCCTTCTGCAAGCAGTGAAAAACCAGGGAATCCTTTCATTGTCACGACCCAGTAGCCAGCAGATGCTTAGAATTCCATGTATTTTAAGGACAAACCATTCAGTGAACTCCTTTTACACCCAAAGTATGCCAATAATTCAATGTATTAGTTGGATGCAAATTTTATACAATAAGGTATGGAAAGCAAACTGTAATTGGGGCTGCCAGAGTGAATGGAGCTCTATCCTCTGACAGGGCCCATTGTTGAACTCCAGCCTGAACCTCCGACCCGTTACTTTGCAGGGATACAATAGCCTTTGATATGAGATGGTGGGAAACGGACTTAGAGACTCATTTCACATTCAGTTGCAATTCATCAGTTTGGCGAGGACTTTTAGCAGCTTTAATGACCACAGCAATTGATGGTTAAATCAATTTGTGCCGGTGACAGCATGGCTGGCCTGTAGACTGTAACAATCCAGGATTGCACCAGGCAGAAAAGACTCTGTTATTCAGATGTGCACGGCTCCTAACTCAGCTCACAGTGAGAACAACAGGGAGACAGTCTCTCACAGGGCAGGCCCCAGAGAATACACGCATTCACTCCAGTTGACCACACAATGCCGGGGCCTCTCTGTAAGTGGTGCCATAGATTTTTTTAAAGTATTGTTGCAAAAGCAAAAATATACAGTAGAAGACAAAGATTTCTAATATTTAACTATATCCTAAGAGAAAGTAGCAAACCAGAAAGAATTTAACCTTTGTTCCCTTGATCAAAATGGGTGGTCCTACTCCCGCCACCACTAGACTTCCCTCCCCGCTAAAAACAGAAAGAAAGGAATAGAAAATCAACAGCGGAGATTATGACAGAGGAGGTTACGTTTACAGGCAAAAAGAAAGGTGAAATAGGAATTTACAAAACACCACTGCATTCTGTGTCAAAAAAAAAGGAAATACTGCTCCCTCTGCTGTTTATCAGAGGGATTTTTTTCCAAATAGAAGACCTCTCTTTTTAAATTTTTAAATATAAATGTTTACAATGAAAAAATGGCAGTGTCAGCACAGTGGGACAGCTGACGTGACTTATTTATAATTAAAAAAATGTTAAACAAATAAATACTTTGCTGAGCCTACATTTTAATGTTTGAGAAATATATAACCAAAATTGACATTTTAAAGGTGGGGGAAGGGACAAAAAGTCATTTCACATCAACAAAACTTTTTGTGTCAGCATAAATCAGTGTTAGAATGACTAATTAAATTATATACAATACAAGTCTGCATAATATGTACTAAGTAAGGCATCAAACTATAATAAGTTCAAGTAATGGGGGATGCCAATATATCATTTAAACGTCTGAATTATAATGGCCGAAATAACCTAAGGTCCACAGATGTACTTTAATGGACTTCTAAGCTATGAGAGATAATTTACATTACTGCCTAGGTTTTTTTGAAAAAGGCATTAGTGCTACAATTTTCACAAAATAGAAATGATCTCCCAAAGTACAGAAACAATGTATATGTAGTATTAAATTCAGGATGTAATAAAACACAACAAAGATGGAATATCTGTAATCCTGAGTTATCTTTTATGCCATATTAAAAATCAGACCAAATAATACAAGTTTTTTAAGCTATGGTGGACAAGGCGGGGTGGAAATAATCTCCTTCAGGACATGGATAGATCCATGGGAAATGTGTTACACAAAACATACAGCTGTAGTACTGTGGAAAAAAACCATAAACAACATTTTCCACCAGATTTGTCTAAACACTGAAAGAACATTGAGGTTGTACAGAGGAGGTCTTGGCACTGAGTCCAGAAGCTGTACTTGGTAACTGGGGAGGGGGAAGACAAGGAGGCGAGTTTCCATGGCAACGCTGGTGCTGAAAGCAAATGGAACTAGCAAGCATCTTCCCAAGGGAGGAAGGGAGCATGGAAAGTGGAAATGGAGGGGGAAGGGCAGTGGCAGCTTCTGAAAAGCTAGTTTGTGCTGAATAAGTGTTTTGTGTAAAGATGTGACGTGATCCATATCAGAGTGTGTATTCTGAGAGATCTGACATCCTCTTGTAATGTACTGCTTCAGTGATTAAAGATCACTTTGCCTGGGAATATATATTTGTCTTACAATTTCCAGTTTGGATATATAAAGATACTGAAGTCATCTTGATGCTTACACTGTCTCCTGCCTTTCCAATAAAATAATGAGATGAATAGAACTTTGTGTGTCTTTGTCTTTGTATCTGGGAGTCAAGTTTATATGTGGGGGAAAAAACCTTTTACTTCCTTCTCTTAGCATTCAAAGGCAGATAGCAGTGGTTTCTCATATTTGTGACTATGAAACTCTGATTCCCTCCTGACAACAGTGTTTCATGTGTCACAAGGCAGTACATTATTCCTAAGGAATAAGACTACCTAAAAGCTAATCTTATTTATCTGATTTAAATGATCATGATTAATATTTTCATTTCATTATAAATGGCTCATTGTAAAGATTAAAACAGTAATGGCACCAAGAGGAGGTGATAGATGGAGGGCTAACTCTCCTCAATGCTCTAGAAATAAACACATTACCACAGAAGAAAGCCCTTTCATTAGAGGTCAGATTAAATTACAAATTAGCACTGAATAGAGCTGCTCTGATAAAATATGGGTTTGGCTGCACAGGAGTTAAACTTACACCATGATCTGATGGTTTTAATAATAAAAATCTGGATCAGACTATACACTTGGTCTATAAGCTCTGTGAGGGCCATGGCTATGTCTACCTTTTTCCCATAGACATACGTAATATTCCCAGCACTCCACAGAGCCTGCACTTAGCAGACACTCAATACATATTTGTTTACTGTTGAAAGAGCAAGATGAAGCATTTTTCAAAACTGTGAGATATAACTTGTAAATGCACAGGACAGAAATGCGCTTTTTATTCACTATCTCCAACATAATTATTAAGGCAGCATGCTCGTGTTATTTTAATACTCACAAATACCTGGAAAGGTAGTTATTATTATCTCCATTTTACAAATGAGAAGAGAATCCCTGGAAGGCTAAGTTATTTTTCCAAATTTACACCCCTGAAGAAGCTGAGACTCAAATCCAGTCCTGTCCAAATAACACCCTTGTGATCTTTCAACTTGTCCACACTACTTACTTTACACCAGAAAGCATGGACTAACTCCCACTTTGGTCTAACCGGAAGAACTGAAATGCAAAGGATTTACTCATCATACTCATACTCTCCTTGGGACCCCCCTGAAAGCGCAGGGAACAAGGCTTTGGATCTCCCATCAGCCCTGCCCCTTGGAGGCCAGTGGAGGCCAGTATCTGAAATCCAATGTTGAATTAACCAAGTATAACTCTTACCCTTTGTATATAACTGGGGTTGAAACTCTGTAGAAGTAAAAATATTTGTGTTCCTAAGTTCTGATGGGATCTTGGTACAACCCACATTTCCACTGTCCACTCTAATGCACTGCTTCCCACATTCTGTGATTCAGTCTCTGCCAAGGCTGAGCCCCCCTGGACTGGCAAAGCTTTCCCCAGATCCATCTCAACCCCTTCTCTTCCTTATCCTCCCTCTACTGATTCAATTAAAAAACATCAGTTCCAGTGATTCCAATGGAACCTCCATCCATTATCCCTATGTTTTACTATGAACTTAGTCTCTTCATAGAATAATCCCTCCAATGCATCTTCATGGTTTTCTCTTTCATCTGAAAAAGTTGTTTGTTTTTCTTCTCCTTATATTTCAACGGTCATAACACTCCTGAATTCCCACCAACATCTTCACACCATTATTCTTTCACCCTTGTTCCAAAAGATGGGATGCACCTATAAGTGTCCATATATTATGAGCAAATAATAACATGACAGGCGTTGTCTGAAGACATTGGCTTATTTTCTATAAATCTCACTTCAAACCCATGAGGCAGTGATATTTAATTTCCATATAACACTCCTTGGAAGTAAGCTTCAAACAGGTTATGTAACTGACCTAGCTTTTGCAGTGGAGTGGGAATTGAACCCCTAGTCAGGTTCTCTTCACAGCATCATTGTTCCTCTCCAGCTGGGTAAACCAATCTCTTTCCACCCTCATTTCTGCCACCCATCATCTCCACACAACTCCCTACAGTCACTGAAGACGCTTACAATTAACTCACATTGTACCTCTCCATCGCCAACATCTTGGGGCATGCTCACATCCACCTTGATCATGCATCTTAGTGTAGCATTAACCTCTGCCCTGACGATCTTTTTTTATATTTCAGAAAACCACTCTCATGGGTATGCCCTAAGCAGTTCCTCAAAATGTGGCCTGGAGATCTTTGATGATTACCAACGATGTCAGCAAATATGTGGCAGTTTAAAGCAAAAGATAATGAAACCATTTTGTCTTTAATTTCACAAATCTCATTCATTTAGTCCCTAAATTTCATTATGCATCAACTAATGGCCAGGCACCATTGTTGCACTGAAGATACAGCAGTGAATAAGACAGATAAGATCCTGTTCTCATGGGGCTCATGATCTCAGAGTTAGGGGAAGGGAGAAATAAAACAATTACAAAAAGAAAGAAGCAATACATTATCAAGTAGCCAAATTTAATATTTATCTATTCAACAAATATTTCTTGAGTTTCTAGTCTATATTGGTCACTGTTGTACACAGAGGGGATGCAGCAGTAACCATAAAATGCTAAAGCCAGAGAAACATTTACCCCAGGAAATATAATGGTATGAAACTTATCATATGACCTTATTACTAGAGGAAAAATTATTTTAGCCAGCTTTGGTCCATGACCTTGGCTTCAATATATTACAAAACCTTGTTCTTTATCATTTACCATTGTCTGGGATTAAACATGCAGGTCTTTGTGTCATCATCTGTTCTTTTCTGTGTGTATAACAGGCTTTGTTCATGTGTTTAGCTGAGAACTCCTTGGAAGCATGAGTTTCCTTGGCCATGAAGTTGAATAAGCCAAGCCTAGGTTTTTTTAATCTACTGAACAGAGTGTTTCGTTTGTTTTTCCCAGGATAATCAATGCCCTTGCTATCTCGGAGATTCATTTATAATCAAGGGGAATCATCTATAAGTAAACACTAATAAATTCATTTTACAGTACAGTGCATGAAGAAATAAAACATGGTAGTGTGAAAGGGAGAGGTGAGGGTTAAGGTTTGAGGTTTGGGAAGAAGAGAATAAATATGGTGCTGGGGGAAGGCCCTTCAGAAAGAGGAGACTTGAGAGCCGAAGAATAAGAAGTGCCAGAAATCCTATTATGTTCTTAAAAATCATCACATGCTTAATGGATGCACATGTACAACTGAAACAGTCAATTGTTTTTATCTAGCATTCAAGTTTAGAGCCATCTCAGCTAATATATTGTTTCAGAATGTATCTGTTTCTGTTTGCAGTTGTCATTATCCCATAACATATTTCAAATTTAGGGAAAAAAATGGATCAATGGCTCAAAAGTTGTTTATGAAGGCACAAAAGTGGCAAAAGTAATCAACAAATTACTAGAGCCAGGCAAGTTATCAACAGTGAACCAAACTTCATGATGACATCTGATGTGAGCCTCTATGAGCAAGGCAAATGACTCTGCAAGTGTAATCATTTCACATGAATAGAAAAGGACAAAATGACAATAGGCTACATAATAATGAGTATCTGAAAATTCAATTTTATTGAACCAGTGATCAATTAGTCTCAGCACATGTTCTGTTGAAAGTATATCAAATAACATTATAAAGTCGTAAAAGCTTTTATATTGTTTTCAGAAAAGCACAGTGACCTCTCTGGTAAACCAACTGAGTTCTTCCAGAATGAGGAAAAAATAATGATGAATTTGCTTGCCAGAGGCAGAGAAGAAACTAAAACAACAACGGCAACTTTCAAAGTCGTATGCCTCATAGCACAAACAGGTATAAGACATACTATTGCTGAGAAGTTTATAAGGCCATCATCATAGTCAATTTAGTCTCTCTCTCTCTCTCTCTCTCTCTCTCTCTCTCTCTGTGTGTGTGTGTGTGTGTGTGTGTGTGCGTGCGTGTGTTTTGGAAAGAAAGCAAAATAAGTTGAATACAAGATACACCAGTGTATTTTGCACAGTATCAATGATGTATCATTTAGAGGAGCAACTGCTGTTCTGTTTGTGTTAACTGTGCTGATATTGTTTTACAGTTCTATAAATGTCACTAATCCATAGAACATGAATTAGGTCCAAGTATGTGTGGGATATATGAGGACAAAGTGCTATGTAATTATTTGTTCTGCACTGACAGAGATGTGATTTTTGGTAGATGATGATGACTTTGCAAGCCAGATACAGATTGGCGAAGTTCATTTAGATCAATGCGGACAAATTTTAACTATGTGTGTGGCAACAGGATATGTTGCTGCACAAATAAAACTAAGTGCACCTGCGCATCAATCAATACACATACTCGTTCACAAAGAGCTGTTGCTAATGAACACCGTACCCCTCCTCATATGTAGATTCAGTGTTGAAAGAAACATGAAACTTTGTGAACATAACTACACGGGATCACTGGGTGTATGATATTTGAACACTTTAAGGAGAAATAGGTAGGGCAGTGAATATAAGAAAGTTTGCTGGTTGTTAAAGGGAAAGATACTGATACATCTATTTTTGAACTAAGGAATAAGATATAAACACTTCATAATGACACTGATATTGCTCAGAACTATTTCAAGTGGCTTTCTCAAATGTTCTGCCTTGGATAACCTGCTCTTATCACTTAAACATTAAAAAACTCACACGTTTTAATGTTGAGAATCATCTGAAAAAACTACGAGGATTTCTTACAAAGATGGAACTGCTGTATTTTTAGGTCAGTTGCTGCAAGTTTCATGCTTCCCCAACACTTCATGATTTTTTTCACACATTGGAGATATTGATACCATATTATCAAGTTTTTTAAAAATTGTGGTAAAAAAAGTCATGAAATTTACCACCTTAACCAACTTTAAGTGTGCAATTCAGTAGTGTTAACTATATTCACATTGTTTTGCAACAGATCTCCAGAAATTTTTTGTTTTGCAAAAGTGAAATTCAATACCAGTTGAACATCTTCCCATTTCCTCCTCCTACCTGTCACTTTCTATCAGTCTGACCACTTCAGGTACTTTCACACAGTGTTTGCATTTGTGTGACTTGCTTATTTCACTTGGCATAATGTCCTCAAATTTCATCTATGTTGTAGCATATAATAGGATCTCCTTTATCAAGAACGAATAATATTCCATTACATATACATATATATATATATATATATATATATATATATATATATACCACATTTCATTTATCCATTCATCCATCAATGGACATTTTGGGTTGCTTCTATCTCTTGGCTATTGCGATTAATGCTGCAATAAACATGGTTGTGCAAGTATCTTTTGAGATCCTGCTTTCAATTCTTTTGGATATCTATCCCAAAGTTCAGTCACTGAATCATATGGTAATGGTATTTTTAACTTTTTGAGGAACTTTCATACTATTTTTCCATAGAACCTTCACCATTTTACATTTCCACCAACAGTGCACAAGGATTTCATTTTCTCCACATTCCCACCACGACTTGTTATTTTCTGGGTTTTTTGACGGTAGCCATCCTGATAGGTATGAGGTAATAGGTCATCAGGATTTTGACTTGCATTTCCCTAATGATTAGTGATGTTGAGCATCTTTTCTTAGCTTGTTGGCCATTTATATATTTTCTTTGGAGAAATGTCTATTCAAGTCCTTTGCTTGTATTTTAATTGGGTTGTTTGATTTTTTGTTGTTGAGCTATACGAGTTTTTATATATTCTGGATATTAACCGTTTATCACATATGTAATTTGCAAATATTCTCCCAGTTTGTAGGCTGCCTTTTCACTCTGTTGATTGTTTCCTTTAATGTGCAGAAGTTTTTAAGATTAATGTAGTCTCATTTGTCTACTTTTGTTGCGTATGCTTTTGTTGTCATAAGCAAGAAATCATTGTCAAATCCAATGTCATGAAGTATTTCACCTGTTCTCTTCCGGGAGTTTTATAGTTTGAGGTCTTACATTTAGGTCTTTAATCTACTTTGACTTAATTTTTGTGTAGGTAAGGATCTAACTTTATTGTTTTGCATGTGGATATCTAATTTTCTAACACCATTTGTTGAAGAGACTGAGCTTTCTCCATTATGTGGTCTTGGCACGATTGCCAAAGATCTTTTGATCATATATGAGAGGGTTTTATTTTTAAACCACATTCAAATTCTATAAAAATTAAAGTATAATTTACAGAGATAAATGTAACTAAAGAATGGGTTAGAAATCTGTTTGCATGTATCTTCCAATGTCTACTTTGAGTGGGAAATGTTTGTTAACAGTACTGTAATTAGTTTACATGAGAAATCTCTCTGAATTTCTGGACGCACATTCATTCTGAAGAGCCAGCACTATTTGACAGCCACCAAATAATTATTTCTATTCTGCAAACTCACGATTGGAAGTATAGGACTTATTTAATACAAATAAAGATTAAGAATACAAAACTGCTGAGTATGATACATAATCTATGTATTAAACTATCTACAAATGAACTTGATACCAAAACCTTGGTGTAAAGCTAGGATAACTCCCTCAATTATATTAAGTAATTATCATTATTATTAACACATATTAAAATACTTATTTATTCTTTATTTTATGTGGTCATAATTTTTCTATTTTCAAAATATTGCTCAAATATGTTCCATATAGCCATTAAATTATCTAAAACCACATTTTGAAAAGCTGTCTTGAATCTATAAATACACATCCACTAACACATCACCATCCAGTAGAAATATAACATATAATACATATATGCAAGCCACATATGCAATTTTAACTTTTCTAGTAGCCACATTAAAAAAGTAACAGATAAAAGTAATTTTAATAACATATTTAACTAAATATACTCCAAATATTATTATTTCAACATGGATTAAATATTTTAAAATACTGAGATATTTTGCATTACTTTTTTCATACTAAGTCTTCAAAATCTGGTCCATATTGTACACTCACAGCACATCTCAATTTGGAGTAGCTGCATGGGACTAGTGGCTACTGTACTAGACCACATGGTCCTGAAACCTAGCCTTAACAATCACATTCTCTGATCTTAACCTTCCATCCATTCACTTCTTTCAGTATTTTTCTCTCATTAAGTCAAAATTTAAACCTCAGGAGACCCTGTCCTTTGACGCTCCCCTTCTCAGAGTCCAGCAATTCCCTCTGGCTTATGTTAGGAAAGCTCTCTGTTTACTTGCTCTCTAACCAGCATGCCTCACCTGCCAGACCATGTGACAATGCTGGATCCGTTTGAGCACTCAATTTTCTATTTCTTCTCCAGGACCATGAGCACTACTGAAGAAAGTACAGAGCATGTTGACTGGTACTATCTCGCATTATCTCTTCCACCCCCAGCTGGTGCAGGAAGGGTCTTCAATACTCCATTACAAATTACAATACTTGTATTCATTCTTAGTGGGATCCATTTTCCACTCCTTCAGCACACAGTGCAAACTGAGATCATGCTGCTAATGGCCCATCCCCCTCCTTCCCCCTAGACCTTGATGGACGGTCTAGCTCCCTACTTCAGAGAAAATAGAGATGCCTGAGCACGCGCAGCCCTTACCTCTTCCAGGCAAATGCCTGGAAGCTTTCAACACATCCTCTCTGAGATTCCTTAATGACTTTGTGTGTAAAACAAGAGGACAGAGGACATCTAGGTTAAATACTGATGTGATGTGATTACTCAAGTTTTTAAGGAAATTTTACATTATTGTGCCCATTCTGGTACCAGATATGTGACTTTAAGCAAGTATTTCCAGACCTCAATTTTCTCCGCCTTAAAGGCAGGCTGGATGAATTCTCTTTTAGCTCCAGTGTTTTTTTTTTGTTTTTCTTTTTAACATCTTTATTGGAGTATAATTGCTTTACAGTGCTGTGTTAGTTTCTGCCCTATAACAAAGTGAATCAGCTATATGCATATGTATATCCCCATATCCCCTCCCTCTTGCGTCTCCCTCCCACACTCCTTATCCCACCCCTCTAGGTGGTCACAAAGCACCAAGCTGATCTCCCTGTGCTATGCAGCTGCTTCCCACTAGCTATTTAACATTTGGTAGTGGATATATATCCATGCCACTCTCTCACTTTGTCCCAGCTTACCCTTCCCCTCCCCATCCTCAAGTCCATTCTCTTTGCCTGTGTCTTTATTCCTGTCCTGCCCCTAGGCTTATCAGAACTTTTTTTTTTTAGATCGCATATATATGTGTAAGCATACGGTATTTGTTTTTCTTTTTCTGACTTACTTCATTCTGTATGACAGAATCTAGGTCCATCCACCTCACTACAAATAACTCAATTTTGTTTCTTTTTTTTGGCTGAGTAAGAGTCCATTGTATATATGTGCCAGATCTTCTTTATGCATTCATCTGTCGATGGACACTTAGGTTGCTTCCATGTCCTGGCTATTGTAAACAGTGCTGCAGTGAACATTGTGATACATGACACTTTTTTTTTTTTTTTTTTTTTTTTGCGGTACGCGGGCCTCTCACTGTTGTGGCCTCTCCCGTTGCGGAGCACAGGCTCCAGATGCGCAGGCTCAGCGCCCATGGCTCATAGGCCCAGCCGCTCCGCGGAACGTGGGATCTTCCCGGACTGGGGCACAAACCCGAGTCCCCTGCATCGGCAGGCGGACTCTCAGCCACTGCGCCACCACGGAAGCCTGAAACTTTTTGAATTATGGTTTTCTCAGGGTATATGCCCAGTAGTGGGATTGCTGGGTCGTATGGTGGCTCTATTTATAGTTTTTTAAGGAACCTCCATGCTGTTCTCCATAGTGGCTGTATCAATTTACATTCCCACCAACAGTGCAAGAGGGTTCCATTTTCTCCACACCTCTCCAGCATTTATTGTTTGTAGACTTTCTGATGATGGCCATTCTGACTGGTGTGAGGTGATATCTCATTGTAGTTTCGATTTGCATTTCTCTAATGATTAGTGATATTGAGCATGTTTTCATTTGTTTGTTGGCAATCTATATATCTTCTTTGGAGAAATGTCTGTTTAGGTCTTCCGCCCATTTGTGGATGGGGTTGTTTGTTTTTTTGATATTGAGCTGCATGAGCTGCTTGTATATTTTGGAGATTAATCCTTTGTCAGTTGCTTCATTTGCAAATATTTTCTCCCATTCTGAGGGTTGTCTTTTCATCTTTTTTATGGTTTCCTTTGCTGTGCAAAAGCTTTTAAGTTTCATTAGGTCCCATTTGTTTATTTTTATTTTTATGTCCATTTCTCAAAAAGGATCTTGCTGTGATTTATGCCATAGAGTGTTCTGCCCATGTTTTCCTCTAAGAGTTTTATAGTGTCTGACCTTACATTTAGGTCTTGAATCCATCTTGAGTTTATTTTTGTGTATGGTGTTAGGGAGTGTTCTAATTTCATTCTTTTACATGTAGCTGTCCAGTTTTCCCAGCACCACTTATTGAAGAGGCTGTCTTTTCTCCATTGTATATTCTTGCCTCTTTTATCAAAGATAAGGTGACCATAGGTGTGTGGGTTTACCTCTGGACTTTCTATCCTGTTCCATTGATCTATATTTCTGTTTTTGTGCCAAAACCATACTGTCTTGATTACTGTAGCTTTGTCATATAGTCTGAAGTCTGGGAGCCTGATTCCTCCAGCTCCATTTTTCTTTCTCAGGATGCTTTGGCTATTCAGGGTCTTTTGTGTTTCCATACAAATTGTGAAATTTTTTGTTCTAGTTCTGTGGAAAATGGCATTGTTAGTTTGATAGGGATTGCACTGAATCTGTAGATTGCTTTGAGTAGTATAGTCATTTTCACAATGCTGATTCTTCCAATCCAAGAACATGGTATGTCTCTCCATCTGTTTGTATCATCTTTAATTTCTTTCATCAGTGTCTTTTAGTTTTCTGCATACAGGTCTTTTGTCTCCTTAGGTAGGTTCATCCCTAGGTATTTTATTCTTTTTGTTGCAGTGGTAAATGGGAGTGTTTCCTCAATTTCTCTTTTAGATTTTTCATCATTAGTGTATAGGAATGCAAGAGATTTCTATGCATTAATTTTGTATCCTGCTACTCTACCAAATTCATTGATTAGCTCTAGTAGTTTTCTGGTAGCATCTTTAGGATTCTCTATGTATACTATCATGTCATCTGCAAACAGTGACAGCTTTACTTCTTCTTTTCCAATTTGGATTCCTTTTATTTCTTTTTCTTCTCTAATTGCTGTGGCTAAAACTTCCAAAACTATGTTGAATAATAGTGGTGAGAGTGGGCAACCTTGTCTTGTTCCTGATCTTAGAGGAAATGGTTTCAGTTTTTCACCATTGAGAACGATGTTGGCTGTGGGTTTGTCATATATGGCCTTTATTATGTTGAAGTAGGTTCCCTCTATGCCTACTTTCTAGAGAGTTTTTATGATAAATGGGTGTTGAATTTTGTCAAAAGCGTTTTCTGCATCTATTGAGATGATCATATGGTTTTTCTCCTTCAATTTGTTAATATGGTGTATCACATTGATTGATTTGTGTATATTGAAGAATTCTTGCATTCCTGGGATAAATCCCACTTGATCATGGTGTATGATCCTTTTAATGTGCTGCTGGATTCTGTTTGCTAGTATTTTGTTGAGGATTTTTGCAACTATGTTCATCAGTGATATTGGTCTGTAGTTTTCTTCTTCTGTGTCATCTTTGCCTGGTTTTGGTATCAGGGTGATGGTGGCCTCATAGAATGAGTTTGGGAGAGTTCCTCCCTCTGCTCTATTTTGGAAGAGTTTGAGGAGGATAGGTGTTAGCTCTTCTCTCAATGTTTGATAGAATTCGCCTGTGAAGGCATATTGTCCTGGGCTTTTGTTTGTTGGAAGAGTTTTAATCACAGTTTCAATTTCAGTGCTTGTGATTGGTCTGTTTATATTTTCTATTTCTTCCTGCTTCAGTCTCGGTATGTTGTGCTTTTCTAAGAATTTGTCCATTTCTTCCAGGTTGTCCATTTTATTGGCATATAGTTGCTTATAGTAATCTTTCATGATCCTTTGTATTTCTGCAGTATCAGTTGTTACTTCTTTTTCATTTCTAATTCTGTTGATTTGAGTCTTCTCCCTTTTTTTCTTGGTGAGTCTGGCTAATGGTTTATCAATTTTGTTTATCTTCTCAAAGAACCAACTTTTACTTTTATTGATCTTTGTTATCATTTCCTTCATTTATTTTTCATTTATTTCTGATCTGATCCTTATGATCTTTCCTTCGCTAACTTTGGGGTTTTTTTGTTCTTCTTTCTCTAATTGCTTTAGGTGTAAGGTTAGGTTGTTTATTTGAGATTTTTCTTGTTTCTTGAGGTAGGCTTGTATTGCTATAAACTTCCCTCTTAGAACTGCTTTTGCTGCATCCCATAGGTTTTGGGTCATCTTGTTTTCATTGTCATTTGTTTCTAGGTATTTTTTGATTTCCTCTTTGATTTCTTCAGTGATCTCTTGGTTATTTGGTAGTGTATTGTTTAGCCTCCATGTGTTTGTATTGTTTACAGATCTTTTCCTGTAATTGATATCTAGTCTCATAGTGCTGTGGTCGGAAAAGACACTTGATACGATTTCAATTTTCTTAAATTTACCAAGGCTTGATTTGTCACTCAAGCTATGATCTATGCTGGGGAATATTCCATGAGCACTTGAGAAGAAAGTGTATTCTGTTGTTTTTGGTTGGAATGTCCTATAAATATTAATGAAGTCCATCTTGTTTAATGTGTCATTTAAAGCTTGTGTTTCCTTATTTATTTTCATTTTGGATGATCTGTCCATTGGTGAAAGTGGGGTGTTAAAGTCCCCTACTATTAATGGGTTACTGTTGATTTCCCCTTTTATGGCTGTTAGCATTTGCCTTATGTACTGAGGTGCTCCTATATTGGGCACATAAATATTTACAATTGTTATATCTTCTTCTTGGCTTGATCCCTTGATTATTATGTAGGGTCCTTCTTTGTCTCTTGTAATTGTCTTTATTTTAAAGTGTATTTTGTCTGATATGAGTATTGTTACTCCAGCTTTCTTTTAATTTCCATTTGCATGGAATATCTTTTTCCATCCCCTTATTCAGTCTGCATGTGTCCCTTGGTCTGAAGTGGGTCTCTTGTAGTCAGCATATGTATGGGTCTTGTTTTTGTATCCATTCAGCCAGTCTATGTCTTTTCGTTGGAGCATTTAATCCATTTACATTTAAGGTAATGATTGATATGTATGTTCTTATTACCATTTTCTTAATTGTTTTGGGTTTGTTATTGTAGGTCTTTTCCTTCTCTTGTGTTTCCTGCCTAGAAAAGTTCCTTTAGCATTTGTTGTTAAGCTAGTCTGGTGGTGCTGAATTCTCTTAACTTTTGTTTATCTGTAAAGGTTTTAATTTTTCCATCAAATCTGAATGAGATCTTTGCTGGGTAGAGTAATCTTGGTTGTAGGTTTTTCCCTTTCATCACTTTAAATATGTCCGCCACTCCCTTCTGGCTTGCAGAGTTTCTGCTGAAAAATCAGCTGTTAACCTATGGGGATTCCCTTGCATATTATTTGTTGCTTTTCCCTTGCTGCTTTGAATATTTTTTCTTTGTATTTAATCTTTGATAGTTTGATTAATATGTGTCTCAGTGTGTTTCTCTTTGGGTTTATCCTGTATGCTACTCTCTGTGCTTCCTGGACTTGATTGACTATTTCCTTTTCCACGTTAGGGAAGTTTTCAACTATAGTCTCTTCAAATATTTTCTCAGACCCTTCCTTTTTCTCTTCTTCTTCTGGGACCCCTATAATTCAAATGTTGGTGCATTTAATGTTGTCCCAGAGGTCTCTGAGACTGTCCTGAATTCTTTTCATTCTTTTTTCTTTATTCTCCTCCCTGGCAGTTATTTCCACCATTTTATCTTCCAGGTCACTTACCCGTTCTTTTGCCTCAGTTATTCTGTTACTGATTCCTTCTAGAGTATTTTTAATTTATTTAATTGTGTTGTTCATCACTGTTTGTTTGCTCTTTAGTTCTTCTAGATCCTTGTTAAATGTTTCTTGTATTTTCTCCGTTGTGTTTCTGAGATTTTGGATCATCTTTACTATCATTACTCTGAATTCTTTTTCAGGTAGGTTGCCTATTTCGTCTTCATTTATTTGGCCTTGTAGGTTTTTACCTTGCTCTTTTGTCTGTAACATATTTTTTTGTCGTTTCTTTTTTTTTTTTTTAATGGGTGGTGCTGTTTTCCTGTCTTACTGATTGTTTGGCGTCAGATGTCCAGCACTAGAGTTTGCAGGCAGTTGGATAGAGCTGGGTCTTGGTGCTGAGATGAGGACCTCTGGGAGGCCTCACTCCAATTGATATTCCCTGGGGTTTGAGGTTCTCTGTTAGTCCAGCAGTTTGGACTTGGACCTCCCACAACAGGAACTTGGGTCCGACCTCCAGCCTGGGAACCAAGATCCCGCAAGCCTCATGGTGTGGTAAAACAAAAAAACAAGGAAGAAAGAAAGAACAAAAGGAGCAGTACAATATCAAAGAATAAAAAACAGAATAAAATTAGAAAGATAAAAAATATATTAGGAAAAATAAAACTATAATTGAAACAACTGCAACAAGGTAAAATAAATCCACAGCAGAAAAAAGAAAAAAAAAGCAGGGGGTAGGGGGGCAACAAGCCAAAAGGAGAGAACAATAACGAAGTATAAAATAAAATTAGAAAAATTAAAGATTTATTAGGAAAAATAAAAATATAAAAGTATCAACAACAATGAATCAGCAAGGTAAAACAGAATCCCAATCTAAAAGGAAAAAAGAAAAAAAAGCCTTGGCTATGGGGGCGGAGTTTAGGTGGGGGGTGGAATTTGGGCAGGGGTGGTGTTTAGGGTGGGGCAGGACCTAGGCGGGTGGGGGGGGACGTTTGAGCGTGGAGCGGGGCCTCTCCTTTGGACCTGCGCAGAAGGGGAGAGGCAGCGCGTGGAAAGGAGGGCCTCTGGAGTGTGGAGTTCCAGAGTTTGGAGGTACGTCTCTGAGTGAGGCTGTGTGGGCGGGGTTTAGGCCCAGCGCGTTGGAGGACGTCTCCGAGTGTAGAGGTGAGGCCCTGGGTGGGGGTGTAGGGGCGGGGCTTGGGTTCTGCCCATCAGGAGGAAGGCTCCGAGGGCACAGGATTAGGCCCGAGAGCCCAACAGGCTTCCCGGTGCCTAAGCGGACAGGGAAAGCACTGGCTGTGTTCCCTTCTGTTCCTTTGTGCCCTTCCCCCACTGTCTCCCCCAGGGCCTCCCCCATCACGGCTGGACCCCTAACCGTGGGTGGGTCCGGCTGGGTGTAGGAACTCCTCCCCTCCCCCAGCCACCCCTCAGGGGTGCCAGTCCCAAAGGTCCAGCCTTTACTTTTGCTCCCCCTTCCCTCCCTCCCCCTCCCTCAGGACCCACATGGCTGGAGGGGGCCTCGGTGGGCAAAGGGTCAGGCCCGGGATCTCAGCAGGCTCCTGGGGGCCCAAGTGGGCAGGGGAAGCCTGGCCAAGCTCCCTTTTGATCCTCTGCCCTCCCAATGGCCCCCCAATTTCCCCCTTAGGGCATGTGATCCCTTCCCCTCCCCCAGCCGCCCCTCAGGGCCACCAGTCCCATCTCGCCAACACTTCTCTTCCCCCCTCACTCCCCCCATGCCCCACGTCCTACCCTGTCAATGGGGTTCCTCCCGTCCCCTTAGGTGTCGGTGGTCCCCAATGGTGCTTGGTAGGTGCCCTAGTTGTGAGGAGACACGAATTCCGCGTCCTCCTAGTATGCCATCTTGACTCTGCCCCTCCAGTGTTTTTAAATCCACAATTCCAGCACAATAAAGAGTGAGCTTTGAAGTGCTGAACAGATGCAGACTACAGGATGAGTATGTATAGAAGCAGGTGGCCTCAGTTCCTTTCTGGCTCTGCAACCTCAGACAGAGACCTGAACCTCTGCAGGATTCCATTTCCTCATCTATAAAGTTGAGATAATAGTAACCACTTCACAGAATTGCTTGGAAAAATTAAAAGGCATGGCCGCAGGTGGGCAGCCTCTCCCAGTACAGTGCCTGTGCCATTCACTGTTTCAGGCATGGGCAGAGGCGTTGCAGTGATTGCTGCCCATCTGTACACAGGTGCACCCCTGCCCTGTTCCTGCAGACTGTGTTTTCCAGGCTCCCTTGCCAACTGGCTTTCTGGCATGCTTGGCCAGTCAGAGGCACTGGTAGAAGACTAAAGGTAGAAGGAACAGAGAAATACAGAATCTCTCCCTCTTTTCCATGCCTCACACAGCATTTTACATGGTTCTAGGTCCCTACCTTAATGGTCCTGGCTTTTTGTCACAAGAGGCAGCCCTTTGGGTTCTGCTAACACCACCTCTTGTGTCCCTCCACCTCTCCTGAGGTTCCTCCCTTTGTTTAAAATATTTAGTGATTCCTGCTTCCTGGTTGGGCCCTGGCTGGCACAGCTCTGATTAGTGTCAGCTATGGCTGGAGAGGAGGTGAGGATTTTAACACTGAGGTAAAGGAAGGAGCCAAGTAACCCATTGAAACCCCTATTTGATTTCAATGTTCTGATTCTTATACTTTGTCAAATGTTCATTACACTAATTTCATGGCCTGAAATTAGCTGACAACTGACAATTAGACGGCTTTATGCTTAGTTTCAAAGTTTCACAGAGAAGTGCTGAGTTCCTAGAATGTGCGAAATTCCAGGATATAAATTTTGGTGAGTCCAATGCACTACAGCTGGTCCTAATAGCAAAGCCACAGGGTGGAAATTGTACAGACTGAGCCAGACCAAATGTATTTTATGATCCCAGGTCCAGTTTTCCCATGGCATATCCTCCCACAGCTAATGGCTTAGGTGATTCGAAACTCTTCCCCCATTCCTCCAGGCCTTGCTGTGTTGGAATGTTAAGATTTCTAATGCTAATCTTAACCACATTCTCCCCTCTGTGTGCTGCACCAGGATGGTCCAAAGCAGATGCATATATAAAACAAGATGTGGAGAAAAAAAAACCCTTAAACTTCCCTTGGGCCTAGATACTGTGTGGGAATTCATTTCTTTTTTTTTTGAAAGAGTAAAAACAACTTTTACTATTAAAGCATTACTATTGATTTCTATAAACGTGAAAATAATATTCCTTCTAGGCCCATTACACAAGTAATAACAACCATTCATTTAATTAATACTGACTCACAGTGAAAAATTCAATCTGAGTACTTATAACATACACATTAATATCAAGAAGATTCATTAGAATTAATATCACAATAAATATAAAATGAATTAGTAATGATTACACCATTATTTTAAAGCATTCCCATTTGTACTCCTGTATTTACTTTAATCACCATCGCTCTAAATAGCAATTAACAAAAGCTGGGCTGGGCATTTTTGTGTAGAAATAACAAGGCATATAAATGCAACCCAGTGCAAGCCCTGCACATTTTTATCTGCCCTCATGCATCAACACACCCAAGAGTACGGCACATATATACAATGGAATATTACTCAGCCATAAAAAGAAACGAAATTGAGTTATTTGTAGTGAGGTGGATGGACCTAGAGTCTGTTATACAGAGTGAAGTAAGTCAGAAAGAGAAAAACAAATACCGTATACTAACATATATATATGGAATCTAAAAAAAAAAAAAAAAGTGGTCCTGAAGAACCTAGGGACAAAACAGGAATAAAGTCACAGACCTACTAGAGAATGGACTTGAGGATACAGGGAGGGGGAAGGGTAAGCTGAGACAAAGTGAGAGTGGCATGGAATTCATTTCTTGAACATCAGTTACTCAGAAATACTCTGCCTTGAGCTAATAGTGAACTGCCTCACCAGAAGTTCCAATCTCTTAGAAATGTCACATTACTGGTTTCCCCTGACACTCTAACCTCTCTACCCCTGTGCTCCTCGGTTGCAGTTTCAGACATTCCATCATTATAACTTTTTGCTTCTTCCTTGACCACTAATTTGTCTAAGCTCCTACATAGCTGACAACTACATGGCTTT
Source organism: Lagenorhynchus albirostris (assembly GCF_949774975.1). Taxonomy (NCBI): domain Eukaryota; kingdom Metazoa; phylum Chordata; class Mammalia; order Artiodactyla; family Delphinidae; genus Lagenorhynchus; species Lagenorhynchus albirostris. Next base: position 46,525,747 of record NC_083106.1, read on the forward strand.
ATATATAGTTTCTTACCTAGAGGTAGAACTAATGACATTGTATTTCGTTCTAATATTCCCTACATAACAATTGTTGCTGCACAAATAATTTTCATATTTCTAACAAACATTTATTGAATCAGGCACTTTTCTAAGCACTCTATGTACATTAGTTCATTCGATATTCACAACCACACTACAAAGTAGGAAGCACTGTTTTCTTCGTTTTACAGATAAGGAAACTGAAGCACTTAGAGATTGATTTGAAAGTTATGCAATTAGCAGGTAGTGGAGCTGGGATTCAACCCCAGGAATCCAAGTGCCACAGCTTCCATTCTCAATTACGACCCTGACTGAGATGTAGGTTTATTAGTAATTGCCTCGGTAGTTGTCATTTTTTACCTAAATTTTTTAAATTTAAATTTTAAATAATTTCAAACTCGTAAAAAAGTTACAAAATAGTATAATTTTCACATTACCTTCACCCAGACTCCCACAGCACAATTACCAAAATCAGGAAATTAACATGAATACAGTATTAATAATTAATTAATATGGTACTAATCTATAAATATTACTCAAATTTTGCCAATTATCACACTAATTTCCTTTTCTTACCCAGGGATCCAATCCCTTCTTTGTTTTTCATGACCTTGACACTTTGACCTCACCATTTTGTGGACTGTCCATTTGAGTAACCAGAATAATCTTGAGGCTTGGGAAAGCTGGGTATTAATCACCAGGAAGTCCTCCCAACATCACAGAAAGGCCCAGCATGGATGTACATCTAATCTTATATCTGATGGGATGTAAGATCTGACTTCTCAAGGAGAATCCAGAGGTTGGGTCTGGGATCTATTGCTGCCTTTCCTCTGCATGCCCTTCCCCCACCAGCACTCCTTTTTCAGAGCACTATTGGTTTGTAATGAATTAGAGAAATATTTCATTCTGCTGAGTAATCTGTAGGAATGTGATCTCTCAAGCATTTTCTGCCCTGAAACAATTACGGGGAGAAGCATATGAAGGAATTTAGTTTGTTTTCCTATATAGGTTCCTCCTGAGTATTTCCACCTAATTGGCTCCAGATGAATTCCGTGCATGGATAAAAGCCATAAATACCACATTTCTATTATTATATAGGTATCATAAGCAATGTCTCCATGTTTTATAATCTAAATTGAATACAACTATTTGCCATCTTCAGGTTATTACCTAATATTTTCCCCTAGATAATCAAGGCAAAATGTGTAGCAGTTGATGCTGCTTAGACTAATCCCTGTGTCCACTATAATTATCACACTAGAATTTTTCTCAGTGGACACTCTATATACTGTATGTAACAACATGGGGAAGGGGCAAAGAAAGAACCCTTATTAATGTTAGGTAACACATGTAATATAAAACAGACATGCTTAAAATTGGTGGGTGCAAGGGAGTGAGGGTTTCCTCATAAAGTTCAATGAAAAATGACCCGTTTTCACCACTACGACTATTCTCAGTTTACACTGTCCCTTCTCTTAATCAGGGGAGTTATCATTCATTAATCAATGTGCTTAAATCTCCACTTTTCCACATAGGTGGAAATACACTACTACTTTGTAAAGTAACAGCAGCTCTCATGTTTATTGGTCTTAGGACCCCTTTATACTCTTAAAAATTATTGAGAGCTCCAAAGAGCTTTTGTTTAAGTGGATTATACCTGTCGCTATTTATCATACTTGAAATTGAAACGGAGAATATTTTAAAGTATTTATTTATCAATTACTTAAAGTAATAGTAAACCCATACAAATAACATCTTTGTATTATTTTGAAAATGTTTTTGACCTCACAGATCCCCTGAAATGGTCTCAGAGATCCTCAGGGTTTCCAAGATGACATTTTGAGAACTGCTGTATAATAGACATTTCCTGTTAGATCCCTGATGCATCACCAGGAAAAATTTAAGTCACAGCTAAGTTTCCAAATTATGATATTTTTAGTAGATAGATTTAAAAACTGCTAAACCAAGTTCCTCAGGCTGAGAAGATAAGACTCAGTAAAAGATTCCCCTAGAGGAAACTGACAGCCACTCTTTATGTTGGTGGGGATGGAATTTTAGGCAACATGAGAGCTGAATATAGAGTAGTGATTATTTTTATCTTTTATTTTGATTCCCAATTCTGTATACAGCATTATTCTTCTTTGATCATCCAAAGATAGGCAATAATATAGTTAATAAAATAATCTACATAATACTTTCTTGCCTACAAATAACATCTTTCTTTACTACTTTTAGCACATGTACTTAGAAAATAGCAAACTGATTGGAAGATTACAGGTTAGGACCAAATAAAAATGGTACTAAAATTATCTAGAAACTAGATTACTGCCCTAAGAAGCCAAGAGGTGACAACATTTTGTAATGTATTATATCACTCTGAAATGTGTTACCAAGATTTCTTAAATCATTTTCCCACTGTATTTTCACTTATCAAAATCAAATCCTAAAGACTTTGCTATCACTCAGTTCAAGAACTGTTTCATATTGCAACTTCTCATATATTACTGTTTTAAATTAACATCATTTAGCTCCAGTATTCTTACAATGACCTACAATGCATAACTACTTAATTGTCATAAACAAAACCTTTATCTTTATTAAAGTCCTTTAAAAACTAAAAGAAAGGTGAATTTAAATCTTCAAGCCACAGAAAAGGGATGAAATAGTACTTTACCACCATTCCCCTTGTCTAAAGCAGCAGACTTGCAGACAGTTCTTAGCTCTGCTTTAGCCTGGCTCCTGGCCCAACCATTTCTCATTAGAGGCTCTATAAAGTGTTTGCAATAATTAAATATGTTCCTGGAGCATAACACAACTCAATAGAAATAACCTTAACCAAAACACAGCCTTTTTAGTTGCAGAGTTGTTAAATTTTATGAAACATTTAACAGTTATTTCTGATATATTTTTTCTAGAAATCACCTTCTGTATCACCACCACCACCACCACTACCACCACCCCCAGACATTTTTAAAAAATAGATCAAAGTGATAAAATCTAGCCCTTTACTTCTATTACCTTATAATCACTGCTGCAAACATAAACCGTTTACAGGTTTCAAGTGGAATTGACATATCCGCAAATGCTTCACTTCCGATTAATAACCAAAACAAAATGTTTCAGTTTATCTGATGACGCTTTCCCAATCTCATTGGGAAATACGCTAATTAGGATTCTAGTTACAGATGACATTAACCCAACTCAAACTATCTTATGAAAATAAGAGTCCGTTGGGTGGATACCGGGCCAATTCTTTGACTCAGTGAAGAAATGCAGAAGTCGAGACAGCTTTACAGACATTGGGGACTGTAATGAAGGATTCAGATGCCGAAGCCATTGTCTCTGTCTCTCTTGTTCTGTCTCTTTGTCTCTCTTTCTCCATGTCTGAAGTGTTCATGCACACCTCACCCTGGCTGCTCACTGCTTGTCAGCTCTATTCTCCCAGGCTTTATCTTTACCAGGGAATATGGCCACCTGCAGCTCTGAGGTGCAATCTTTACAACTCCAACCACATAGAGCAAGGCCTATCTTGGGCCACTTATCTACCCCTTTAACCAAACTAGCTAGGAGGTGCAGAGCCCTGATTGGACAAGTGTAGGTCATGTGGCCACCCCCAGGTCAGGAAAAGGAAGGAAGGAAGCCAAGGGAGCCACCACCAAAACTACTTGGTTGGAATCAAGGAGAAGGTCCTCAAGGGAAGATGAGAGCTATTTCCAGAAGAATGGGGGAAAGTCGTAATTTTCAATGAAAACAAAAGATTGCAACTATAGAGAGCTTTTTTCTTTTACAAATACTGATTTTGAAATTAATTATTACATGTGTCTTAGATTTAATCATTCAGTTCCATTAACTTTTGTTTTTCTTAAAATAACTAATATCTTTCCTTTACTTGCCATTTCACAACTGCTATCCTACTACAGTCCCTCAATATTTGACCCATTCATCTTCCCCCAGATGGCCAAACGACTGACTCCTCTTCATTCGACATCCTGAAGTGTCACTTTCACACTACCCTGCCTTAGTCAAAGCCGGTCCCAGGAAGAGCTTTCTGACAAGTGACATAGTTCTTGCATTTCTCAGGTCTTAGAATGCCCCTCCCTCCCCCACCTCTGTCTTCAACCCTGAACCCTTCCTTTACTTCTCTATGAAGACCCAGTCCCCTGGGAAGTATTTCCCGTTTAGTCAGCTCCTCTTCTACTAGCACATATAATTGATGTGCACATTGTATAAATCTTTACTGTTGCAATTCTCAGGCACTAGATCGGGTGCCTGAGGAGAGGTGTCAGTTTTTACAATTTGTATCTGCTGCTGTATCTCCCTGGTCTATAGCTCTTCAAGCTTTTATTGATTCTGAGTGTACTCTCACCATACCTTTCTTAGGTTTTATATCTGCCTTATATATTTCAGCTTTATTGTTCAAAGTTTTTCTCATACTTATTTCAATGACATACTTCCTAATCCATGCAATATCTTAGCAAACCTTGGATAGCTGAATACAATCTCAATGCAAAGCTTAAAACGCTCTACTTTTTAAATAGTATTTGCATTATCTGGATTACAGGTGTCTTTGCTTACTAAAGTACATTACTAAGACTTCAACCCTAGTTTACTGGGTGAGCACAATAATGTTTAATAAAGGAAATAATTTGAGAAAGAGAAATGGAAATATACAATAGTGGAATCTTATTGTACAGACGTGGATTTATTTCAGACCTAAGAATATAGAGGGAAATGAGATAATCATGAAAGGTAAACTATCTCAGTTGTGAGGGAAGGTAAAAGAGAACATGAAGAAGCCAGGAAAAAAAAAAAAGTAAAAAGGACCATAAGGGCTTCCCTGGTGGCGCAGTGGTTGAGAGTCCGCCTGCCGATGCAGGGGACACGGGTTCATGCCTCGAACGATCCCACATGCCGTGGAGCGGCTGGGCCCATGAGCCATGGCTGCTGGGCCTGCGCATCCGGAGCCTGTGCTCCGCAGAGGGAGAGGCCACAGCAGTGAGAAGCCCGCGTACCGCAAAAAAAAAAAAAAAAAAAGGACCATAAGCCATCACCCATTCTTCAGCCTTTATGATATATCTGCTTTGCACTTATAACTTAATGGCTCTTTCTTCTTTGAGTACTCTCCCACCTCAGAGTAGCTTCTGGATACTACATTTACAATGAAAGTTAAATAGTGGGAGTGAATTAAACCACATGGGCCTTGCCCCTTAGTACATACAATTCTGATGATTGTTGCTATTTAGTAACTAGCTCTGCTATGACAAAGTCTTACAATTTCCCTGTGTTTATATAATTTCCTCTGTGAATTGGTGTAGGTATGCCCAAAACCCTACCAACAGGATATGTGCTAAGTATACCGCACATTGGACCTCAAAAATAAGACCTCCTGGGCTTCCCTGGTGGCGCAGTGGTTGAGAGTCCGCCTGCCGATGCAGGGGACGCGGGTTTGTGCCCCGGTCCGGGAAGACCCCGCATGCCACGGAGCGGCTGGGCCCGTGAGCCATGGCCGCTGAGCCCGCGCGTCCGGAGCCTGTGCTCCGCAACGGGAGAGGCCACGACAGTGAGAAGCCCGCGTACCACAAAAAAAATAAAATAAAATAAAAAATAAGACCTCCTAAGGCTCAGGCAAGCACACCAAGTGAGCTTTTATTTTTTCTTCCTCTTTCAGCCACCACACCAAACCAACCCTACTAGTATTCAGGGCAGGGAAAATCATTCCCTTTGTTTTGCTTTTTATAATTATTCCCTCTGCTATTTAGAAACCAGGACAACGTTTGTGGCATTCTTTTTTTAGGCAGAAAGCAGATGATACTCCAGTGCGTGTGGAATTGTAATATGACATTATTAAGAGACATAAAAGCATTTAGATCATTTAAGTCAAGTACCTTGTCCAGGAATTGCCTCCAATGATAATCACTGCTCTGTACAGCATTTTGTTAGATGGGGAAGAAAAATCCATTACACCCATTATTTCAAATAGCTCTCACTGATGTGAATAAATTTGAAAAAGAGAAAAAGAAACCATCTAATGAAGAGATCTCACAGAATGCCATACTCTGCTGGTTTAGAATGCTGTGGTCTATAATGTGATAATGGATTTATGAAGTATATAGTCTACAGAGGTGACGGTGTGAAGAGATCTTGGTATGACAGTATTAGGTGCCTTTAAAATATTTTTTTGATGGCGTACAGTTCTTGCTGCAACATGCGACTACCCTGTTTCCAGTGGGAGGAAAAAAACAGACAGAAAAAAAAAGTGCCGACACCGGTTGCTATGGCAGCAAGTGCAAAGACTGAGCCTGAATTCTGGGCCAAGTTAATGAATTTAGCATTTACAGGAAAAGAAATGGATTTCCTGTCACACACTGTAAATCCACCACAGGAAATGAACACATTGTAGACATTTTGGGATGTTTAAAACCCATTTAAGATGCGCAAAAGTGGTAGAGAAAGTGCATCAGATTACCTCAAGGGGCCCAGTCCTTCCCCATCAGTGTGTTTCCATCCATATCTGTAAGAGGGAAGAAGAAAGAGCCTTCAATATTAACCTGGCAGTTTGTACACAGCAGGTCCCAAAGGAACAATGACATGGCCCGATTTTTCCTCTGAGCCTCATGGTTGCTCTGGACTCCTGAAAGCCTTCTCTCAGGGAATGCTCCTCAGAAGGACATTTCACTCCTTCCTTGACACTTGACGATTCTCTTGTTCTGACTTCTGTCCATTTACAAGGTCATCCTTTAATGAGGCTTCCTGAGCCCACTCCTAGGCTCTCTCCCCCCGTCACAAAAATACTTGTGATATGTTTGTCTCTGGGCTGCTAAGCTGGCAACCAAACAGGCCATTTTCAAAATACGTATATATATGTTTGTACATGTGTAAGTACAAATGCTGTATCTTATTGAACTGAGGAACAGACATAACACATAATTTAGAAAGTGCTAAATATTCAAAGATCCATGGGTAATCCCTCTTAAATAACATTTACTCTCACAGATACAATCATAACTACCTAACTAGGATTATACATTACACTTAGTAATGATGTTGAGATGCTTAATATGTGTGTTACAACAGACCTAAGTCTCAGAAGTTTAATACTAAAAATATTTATTTTTTATTGATGGGCCTGCCTGATGTAAGTAAAGAAGCCCCCTTACATTGTAGCTTTGCCATCTAGAGCACTTGACCTCCAAGGCTGACTAGGGAGGGGAACAGAGAAGGCTGAAAGAACAGCCTTGGAAGTAGCATCCTTTACTTCTAACCACACCTCATGGTCAGATACCACTCACAAGGCAACCAGGACTGCAGGGAAGCATGGAAAACACAGGTAAACATGAACCATTTCTACAACCCTAATTTTCTAACACAGACTTTAATGGACAGTATTGTCTATTTTGAACATTGGAGTGACCTTGGTTACTGACTGAGAAATACAAGTCAAACTTAGGTAAAATGATATGGTGGCTCAAAAATCTACATAAGGAATGAATGGCCTTCATTGGCAGCTGCAGTGAGCCTCTTTATGTCAACATTATTCCTTCTGTATGATTTCTTTATGCCTCACCTGTTTTTTCTAAAACGTAAAGGTGCAGAAAATGATATCTAGACTTTATTAGAGAAATATTTCTATATTGACTAGAATATTTCTGTAAGGAACAAGAAACAAAGGTCATGATGACAGTCTTTCACTGTACTTTCAGGAAAAATTTAAAACTCTTACATTCCCAGGATCCTCTTTCCCACCTTTCAAGTATCCTTAGACTTAAGTTTTAAAGAAGTCCACATAAAAGTGCTATTATCACAAAATATCTTCATATCACTTAGCAATCCAGTAACTGCATCCTGATGTCAGTAAAATTATAACTAAGTGCCTTCTCACCATTGTTACTTCTATTCTCTCTGAGGATAGTTAGTGTAGTCAGAATAAAATAGAATATCAAATCAAATACTGTTTATTTTTTATATTTCTTTATTAAACAAGGCAGAAAGCATGAGTTGTCTCAGTCCATTTAGACGGAAAGCAAAGAAACAGAATTCCCAAGTATAAACTTGCCTGAACCCATTTGGAAGCCCAACTTGCCTATTGCTTTAGAAATTAATGGACTGCAGATGTTACTATATTTTAACAGCATATTGTACCCAGATCAGAGTCTATGCATGGTCCCAATAGGACAGATGTTTTGTTCAGTCAGTGGAAAATTCAATCAAATAAGCTGTAATTGCAGAAGTAAAGTTCATTACTTACAGTAAATACACTCAGAAAACTTCAATAGTTAAGGAAAAGCAACTTTCTTCTTCTACCATCACATCAGACAAAATTAAAAATGAAAGAATTTGATCACTAGGGGCAAGGCAAAGGATTCTCTTCCAGTCCAGAGGTAAATAAATAGTTGCAAAGAAGTAATAAAAGAAGTTAAATTAAAATGCTCAGGGATGCTTCTTATAATAAATACTTGAGATGACAAAACTATGGGGCACAGAATATTATCAAGCACATTGATGGCAGATCTGGACATATAATAAACTTCAAAATAGTTATATAATTTCAAAATTGTACTATTGGGAATATTATGTAAGAGGTTAAAAATATGGTAGATCTTGCCAGTTTCCTCCAAGCTCAATATCTGGTCTTTTAGTATAGCTCTGAGGAGTGACTGGGGATTTCTTGTCCTTAAAAGTTCAGTGAAGTATCACCAATCATGCATTTTATAATAGTATCACAATAGTTAACATTTTTAAATCCACTTCCTGTGTACCTGGCACTGTGCTAAGAACTTTACAACAAACCAGTGAGAGAGGTTCTGTTATTTTCCCCATTTTACAGATGAAAATAATGAGATTAGAGAAGTTAGGAACATCCAAACATCACACATAAATGGAGAAGTTGCGATGACAAACGAGGCAGTTATACTCCAGAGACCATGCTCTTAAATACTTCATTATATTGATCAGAAAGTCAGCAATATGAATCTTACTCATTTAAACATTATTCATCTCCAATAACCATTTGAGGTAGCTACAACATTTTTTAAAATCACAGGCTATTCATGAATATCTTAGAATCTCCCTTGAACTCATTTACATCTTCAGCCTCTCTGATTGTTATGTAAAGTGTCCCCTTTGATCCTACTACTATTTCAAACTTCAAGATTCAAAGAGAGCTGCTCTATTGTACATGTTCTGAATTTGAGGAATTAAGGATCTTGCTCACATTTTCCATGAATTAAAACATTTTAGATATGTCTTTATTTATTCTTGTGTTTCCTTTTAATTCTTTTTAGTAAGCCCTATTTTTTTCCCATTTGTACTAATATGTAACCCATTTACCCACTTTATCAAACCATTATTATTCTTCAAATTATTCTATGTGACATTACAGTTCTTTTATCCTTTAAGATATTGCAAATTAGGATTACAAAAATTCTAACTTTGAGTAAGGCCAAGCTAATGTTTTCAGTTTTGCTCCTCTCCTGGTAATACTTTTTAACCATAACTAACACCTTGGGTTAGTTCAAGAAATAGGTAGTTACTTCTTCCTACAAACCTTTCCTAGGTTGTAATTTGTAATACATTCATTTCCAATTATTGTTTGCATTCTTTTCAAAGTATCTCATATTTACCAATATTAAGTTTTAAAATTTCAAATTCTATTACCCTGAATTTTTAAAAATGAACTAATAAGAAGAGTTTTTAATGACAATGCTAGCTTTTGATGATATTATTGATCTTTTATTAACAGATTCCTTTATGCACATGGTAGCTTAGTAAATACTGAGATTGAGGTATCTGCTTTCAATTACATTTTGCTAGAAATAATTCCCTACACTGGAGGTAATTTACAAATATGACAAGAGAAAAAAACAAAATGCAAGTTAAGGAAATAGCCTGAAAAATTAACTTCCAAAACCATTCATATATAAAAATCTGATTAATCTACTGCTGCTTAAATGATGGGTCTCAGAACACTAGCTCAATAACATTAAACTTAATGGGTCTATTTTCTTAGAAATCAGTAATTAAACAAGTTAAATAAGTTTTTATACCCCAGATATCAGTTCTTTAATTATACTTAAGTTCATTATGATTTCCAAGAGAAAACATGATATGAACTATTTCCCACATTCCTTTGGCCCCAGAGCCCTTTTATTCACAGACTTGCTCTCAGTTCTAATACTCTATAAAGCACACACTGGTAAACGCAGAGGTAACAATTATGTTCCACAACCTACTATTCGAAACTAGAATGATTTCAACTTATAAAATGTCTAGCAGTGGATAATCTAGGTACCATCATAATATAAGGATTTATTCCAATTGGAAGGACCCTGGAGATGGTCAACACAGAAAAAGACGTTGCTGAGGAGAGATGAAGCAGGGTAACAGGAAACACATGCAATTAATTATCAATATAACCTCAAAACTTAATTTCCTTAACTTTTCTCTTGTTTTCAGATTTTCATTCCCCTGTAAGCATTTGAAATCAAGACACTTTTTTCACTAAAATTTAACTTTCATTTTACTGCTATATATGTTAACACAGATGTAAATAGTATGTAAAAAATTTTCCTGTCCATTCAAAGTTTTTAAGTTGTTAAAGCACAGTGTTAGTAGTGTCTATAACAAACAAACAAAAAACCTGGCTTTCTTTAAACAGAGTAAGTCTCTAATGGGCTCACCAGGACTTTTTTCTACCAAAAGTTGTTAAGATTCCTAAGATTTCTTAAAAATCTATGGGAAATAGGAAACCTGCCAGTTTAAACCAAAACAAAACAAAACAAAAAAAACCCCACACAGACACACACACACACATCATTCTCACTTATATCAAATTGTTGAATTTGTATGAAATTTGTTTACACCATATGCCAAGCAATTAAAAATATGAAAAAATGCTTATCTTTTGGTCACAATAGGAAGGAATTTAAAAAACAAATTATTAAAGATTTTTAATTTTTTAAATGCCAGCACTACTAGCAGCTTTTCTTGTATAATATTGCAAGTTCTGCAAGGCTGAAACACCTTTTCTTGTCCAGTAAGGTCTTAGCTTCAACAGATATCTTCAATTCCTAAGGTAAAATTTGATGTACCTCCTATTTAAAGATATTTTTTTGGCCAAAAGGAGAGAGCTATATTTAGATTTAAGATGAGATTTGACACTGAGCAGTGTCACTGGAATTTGATCCCATTGCCCATTTCTTTACCATTATAAATAGCATCATTCCCTTGGATACTGAGGAATATTCTATCTTAAAGCATGAGAGCTATATTTAGATTTAAGATGAGATTTGACACTGAGCAGTGTCACTGGAATTTGATCCCATTGCCCATTTCTTTACCATTATAAATAGCATCATTCCCTTGGATACTGAGGAATATTCTGTCTTAAAGCATGAGCTAGTAGATATACAAATGCTCTACAGTAGCAGTGACGTCAAATGATAAGAAGACAACAATGAACAAGACGTTTTGCTTAGAAAGGGTAAGAGGGCGGAGGGGAGAAGGGAGAAATAACATGGAAGTGAAAAGTACAGAGGAAAAGTTTCACCTCCTTAGAAAATGTCTTATCTGTGGATACAATAATTTTCCAACTACAGAACAATTAGTGGCAAATAAGACTGCAGAAAAGACACTACAGGGGGAGAGGGCAGACAGCAGAAGCAAGAAGAAATACAATCCTGCAGCCTGTGGAACAAAAACCACATTCACAGAAAGATAGACAGATGAAAAGTCAGAGGGCTATATACCAGATGAAGGAACAAGATAAAACCCCAGAAAAACAACTAAATGAAGTGGAGATAGGCAACCTTCCAGAAAAATAACTCAAAATAATGATAGTGAAGATGATACAGGACCTCAGAAAAAGAATGGAGGCAAAGGTCGAGAAGATGCAAGAAATGTTTAACAAAGACTTAGAAGAATTAAAGAACAAACAAACAGAGATGAACAATAAAATAACTGAAATGAAAACTACACTAGAAGGAATCAATAGCAGAATAACTGAGGCAGAAGAACGGATAAATGACCTTGAAGACAGAATGGTGGAATTCACTGCTGTGGAACAGAATAAAAGAAAAAGAATGAAAAGAAATGAAGACAGCCTAAGAGACCTCTGGGACAACATTAAATGCAACAACATTCGCATTATAGGGATCCCAGAAGGAGAAGAGAGAGAGAAAGGACCATAGAAAAGATTTGAAGAGATTATAGTTGAAAACTTCCCTAACATGGGAAAGGAAATAACCGCCCAAGTCCAGGAAGCTCAGAGAGTCCCATACAGGATAAACCCAAGGAGAAACACACTGAGACACATAGTACTCAAATTGGCAAAAATTAACTACAAAGAAAAATTATTGAAAGCAGCAAGGGAAAAACTATGAATAACGTAAAAGGGAACTCCCATTAGGTTAACAGCTGATTTCTCAGCAGAAACTCTACAAGCCAGAAGGGAGTGGCATGATATACTTAAAGTGATGAAAGGGAAGAACCTACAACCAAGATTACTTTACCGGCAAGGATCTCATTCAGATTCAACGGAGAAATCAAAAGCTTAGAGACAAGAAAACTCTAAGAGAATTCAGCACCACCAAACCAGCTCTACAACAAATGCTAAAGGAACTTCTCTAAGTGGGAAACACAAGAGAAGAAAAGGACCTACATAAATAAACCCAAAACAATTAAGAAAATGGTCGTAGGAACATACATATCGATAATTACCTTAAACGTGAATGTTTTAAATGCTCCAACCAAAAGAAACAGGCTTCCTGAATGGATACAAAAACAAGACCCATATATATGCTGTCTACAAGAGACCCACTTCAGACCTAGGGACACATACAGACTGAAAGTGAGGGGATGGAAAAAGATATTCCATGCAAATGGAAATTAAAAGAAAGCTGGAGTAGCATACTCATATCAGATAAAATAGACTTTAAAATAAAGAATGTTACAAGAGACAAGGAAGGACACTACATAATGATCAAGGGATCAATCCAAGAAGAAGATATAACAATTATAAATATATATGCATCCAACATAGGAGCACCTCAATACATAAGGCAACTGCTAACAGCTATAAAAGAGGAAATTGACAGAAACACAATAATAGTGGGGGACTTTTACACCTACTTACACCAATGGAAAGATCATCCAAAATGAAAATAAATAAGGAAACAGAAACTTTCAATGACAGAATAGACCAGATAGATTTAATTGATATTTATAGGACATTCCATCCAAAAACAGCAGATTACACTTTTCTTCTCAAATGCGCACGGAACATTCTCCAGGATAGATCACATCATGGGTCACAGATCAAGCCTCAGTAAATTTAAGAAAATTGAAATCATATCAAGCATCTTTTCTGACCACAATGCTATGAGATTAGAAATGAATTACAGGGAAAAAAACGTAAAAACCACAAACACATGGAGGCTAAACAATACAGTACTAAATAACCAAGAGATCACCTAAGAAATCAAAGAGGAAATTAAAAAATACCTAGAGACAAATGACAATGAAAACACGATGATCCAAAACCTATGTGATGCAGCAAAAGCAGTTCTAAGAGGGAAGTTTATAGCTATACAAGCCCACCTCAAGAAACAAGAAACATCTCAAATAAACAATCTAACCTTACACCTAAAGGAACTAGAGAAAGAAGAACAAACAAAACCCAAAGTTAGCAGAAGGAAAGAAATCGTAAACATCAGAGCAGAAATAAATGAAATAGAAACAAAGAAAACAATAGCAAAGATCAATAAAACTAAAAGCTTCTCTTTAGAGAAGATAAAATTGATAAACCATTAGCCAGATTCATCAAGAAAAAGAGGGAGAGGACTCAAATCAATAAAATTAGAAATGAAAAAGGAGCAGTTAACAACAGACACTGGAGAAATACAAAGCATCCTAAGAGACTACTGCAAGCAACTCTATGCCAATAAAATGGACAACATGGAAGAAATGGACAAATTCTTAGAAAGGTATAATCCTCCAAGACTGAACCGGGAAGAAATAGAAAATATGAACAGACCAATCACAAGTAATGAAATTGAAACTGTGATTAAAAATCTTCCAACAAACCAAAGTCCAGGACCAGATGGCTTCACAGGGGAATTCTATCAAACATTTAGAGAACAGCTAACACCCATCCTTCTCAAACTCTTCCAAAAATTGCAGAGAAAGGAACACTCCCAAACTCATTCTACGAGGCCACCATCACCCTGATACCAAAACCAGACAAAGATACTACAAAAAAAGAAAATTACAGGCCAATATCACTGATGAATATAGATGCAAAAATCCTCAACAAAATACGAGCAAACAAAATCCAACAACATATTAAAAGGATCATACACCATCAAGTGGGATTTATCCCAGGGATGCAAGGATTCTTCAATATACGCAAATCAATCAATGTGATACACCATATTAACAAATTGAAGAATAAAAAACATATGATAATCTCAATAGATGCAGGAAAAGCTTTTAACAAAATTCAACACCTATTTATGATAAAACCTCTCCAGAAAGTGGGCATAGAGAGAACCTACCTCAACATAATAAAGACCATATACAACAAACCCACAGCAAACATTATTCTCAATGGTGAAAAACTGAAACCATTTCCTCTAAAATCAGCAACAAGACAAGGATGTCCACTCTCACCACTATTATTCAACATATTTTTGGAAGTCCTAGCCACGGCAATCAGAGAAGAAAAAGAAATAAAAGGAATACAAATTGGAAAAGAAGAAATAAAACTGTCACTGTTTGCAGATGACATGATACTATACATAGAGTATCCTAAGAATGCCACCAGAAAACTACTAGAGCTAATCAATGAATTTGGTAAAGTTGCAGGATAGAAAATTAATGCACAGAAATCTCTTGCATTCTTATATACTAGTGATGAAAAATCTGAAAGAGAAATTAAGGACACACTCCCATTTACCACTGTAACAAAACGAATAAGATACCTAGGAATAAACCTACCTAGGGAGACAAAAGACCTGTATGCAGAAAACTATAGGACACTGATGAAAGAAATTAAAGATGATAGCAACAGATGGAGAGATATACCATGTTCTTGGATTGGAAGAATCAATATTGTGAAAATGACTACACTACCCAAAGCAATCTACAGATTCAATGCAATCCCTATTAAATTACCAATGGCATTTTTTATGGAACTAGAACAAATCATCTTAAAATTTGTATGGAGACACAAAAGACCCCGAATAGCCAAAGCAGTCTTGAGGGAAAAAAACGGAGCTGGAGGAATCAGACTCCCTGACTTCAGACTATACTACAAAGCTACAGTAATCAAGACAATATGGTAATGGCACAAAAACAGAAACATAGATCAATAGAACAAGATAGAAAGCCCAGAGATAAACCCATGCACCTATGGTCAACTAATCTATGACAAAGGAGGCAAGGATATACAATGGAGAAAAGACAGTCTCTTCAATAAGTGGTGCTGGGAAAACTGGACAGCTACATGTAAAAGAATGAAATTAGAACACTCTCTAACACCATGCACAAAAATAAACTCAAAATGGATTCAAGACCTAAATGTAAGAACAGACACTATAAAACTCTTAGAGGAAAACATAGGAAGAACACTCTTTAACATAAATCACAGCAAGATATTTCTTGATCCACCTCCTAGAGTAATGGAAATAAGAACAAAAATAAACAAATGGGACCTAATGAAACTTAAAAGCTTTTGCACAGCAAAGGAAACCATAAACAAGACGAAAAGACAACCCTCAGAATGGGAGAAAATATTTGCTAACGAATCAATGGATGAAGGATTAATCTCCAAAATATATAAAGAGTCATGCAGCTCAATATTAAGGAAACAAACAACCAAATCCAAAAATGTGAAGAAGAGCTAAATAGACATTTCTCCAAAGAAGACATACAGATGGCCAAGAAGCACATGAAAAGCTGCTCAACATCACTAATTATTAGAGAAATGCAAATCAAAACTGCAATGAGGTATCACCTCACACCAGTCAGAATGGGCATCATCAGAAAATCTACAAACAACAAATGCTGGAGAGGGTGTGGAGAAAAGGGAACACTCTTTCACTGTTGGTGGGAGTAAATTGATCTAGGCACTATGGAGTTCAGTATGGAGGTTCCTTAAAAAACTAAGAATAGAATTACCATATGATCCAGCAATCCCACTACTGGGCATATACCCAGAGAAAACCATAATTCAAAAAGACACATCCACCCCAATGTTCACTGCAGCAGTATTTACAATAGGCAGGTCATGGAAGGAAACTAAATGCCCATCGACAGACGAATGGATAAAGATGTTGTGGTACATAGATACAATGGAATATTACTCAGCCATAAAAAGGAACGAAACTGAGTCATTTGTTGAGACATGGATGGATTTAGAGACTGTCATACAGAGTGAAGTAAGTCAGAAAGAGAAAAACAAATAGCATATATTAACGCAAGTATGTGGAACCTAGAAAAATGGTACAGATTAACCGGTTTGCAGGGCAGAAGCTGAGACACAGATATAGAGAACAAACGTATGGACACCAAGGAGGGAAAGCCACAGGGCGTTGGGGATGGTGGTGTGCTGAATTGGGCAACTGGGATTGAGATGTATGCACTGATGTGTATAAAATCGATGACTAATAAGAACTTGCTGTATAAAAAAATACATAAAATTCAAAAGAATAAAAGACATTAGAGGGGCAAACAGTGGGACACAAGGGAAAGAGTCCCATTTTTTACTATGAGTACCATTATTTTTCATTTTTTAACCAGGAAATTATTTTTAAATAAAACATTTTTTTTTTAATTTTTAAGTTTGAGGGATTAAAATCTCAAGCAAGGAAACACAAAGTAAAGGAGAAAGAATACCATGAAGCCTCCCATCTCATGCAGCCCATCCAGAGGTCAGATGTCAGGCTAATTCCAAAAGCAGGACGTGACCAGTGGAGGCAGGATTAGACCCAACCTCACTCTTCCTACAACAAAGATTTGAAGGAGGGTTTCTTTTTCTTCCCAAATTTATTGCAAATTCCACAACTGCACAGATAATGAATGAAAGAAAATATAAAATGAAAGTGCATTATCACTTCTTCTCAGGAATGGAAAAGTCAAACAAAACACCTAAGTTAATGCATCAGCATTGAACACTGAAGTGAATACCAAAAAATCTTTCCTAATGCAATAGTAAAGTATTAGTATAATCAGTGGGACTCAAGTAGTAAGTAATGTGGCAAACAGTTTTAAACAAAATATCATCACTGCCAAAACTATAATTCAAAAAGATTCATGCATCCCGATGTTCATAGCAGCACTATTCACAATAGCCAAGACATGGAAACAACCCAAATGTCCATCAACAGATGAATGGATAAAGAGGATGTGGTACATATACACAATGGAATATTACTCAGCCATAAAAAAGAATGAAATAATGCCATTCGCAGCAACATGGAGGGACCTAGAGATTATCATACTAAGTGAAGTAAGTCAGAAAGAGAAAGACAATACCATATGATATCACTTATATGTGGAATCTAAAATATGATAAAATGAACTTATCTATGAAACAAAAACAGTCTCACAGACATAGAGAACAGACTTGTGGTTGCCAAGGGGTAGTGGGGGTGGGGGAGGGAAGGACTAGGAGTTTGGGATTAGCAGATGCAAACTATTATATACAGAATAGATAAACAACAAAGACCTACTGTATAGCACAGGGAACTATATTAAATATCTTGTGATAAACCATAATGGAAAAAATATTAAAAAGAATGTATGCATATGTATAACTGAATCACTGTGCTGTACAGCAGAAACTCACACAACACTGTAAATCAACTAAACTTCAATCAAAAACAGTTATCACTCCTTTAATTACAAGTCTTAGCAGAACACTTAAAAATGAGATTGATTTTTCCTTTTTGCAATGTACATCATAAACCTCCAAAGTTTTATTACCCATCAATTTTCTCAACATATGAACGATATTAAAAAAGTACACTTTTTATTGTTAATTTATATATATATATAGAACAACCATGCCCATGGAACCACCACTCATAATTTAAAAATATTATTTGTCTGCCACATTTGACACTAATCTTTTTTCTTCACTAAAGGAAGTAAAATATTAAAACTCAATTCACCTTTCCCCAGTTTTGTTCCCTACCCTTCCTGTCCCCAGAAAACCATTACCCAGAATTCATTATACATATATATATATTTATAAATATATTTACATATATTTATATATGTATAACTCAAGGCATTTAAAAAAATAATCATGCTACACATATATACATCTAAATGTAATTCTGGGGTTTTTTTACTTAGTGCATTGCTAAATATTTTTGTGCAAGTTGGATTTTTATTAAATATTATTTTTCATCTAACCTATCCATATCGGTACATAGACCTAGTTTATCCATTTCAATTGCAGCAGAATATTCAAATTTTATTTTTGATATACTTATTAAAGAATTTCACTACTTTAATAGAGTTTTCATATAATGGCTTTTTCTTCTGCTTCCCTGTTTCCCTCCCTTTCTGGCCTTTCTGACCCAACACACACACACACACACACACACACACACACACACTCAGAATTTTTATTTTAGGGCTCTTAAGCCCCAGATTCTGTTGGAGAATGTTCTTGTATCATGTTCCCTGGCTCTAAGTGTACAAAAGGCTGATATGTAGAGTGTGGACAGGAAATACCTGAACTTTTGTCTGGACCCCCTTGGGTACAGTAATTATATATTACTCAGAACCTGTTTGCAACTGAGTGTGAACATGTGAAAATTTAGTGACTATGTTTGGAATGTCACGTTAATTTTCCCAAATGGTTAAGTGGCACTTAAGGAACAAAAACTAGGGTAGGATAGGGTGTTATAGATCACTGACTTAACAGGGTGCTTCCACTGACAATGCTTTTCAGCTTTGTAATTTGGAAAGGAAAGTGAAAAGGAAGGGTGAGCTCATCAGCTCGCTCAGAAAACTAAACTCTCTCATAAAGGTTTGCTCTTGGGATTGCTTTGGATGAAAGAATGCTGCAGCCTCCCTGTCCCCAGGTCCCATTTCTTCCAATTCTGGATTTAATTAGTATTACATTCTTTTCCTACACACACACACACACACACACACACACACACATACGTATCTCCAAGGTCAAACTATAAACCTGAATATTCAAAATAATTTAACTATATTTTTATGAGTAAGATTATATTTGTCCCACATATTGTGACAAATCTTACTTCCACCTCCTTTATGTTTCAGAATTGAATATCAATCGATTAAAATAATTAAATGCCTCAGAAAAGAGCAGCTCAAGCTAATTTTCATCTCCTCCCCTCAAAAATATCATATTTTACTTTATAACTATCCACAGGCTACTGATTACATTTATGGAACTTTATATATACAGTGATTCTGTATTGTACACTTAATGTGAGCAACACTGTGCTATGGATGCTATAAAATAAAATAAAAACAACAACAAATGCAAAAATGATCCTTTTCCTCAGGGAGTTTACATTCTAATAAGTGGAATGACACAATCAGAAATAAGTAGCATTGACTATTAATATATTTTAATAGGGAAGAAGGGAAAATTTTACCCATTAAGAAAGAAATGTGGCTGGAAGCCCAGGAAGAGTTTTGTCAACTATACTCATCAGGAAGCAAGGCACCATGGAACAGGACAGGATTGGAGACTGGGAATTCTAAAACGTTTTTCTCCACCCTGGCTCTACTCTTACTTACTTAGCATCATGCCTGACACACAGTAGGTGCCAATGAAAATTTGTTGACTTACTGTGTGGACTTGAGAGCAACACAGTTTCTCACAGTCTTTGTTCCTCTCCCAAAAATGGGGATAGGAGATAATTCATAAAGGTCTCATGAGGATCAAATAAAATAATATATATGAAAACATATATAGTAAGCTTAAAGGCACTAGAAATATATTGCTTACCATTCTTTGGGGAATTTTAAAGTGAGTCGCAGAATTTTTAAACCCTGTGCATCACAGTATGAAGGTAACTTTTCTGTGAAGAGCCCAGGGTTGGGAAAGAGAAAGAGAAACTTAGCTCACTGTTATCCTCTTTCTTTGGCCTCAGCCATCCCCCAGCCCACCTTCCCTCCTTCCCCTGGTCAAGAGGTGGCTGACCTTCCAAACTTGTGATTTCCTTTCCCATGGGTGAGTGGGACTTTTCCCAGAAGAATGCTAAACACAAACTACCTCCACACCTAAACCGACCCCACATTGAAGCCAATCAGTATCTCCTCTACAAGCCCCAGCATATAACAGTCTTAGAGAGGAAGATTTAACAACTGGGTTTGTAAAGCTGTGGCGTTATCTGTGATTTTAAATTCCCATTCTAGGCCAAACTGCTTGCTAGAAACAATGGAAGAGCTGTGTGTATACTACCTGCAATTTCCATGTTCTGTGGTGGCCTGAGGAAAGATGCCCGGATCTGGAAATAAAACACAGCACAGTGTAACCACAGTGATCAAGAGGTAATGAGGAACCTGCTCTCACAGGTTAGACATCTAAATCACACCCTTGGAGATAACATTTATTATCTGAAAATAGGAACATTCTGAGCATTGTGACATTGACCAAACCTTCTGTACAATTCCTCAAAACAGGCATTGTGTGAATACAGTATGTCAGGGGATTGTATTTCATGTGCTAATCTTTTCATGACACTCTCCTTCTACAGCATTTCAGTGATGGTGTAAAGAAAAAAAATATGAGTCAACCAAAAAGGGAGATGACTAGGATTATCCCAAAAGAAAAAGAGACAGAGGGAAAGGAGGAGAAAGGAAGAAGGGGAGAAAAGAGGGAGGTGGGAGGGAAGGAAGAAAGGAAGGAAATGGAAATAGGATGGTCCCTAGTGGAGCAGGTAAAACAGATTAGGCAATACATAGGACAATGTATGGTGCTCCATCTACCTTGGCATATTTGAGAGAGACTATTTTATTAGGGTATTTTACTATTGACAGACTTTCTATTAAAATGCAAATTGTGTACATATTAGTAGTAACCCTCCACATATAAATCAAATTGGTTCTAAGTACATGCCATTCTTCTCAAAGATGCCAATAAAGTGTTGGGATTACAGCAAAAATAAAAGAACAGTAAGGTCCTATAAATTTCCACGAGCTGTATGATTCATTCCTTATCAATCTAACTAGTTAGAATCTTTTCAATCTTTTGTTTAAATTTCTTCTTCCTCATATGTAAACACATCTAATACATTTATAGTTATGACATTCTGCACAGTGTCCAACACACAGTATTTGTTCCCTTCCCCTTTTCCTCATATCTTTCTTTTTTTCTATGGTATCTGCCTAAACTGGTGTGTATGTGGTACCATCAAACAAGGTGGCCTGAGTAAGAAGTGACTGTGAAGAATAAATAGAGGTGATTTCAAAAATAGAAAAGTTCTTGGGTAGGTAGTTTTCAAAAAGGGTAAACTGACTTTCCGATGATATATAAGTTGTTTCCCTCAAAGTATTTTCCTTCTTTTACCCCTCACGTGTCCCCATTTCTTTGCAATCTTTCTCTCTCTGTTCTCCTTTTCTTTCAGATGACTTTTTGTCTTTCTCTACTACTTTTTTCTCTTTTTTTCTGTTTTCCTCTCAACATTGGAGGCTACTGCTTTAAGGGTGTTTCCTCTCTTCTTTCCCACGGGATTTTTCATGGGAGTCAATTTGTGGGTGAACCTCAGTATGTCAAGATGCAAGCGGACGAATATATTGCCAGATTCTCACCACAATGCAGTTTTTTAAAAAAACGTTAAGAGACTGTATTTACAGATGCTTCATAGAGAAAACCTTCAGAAGCCCCCAGGTTTCGGAGTGGATCTCTAAATGCGTACCAACATATCAGGTGCAGCGTGGTGCAGTTTTCTTCAGCCACATCCCGCACGCCCCACTTAAGGATGTTGCCATTCATTGGCTCCTCTGTGGTTCAGGTTTTTACAAGTAGAGCCAAGTCCTCAGGCATCTACCCTTCTTTATCATCCTTTCCCCCAGGCCGGACAGCGCCACACCGGAACAGCCCTGAACCAGCAGCGCACGTGCTGTTGGCAGCGGCGACAGAAGGTCTGTGCAAGTTTAGCGGACGAGCAACCTGAAAATTCATCCTGTCCGCAGGCCACCGGACAGGCCACAGCCAATCCAGAGCTAAAGCGGGTTGTTCCAAAAAAAAGGAGTTCTGAATCCACATCTTACAGGGAATCACTCTAAGTAGATGGCATTTTTCTATAGAATAATAAATACACTGTTTGGGGTTTTCATTCCTAACCGGAGTCAGACTTCAAATGAATCATAAACATGACCAGCAATGTCTTTAAAGTGAAGGTACAGTAACTGTAAACTACTGGAAAAGCTAGTGAAATTCCAAGTCCTAAGAAATAGATTTTAAATGTATAATTTACATAGATGATTATGTTATAAACCCCTGTTATAAAGTGTCTCTCCAAAGACCGAGGACTCTCCTTAATTTAGTTTAAACCTAATGTTCTAGGTATAAAAAATACAGGCCAGGGGCTTCCCTGGTGGTGCAGTGGTTAAGAATCCACCTGCCAATGCAGGGGACAGGGGTTCAAGCCCTGGTAGGGGAAGATCCCACATGCCACGGAGCAGCTAAGCCTGTGCGCCAAAACTTCTGAGCCTGCGCTCTAGAGCCCGCGAGCCACAGCTGCTGAAGCCCGCGCGCGTAGAGCCCGTGCTCCGCAACAAGAGAAGCCACCGTAATAATGAGAAGCCCGCGCACTGCAACGAAGAGTAGCCCCCACTCACCGCAACTGGAGAAAGTCCACGTGCAACAACGAAGACCCAAAAGCAGCCAAAAATAAATAAATAAAATAAAAATAAAATTTCATCATATTACTAACGTAAGTTCAGCATAAACCCTCTTGTAAGTAGGTGTTATGCTGAATGTCAAAGAGAAATTCTGAAGGATTTTTCTGCAAGCATGTCTCAAGTATCTGCTCTCAAAGCTCTCTTTCAAAAGAAAATTAGCAAATAGGCTATTGAGTTTCACAAGTATCTTCACACAAATAGTTCCTCCCCACTGGCCACAACTGCGCGTCTCAGACTTTGGAACAAAACTTCGAAAAACATCCTTTATTTTTCAAACTGTAGTTTTGCTTTTGGAGATGCAACATTGCCTTGAGGAAAGTATTGGGTTGGCCAAAATGTTCAGTCAGGTTTTTCCATAAGATGTTATGGAAAAACCAAAACAAACTTTTTGGCTAACCCAATAATTTGGATTGGAATCCTATTTTATTTGAATCTTGGTTTCACTAATTATTGGTCTTAAGCTAGAGCAGGTCCTGTGAGCCTCTGAGCCTGTTTACATACCTGTGAAATCATAATACAATAACACTGGCCCACCCACCTCACAAAGGATGTTTAAAGCACCCACTATAATAATATATAAGAAAATAATTTGCAAACTTTGGTTATGATCCTTGTGAATATTTCACATATCACCCAAATACTGTCCTGATAGTGTTTCATAACAATTTTCACTCATAGTGGTTTTTTTTTTTTTATTTTTCCTAGCTACAGGATAACTCTATTCAGAACAAAGACTAGATTGTGTGAGAAATTCATGTATGTTGCTATAAGGATCAAACTGTGACTGTCTCCTTAGTGAGGAGGTACGTAAATGTTCTACAACAAGGGATGAACTGGAGATTTTCAACAATAAGTTCCTGCCTTTATTAAGGCAATTCTTGCCAACAGAATCTTCCATCAGGGCAGCTCTGGATGCCAGCAGCTCCAGGGTGGTTGTTCTTAAAGGATTAACTCCTAGCAAAGACCTTCTATGTAATTCCCATTTGCTCCCCAGAGGTCCCAACACCTTCTCTTAAGAGTGACTCTGGTCAGCTCTCTGAAGGACCTCCACCTTTCTTGTCAATTCCTAGTCCAGTGTCACTGTCTCAGTACCATCTGTCCAACAAGTATTTATTAAGTTCCCACAATTTGCCCAACACTGTGTTTAATGCTAGGGATAAAAGAATGCAAAGCAATATGAGAAACTTATAGGCTAGTGTTAGCTACAGACTCACCTCCAGAGACAGATATGCCTAGCTGACATTCAGGTGACTGCCAACTCATAAGGATCCCAGCTAAAACCAGAACTAGAAGATTATGAGCTAAATAAATGTATACATTTTTAACTCACTAAGTTTTGGGGTGGTTAGTTAAATGGCAAAATCTGATAAAATAATGGTAAAATGAGGATGAAATAAATATTGTTCATAAGAAACTATGCTAATTATATTGCTGATGGTGATAGAAATGGCCACTACTATGGAGCAAATACAGGGCATCACAAATGGCACATTTAACCAGAGATGTTTAGGTTTTACAGCAATGCATTTTTAGCTCTTTCAGCTCAGGCTGTCATAACAAAATACCATAGACAGGGTGGCTTAAACAACAGAAATTAATTTTCTCACAGTTCTGGAGTCTGGAAAGTCCAAGATCAAGGTGGCAGCTGATTCAGTTTCTGGTGAAAGCTCTCTTCCTGGCTTGCAGAGGGTTATCTCTTCATTGTGTCCTCACATGGCAGAATGAACTCTAGTGTCTCTTACTCTTCTTTGTAAGGACACTAGCCCTACTGGGTTACGGGCCCACCCATATGACTTCATTTATTCTTTATCACCTCCTCACAGGTCTTATCTCCAAATACAGTTACATTGGGGGTTCGGGCTTCAACATATGAATTTGGGGGAAACATAAATGTTCAGTCCATAACAGCTCAAAAAGCACTATTATTGTTGAAATTCCTATAGAAAAATTCACTTTGTTATTGCAAGATTGAAACTTTCTAGTCCTTAACTCCTTTTTCCCTGTTAAACAATTACTTTTAATAACAAAATTTCTTAGGAATGCAACTTTTGCAATATTAAGCTGAACATATAAAACTAATTCTCTCTAAAATTTTTGCTATAGAACCCAATATTTTATGTAGAAAAAGCATTATACTTGAAGAAATAACTTGAGCTTTAGTAACTTTTTAGAAGTGAAGGTAGTCTTTAAAACAAGTAAATCAGGGACTTCCCTGGTGGCGCAGTAGTTAAGAATCTGTCTGCCAATGCAAGGGATACTGGATTGAGTCCTCGTCTGGGAGGATCCCACATGCTGTGGAGCAACTAAGCCCGTGCACCACAACTACCAAGCCAGTGCCACAACTACTGAATCCTGCATGCCTAGAACCCATGCTCCACAACAAGAGAAGCCACTGCAGTGAGAAGCCTGCGCACCACAACGAAGAGTAGCCCCCACTCACCGCAACTAGAGAAAGCCTGTGCATAGCAATGAAGACCCAACGCAGCCAAAATAAATAAATAAATAAATTTATTTTAAAAATAATAAAAATAAAACAAGTAAGTCATATTTGATGTTTTACTCCTTAGAAAAACAATCCTCCAAGGTCCACAAACTCATCTCATTTGGCATTTTTATTATTTCCCTTTCTTCTCATATATTTTTATTTTTGCATTTTAGAAATAAAATGTCAACTTGTGATATTATTTGAATAACAAAATAGAAACAATTATATTAAGTAAATGGCAAAGAATGTTTAAAGCCTGTTAGATATTTGTTTATGCTTAGTGCAATAAGGCAATATCAACTTGTGATATTATTTGAATAACAAAATAGAAACAGTTATATTAAGTAAATGGCAAAGAATGTTTAAAGCCTGTTAGATATTTGTTTATGCTTAGTGCAATAAGGTAGACAGAGAAAGACAAATAATGTATATCACTTATACATGGAATCTAAAACATACAACAAATTAGTGAATATAACAAAAAAGAATAGAGATATAGAGAACAAACTTGTGGTTACCAGTGGGGAGAGGGAAGTGGGGAGGGGCAAAATAGGTGTAGGGGATTAAGAGGTACAAACTATGTATAAAATAAATAAGCTACAAGGATGCATTGTACAGCACAGGGAATATAGCCAATATTTTATAATAACTATAATTGGGATATAACCTTTAAAAATTGTGAATCACTATGTTTTACACCTGAAATTTATATAATATTGTAAATCAACTGTACCTCAATTAAAAAAAAGAAAAGTCTATTAGGTATTTGAATACTATAAGTTTACCACAATGCATATAAAAAGACATTTTTGCAAATTTTGTATTTCTCATGGCACCATGCTACAAAAATATCACTGCTATACTGTTTCACATTTGAAGTGTTTTGTATTTTATTAAGGAAAGAAGGCTAACGTATACAACATAGTGGTTACATCTTAAAACATAAAAGAATGGCCTATGCAATTCAATAAATATTGTTGGTTGTCTACTATTATATTATTTCCTGTTTTTATACACCAACATTAAGTCAATAGATATAGATTATACCCTACCCTGATATCATGAAGATATTTTCCTGTGTTGATAATTTTGCCTTTCACTTTCAGGTCTTTAATCAACCCAGGGTTCATTTTATGTATGATATAAAGTAGGATTTTTATTTGTTGTTCATATGAATACAGGTGTCCTGAATAGAATTTATGAAAAAGATTGTCCATCCTCCACTAACCTTCCATGTCATCCCTGTCATACATATGTCTATATGTGTGTGCATCTGCTCTTGGGCTCTCCATTTTATTTCATTGGCCGGTCTATATCTATATCCATGCCACATTATCTTAATTAATATAGCTTTATAATGTCTTTTTTTAAATCTAATTTCCCCTCTTCCTACCCCCCACAACTCTGGTAATTACAAATCTTATTTCTTTTTCTATGAGTTTGTTTGCTTGTTTGTTTGTTTGCTGAAGTGTAATTGACCTACAACACTAAGTTAGGTCCTGGTGCATAACACAGTGTTTCCATATTTCTATACATGTGTATCTAGGCAATAAGTCTTAATATACAGTAGAGCAATTCTTTGCACGACTGTATTTATATGCAGTCTCTTGAATTTACATATGCATTTTTTATCAACTTGTCAATTGTTATGGAAAAAACATGTTATGATTTTGACTAGGATTGCACTAAATCTATAAATAATTTGGAGATAAAATAAATTAATATAATTTATCTTTTCATTTATTTAGGTATTGCTAAAATAAATTAATATAATTTATCTTTTCATTTATTTAGGTATTGTTTAATATCTTTCAAATATTTTTTAAATCTCCTCATACAGTTCTTGAACATGTTCTGTTAGGTATGTTTTTATATAATTTGTATGCTTGGTGCTATTATAAATGGTATCTTTAACTTTTTTGTCTGTATTCTTACTATTTATTACTCTTCTATAGGGACGTAATTATTTTACTATACAGACTTTCATTTAGCAACTTTGCCTTCCTCTTTTATTAATTCGAGTAATTTATTTGTAGGCACTTTGGGTTATTCCTTGTACAATTATATGATTTGCAAATAAGTTTTCACATTTTTGTTCTTTTCTATCCTTAAACACGTTTCTTTTTCTTGTCATACCACACTGTCTAGAAACACTGGTAAAATATTGAACAAAAAATGTAGTCCTTAGAATCTTGGTCTTTTCCCAAACTCAGAGATCAAGGCTTCAGTCTGTTCTCACTGTATATAAAGTTAACTGTTGATTTTAAGTCAGATTAAGAAAGTTGCCTTCTGTTTCT
This sequence comes from Lagenorhynchus albirostris, assembly GCF_949774975.1. NCBI lineage: Eukaryota > Metazoa > Chordata > Mammalia > Artiodactyla > Delphinidae > Lagenorhynchus > Lagenorhynchus albirostris. The sequence continues at coordinate 46,553,446 of NC_083106.1, forward strand.
AAGTTGCCAAGAACATCAACATCAATGAATATTATACTTTATTGAGTGCTTTTTCTGCAACTCTTGAGGTAATTTTATGGTCTCCTTTAATCTTGTATTATGGCAAATTATATTAATATACTTTTTAATATTAATACAAACTTATCTTCCTGAAATAAACTCAACTTTGTCATGGTGGATTATACCATTATGCCTTATAAATGTTCTAAATTCTTTTTGTAAGTATATTATTTATGATTTTTGCATCCTTGCCTCATAAATAAAATTTGCTCATGTCTTTGTTACCTTACTATCTTTGTTGCATTTTGGTATTGAAATTACACTAGCTTCATAAATAAATTTTTAGTGCCCTGGAAAAGTATGATTAAGCTTGAAATGATTTGTTCCATGAACACTAGTTTGAACATATCGATAGAGAGAATGTGTGCTTGGAATTTTCTTAGGGGGAATATCTTTGGCTACTGATGCAATTTTCTAGTAATTATAGCACAATTCAGATCTTCCAACTGTTTTTTAGGTAAATTTGCTAATACATATATATATACATTTTATAGAAAGCTGTCAATTTAGTTAACATTTTAAGTCAATTAAAGCATAAGTTTAAAGCATAAAGTTTTCATAAAACTGTCATAAATGTTAAAATTCCTGGAAATATCCAAATAAGTTATAAACTCATGTCCAGACAAAAAATCTGCACATGAATGTTTACAGCAGCTTTGTTCATAATTGCCGAGACTTAGAAGCAACCAAATGTCCTTCAATAGATGAATGGATAAGTAAATCATGGCACATCTGTATGATGGGATATTATTTAGCAATAAAAGTAAATGAGCTATCAAGCCATGAGAAGATGTGGAGGAACCTTAAATGCATATTGTTAAGTGAAAGAATTCAATTTGAAAAGTCTACATACTGTATGATTCCACCTCTGTGACATTCTGGAAAAGGTGAAACTATGGAGACAGCATAAAGAGCAGTGGTTGCCAGGGGTTTGGAGAAGGGAAGATGGGATGACTAAGTGGAGCGCAGAGGGTTTTTCAGGGCAGTGAAACTATTCTGAAATATACTATGACAGTGAATAATGTCATTATACATTTGCCAAAACCCATAGAATATATCAATACAACACAAGGCGTGAACCCTGATGTAAACTATAAACTCTGGTTATTAATAATGAGTGAATAAAGGCTCATCAGTGATAACAAATGTTCCACACCAATGCAAAATGTTAATAATAAGGGAAACTATGTTCAGGGAGGAAGGGGTATCTGGGAATTCTCTGTATGTTCTGCTCAATCTTCTGTAAATCTAAAACTGAATTTAAAAATAGTCCATTAAATAAGTTAATAAATAAGCGTTACATTCATTTACTTTTTCCCATATGATGTTTCCTAGTTTCCTTTAGAATTGCATTAATCTTTGAACATATGTTTCCATTACTATATTATATTTTTATAAGGATGGAATCCAAAGCTAAGTCCTGGATCCAGTTTCCTCTTTTACAAACTCTTTCTGTGTAATTAAAACACCACATTTTTCCCTAATTGACTCATTTTTATGAATATGTTACTTTGATAGACAGTTTTGAGAAATGTTCTCAAAACTGTAGGTTTCCTTCCTGAATAACGTTTTTTTTTTTGTTTTTTTTTTACTTTTTGTTTTTTTTTAATTTATTTTTTTACTTTTTTGGCTGTGTTGGGTCGTCATTGCTACATGCGGGCTTTCTCTAGTTGCGGCAAGCGGGGGCTGCTCTTCATTGCAGTGCACGGGCTTCATTGTGGTGGCTTCTCTTGTTGCGGAACACAGGCTCTAGGCGCATGGGCTTCAGTAGTTGTGGCACGCAGGCTCGGTGGCTGTGGCTCATGGGCTCTAGAGCGTAGGCTCAGTAGTTGTGGCCCATGGGCTTAGTTGCTCCACGGCATGCGGAATCTTCCTGGACCAGGGCTCGAACCGGTGTCCCCTGCATTGGCAGGCGGATTCTTAACCACTGCCCCACCAGGGAAGTCCTGCCCATGTCATTTCTTAATAATACTTTCTGTATTTAATTTCTAAAACAACATCAAGATTTGGGAACAAGCCTTCAAGTGCCTATAACTCCAGTCTAAAAAAGAACTTAAAGATATTTTGGAGGATTGCCATCTGTCAAATTTAAGAAAAAAATTGAATAGTGATTTCTCATTTTCCATTTTTTTCAATGAATTGTTCCGACTAGTTTTCTAGCTGGACACTGAGAAAATAGATTTGAGCATTTATATTCTAGAGAAACATCAGAACTCCTGAAGCTTGAGCAAGTAATTTAAAAGTGTAAAACAAACAGACAGAAAAAAAAACAGAAAGACAATGTATCCTATCACATAGGTGTTACAAACCTTTAGTTGATTGATTTCTAATATTTACAAATGCCCATGCTGGGAGGTTTGTGTCTTTTCATTGGAATAGACATAAACAATATTTAAGGGATGTGCTTGATACGTTGACACAGAGACTACGTCACTGAATGACACAGATTGCGTCACTGAATGATACAGAGATTATTATGTCACTGATTAACTGCAAAGGCCACCACTTCCTTATCACAGAACACTAACCCTTCTCCCCCAGTCAAAGATAGGGGCAGATGTAGAATCTCCAGTAAGACCAAGGGACAGCCTCACCCAAAGACAGTCCTAGCGTGCCCCCCCTCTGCCCCCCAGACCTTAAGAGCAGCCGCATCCACAACTCACTGGCTCAAAATGACTAAAAGATAGCAGTAAGGGCTCAGTTTAGCAGGCAGAATGCCAGAAGTGCCCTATTTGCTTTAAAATAGCAACACCAATCAGATCTGCATGCACGTGTCTTCCGTGATAACATTTACATTTGTATTTGGTTTGTCAAGGGTAATGAAGAAACTTGGCACTCCCTTTCCCTTTGGTTCCTGCACTTTATTTTTGCCTCTTTTGTCGCGCTGTAGCAGACGGTAAAGGGAGATTGATGTCTAGAGTCCTTTCAGCTCGAACATTCTCCGGGGCCGGGGGAAATGTTGAGGAAAAAAAAAAAGAGGATATTTAAAAAGATAAAGGGGAACACTTTTTAAACTGTAAACTGAAGTAGAACAAATCAACCAGAACAGAGAGTGAAAAGGAAATGGTTAAAAGAAGATAAAAAGAAAAAGCAGGCAACAAAATAAATGGACAAAAGGGGACAATGAAACCACTAAGGGAGTTTATCTGAAAATACCCTTTGGACTCTAATGGAAGATATTATGTGAAGGCTGAGAAAAATTTTTGTGCTAATGAAGGCTTTCTTCTCTTCAGAATATTTCCAAGCCTGTAAGGATTTTGCATACTTAATCTGTGTCGTCATATTGCAAACTCTACTATTAGAAATATTTGAACTACCAGGCCCTGTAACTTTTCCAATGGAACGTTCCATTGGAAATGGTTTCCTTTTAGGTTTCTCGAAAGAATACTAAAAGACCACACGGTGCCACACCGTTGGTGGTGGTTTTTATTTAAAGACTCTATACCACTGGTTCTCAAACTTCAGTGTGCTTGAAGTTTCTTTTTTTTTTTTTTTTCCATTACTATATTACATTTTTATAAGGATGGAATCCAAAGCTAAGTCCTGGATCCAGTTTCCTCTTTTACAAACTCTTTCTGTGTAATTAAAACACCACATTTTTTCCCTAATTGACTCATTTTTATGAATATGTTACTTTGATAGACAGTTTTGAGAAATGTTCTCAAAACTGTAGGTTTCCTTCCTGAATAACGTTTTTTTAAAAAATTAAAGTTTCATTATTGTTGGCAAACTGTGACATTTTTTAAGGTCAATAACATTTGTTAAGCACCAGCTACACCAACTAAGATAATTCTTAGCTTACCTTAGTGCACATTTGCCTGAAATGGTCAATTTAATAAATTTATTTATTTATATTAACATAGCGGTCACATAAGTCCTTCAGAGCAGATATTCCACAACTTTAGATAAGTTCCATAACTCTGATGGATTGATGATATTTTTCCAATGAGCATGGGAAACAGAAAGAACCAATTCAAGCAATTAAACAAAGACATATGGCTCAGGACACATTGAATGTCCGATGCTCTCTTTCCTATTGAATGCAGCCCATCTGTACAAAGACGAAAGTTATGCATGTGGCCCTCTAATTGCCTGGGAGAATCTGGTTATGTTTTATTTGAGATGTTTAGTTAATATGGTTTTCCTAAACTTCAGAATTTAATCCACTTTTTTCCTTTGGCAGCTATTTTTCCCTCAAATTACAGACAATCTACAAAGTTGAAGGAAGTCGTAAGTTTGATTCTTCTGCATTGATTTAAGCAGCAAGTTTGAAATATCAGGATTATTTTATGAGATTCCCTACAACTAAGCAGAAAATTTATTTGCTACTATTAGTTATCTTTTTTTAAAATATTTGATTAGAACGAACATTCTTTTGTTTATTCTTTCTTTTGTTTATTTGATTTGGAGGAACTATATGAATGAAGGAGAGAGGAAAAATAAACTATCGTAATACATGAAGTTTGAGGTTTAGTTTATAATTCCAAGCTCTTTTATTTCGGATAAACTTGAAACTAATTGAACTATTTCTACTTCAAACTCCTAAATATCAGGAACTATGATACTAACAGTAAGAATGAAGAAAATAAAGAGTCTTTTTTCCATCCTCTGGGCATGTGGTTATGTGTTGGACTTCATTGTATTTTCTTACCTGTAAGTCTCAGGCACAGAATTTCTACTATATAGCTATTTGCTAACAAAATCAGTTAGTGGGCTTCCCTGGTGGCGCAGTGGTTGAGAGTCCGCCTGCCGATGCAAGGGACACGGGTTCGTGCCCCGGTCCGGGAAGATCCCACATGCCGCGGAGCGGCTGGGCCCGTGAGCCATGGCCGCTGGACCTGCGCGTCCGGAGCCTGTGCTCCGCAATGGGAGAGGCCACAACAGTGAGAGGCCCGCGTACCACAAAAAAAAAAAAAAAATCAGTTAGTGATCAAAGTCTGGAGCAGGAATTTTTTAGCTTTCTTGAATAAAGAAATGAATCATATTTCAATACTTATTTTTGTAAATATCCTCTCAAAGGCAAAACTCACTAAAAATCAAATTTCTACACTAGGTCAGTTGCTTAGAAAACAGCTGTGGAATCACCGTGATTGAATCAGTCAGGTCTAATCAGCAGAAGAACCCAGACCAAGTAGTCCAATAGAGGTTATTAATAGAGACCACTAGTTACAAAGGAATAGGAGGAGCTAAAGACACTGAGGGAATGGTGAGGATACTCAGAGTTCAGTGTCAGCACACAGAGGTTAGTATCAGCCGAAAGTTCTTCTAGAGATGAAGAGATAAAGGAGGTGATGCTACCAAAGGCCTGAATACAGAGCATCCAGACAGAAGCTGAACCCACAGAGGAGCAGTCACTCAGAGACCTGCCCAGTGGAAACTGTGAGAGGTCTGCCAGAAAGAGATGAAATAATGGAGACTCAGATTATGCTAGAAATGCAGCCCAAAGCCAAGGGAGATGGCAAAGAAGTAACCCAGCTTCTCTCCCTTAGTCCTCCAATTTCCCATTTTTGTCTCCCATTAGCCATATCTTTTCAGAAAACAAATGGCAAAGGGGGTGTGGAAAATCAAGTTCGTAGAGATCAGTACTTTGAGACACTGAGTAGGAGTAGCAAATGGATCCTTTCTCAAAGTGAAGTAGTCATGATTTGGTGGAATTTGGCAAAATATGCAGAAGCTTGGACTAGGAAAGAAGGAAGAAATGTAGGATTGGAAATTCCCATAATAACTCTAAGAGTGACATTGTAACAGACAGGAATATTCACATTATTAGTGTTTATATTAAGCTTTATAGCAAAGGACAAAGGTTTCAAAAATGTTTTAAAAGTATCTATGAGCTCTTGAATAAGTAATAAATCTTGCTTATGAAATTGTTGCCAAATTTCTTGTAATAGCAGCCATTTGTTGAATACTTATTATGTGCCAGGCATGGCGCTATACATGCATTTTCTTATTTAATCCTCACAAGAACTCTATGAAGTAGATATGATTATCTATCTTCACTTTGTAGATAAAGGGACAAAGACTAAAAGAGGTTAAACAATTGTCTGAGTTTACAATGGTAGTAAGTGGGAGAGTTCCTATTCAAACCCAATTTTCCCAATCTCCAAGCTGTCATGATCACCATGCAATTCTGCCCCAATCAGTGCTGGCCAAATGAAGCTTCATTATGTTACTCATAATCACCTTTCTGGAGCAGATGGCTCTCTCCCACTTCCACAAGGCTGGCTCACAATAATGATGGTTAAAATTAAACAGGTGTTTTATATCCAACCCACACACAGAAGATGAAATCATTCTTACTTATATGACCAATGATTTGTTTAAAAGCTGTATGTACATTTTCTATCATCTCTGCACAGATGCAGGAAGGAAGCACCCACTGGCAGTGATAACAAGCCTTCTCCTCACCCAAAGCAGCCTTGCAGACCTCCCCGGACTCCAGGCCCTTGCTGGTTTTGCCTTGCCAGCCCTGAAGTAGAAAGCATCTGGTGGTCAACACTGGCATGCATTGCTACCTTTCCCTGGCCAAAGGAGGCTTATCTGATGACTGTGTCCTCATTCTGCCCATTGGACACTACCATTCAGTGGAAGAGCTTTGGCAGAGGTGGTGGCAGAGGTGAAGTATAATGCTACACTGGGGCAGTTTGTTAAGAGTCGAGGGAAACGGTGTGTTCTATTTGAGAGAGATCGTTGCCAAAGCTACTCAAAACCCATCAACCCCCATCTTTAGCAGGGGTGTCCTTGCTCAAAACCTGCCAACTCCCCACCTTTAGCAGGAGTGAACATAAATCTTTAAGTTAAAGGGTCCAGAGATAAGAAAAGAAGCTACACACACACACACAAAGAAACAGAAGGAACCAGCTGGGACCAAGATGGCAATGAATCTGACCTCCAACAGACCCTGAATCTCATTATACATTGATTTTACTATATCAGCATATTAAATGACACGCCTACCAGTAGCCATGACCAGACATTAAGGACCAAAAAAGGATAAAAATGGGGTGGTATCCCACTCCCTCAAAATAGCCCTGCCCCTTCCCCGGCAGACTAATGCATATGCCTCCCCATCATTAGCCTCACTTCTCCTCCCTTTGTCTTTACTCTAAAATTAAATCCCTCTCGCCAGGTGGGTGAGAAGTTGATCTGTGAACTGCTTCTCCATTCTTTGGCCACTGAATAAAGCTTGTGCTGTGTCCATCTCACCTTCGGTTTTGTTATTCACCTACTTGAACCTGAACAGAAAAAGAACCTTCCCCTTCCAAGGCAGAGAGCCTCAGTCAGGCTTGGGCCTAAGCAGGGTCCATATGCCTTAATTCGGTAACAAGATAATAAGAGACATCACCTCCAGCACCAGGTCGTTCTTGTGCCATCAGCCAGGACACCACTGATGACATTAGAAATGCCTTCATTCCCTGGGCACAGGAATGACAGATAGTGCTCTCGGACACCCCAGCACTCTGCCGTGAAGCAGATGGCAGAGCCAGGAGCAGCAGCATATTTTTATGTTGTATTTGACTCGGGAGAGAAGCTTTTCCACAGAATTAAAGGAATTTTCCTTTGCAGTTTGGAAGAGAGGTCACGGCCAGTAAAGCCATCCTTAATATTCCTGACAAGTCTGACTGAAGGCAGTGTCGGAGCTGCAAGGGAGAGGAAGAGAGCCTGACTCACCAGGCTTCATTCTGGATGACTAAGCAAAGGGAGAGGGGCTTTATGAACTTCACAGGAAGTACCAGCAGGCTGTTTTTAAAGAAACTACAGTCTCCCATGGGGACTGTGGCCCTGCTTCTTTTTCGTGCATTCCCATGGAACCTACCTGCAGCAAAAGGCCTGAGATTGAATGGTTTTCGGAAAAAGTCACATTCTCGGATAAAAATCCAATATGTTGAAAGCATGTCTGTCACCCAGCTCCAAGTACAGCTTGTATTTATCAACATTTTCAAAAACGTTTAAAGTATCAAAATCCAAATGCTTTTCCATGAAAAAAAATATGTGTGATGGGTAGGAGCAACACAAATTCTGATATTTTTACTTTACACTAAATTAGACAGGTATTTGGTTGGATATTTAAGCTTAAAGAGCTTGATTAATTAATACTTAACTTCTGATACACTATATAGGGTGTATGTGGTGTGTGTGTGTGTGTGTGTGTGTGTGTGTGTGGTATGTGTGTGTGTTTAGAAGGAAAGTGTGTAGTGTACTATACCAGAACTCTCTCAAAATTGGATAAGCCAATGGCATTTAAGAACCTTATTTTTAATGGGTATTAGTATTCAGAATAATAGAATATATGCTATATAGTAATGAAATTTAATCCTTATATATATGTATATAATGCTACCCAGGTTACACTGGACATGTTTCTCAAAGAAATGTACTTCGAAAAAAAGTAGTAAAGAGAAGAGTATCATTCTTCAGTTTCACCCATTGAGTATCATAAAAATATATTTTCCATCTCTGGGGCCAGCATGGCATTGTGTAAAGGAATTCAGGTGTCCCACCCGTCTCCTCCTTTTCCTTATAACCTTGGACATCTCACTTAGCCTTTCTTGTTCACAGTCATTTCTCCAAAGTGTGAGGCAATTACTTCCTCAAAATACATTCGAGGTAGGAAAATGTAAAATGAGATGGTTGATGTTAATGCACTTTGCAAATTATAAAATACTATACAAATTTTTAAGTTACAACAAAAATTCTTCTGAGTTCTTATGTGCTGGTTTAGATATACAGACACATCTATTATAAATGATTTCAAGCATGTGTGCACGCACGCGTGCGCGCGCGCGCGCACACACACACACACACACACCCCTAGAGGCCTGAGAACCAAGTGTCATGCCAAGTATGTGATGCACACTTTTATATGTTAGGATGCATGGATCATAAGAGGTATGATAGCATACCTTGCTCTGGCCTCTATCCTACTGCTGATCTCTCTTACTATGTTAAACAAATAGAGAGAATGGTGTGCCATCCACTGCTGGGAAAGGTATCTGTGGCAGAAAATCAATATTTCTAATTATATTGTGGTCCCCTCAAGGTTTTCCTTAGTGAGACTGGAAAAAAACACATTACCATCTCATCTCCATTTAGAAGAATATGGGATGGTACTTTCTCAGATAAATTACAAAAAGAACTTTCTCATGATTGACGTCTAGAAAAATAATAAGAAACATCGATTGTCATAAAGAGCAGAACTGTATTCACTATTATTTTAAATAATATTTCTCTATACAAGATAATTCTACTAACTGAAAATTGGAGAAATGAGAAATTTTCAATTTGGGGGATTTAATTCCAGCCAATTTATTTTCTTTTTTTATCCAACACAAAAGTTCAAAATGCCATGTCCTCTGGTTGAATTATTAGGCCATCTTTTCTGTAGTTGTTGCCAAACAATTTATCATTATTAACTTTGCTTATTATTTCCTAGGTTTTTGTTTGTTTGTTTTAGATATGCCAGAGAGCAGTCTTTTTGATTGTCTTTATTTCATGAACTACTTCATGGAAAATTCCAATCTACTCATTTATGTGTTGGTCTTAATTTTCTTCTTGACTTCGTAAAGTTTTTAGTTATTATTTTTCCTAAATTCTGAAATAAAATATGTCACACACCAAGTAAGGGGCATAGTACAGAAGGAAAGCTGTATGTGAAAATGCTTAAACTCTTAGACTTCAGAACATCTCTCACACATAATAGAGAAACATAATTAAATAGATTTGGCCACATGAAAATAATAGCTCCTGATTTGGAAGTGCTGATTATTGTATTTTATTCTGGTTTATTTCCTAAAGCAGCAGAGGTTTGCATTTGTCTTTTGTAATCAACCTGAATTTATATTACAAATAAAACTGACAAACTTCTGGGCAGAATAACATGATTTATTTGGTACCGATACCAGGTTTCTAGATAGTGGGACTGGGAGGGTGTAATGGCTGACAATAGGGCTGGCTGTCTTTCAGTTTCAGATGACCAGGACATCTGTGGTGAAGCACAGGTGAACCATTATGGTTCTAAATATAGCTCTGTTACCTATTTAATTAGTATAAAAAATGTTCACAGATCACCCAATAATTTGTCAATTTTTATTTTAGGTATTATTGAGTTTTTGCCTTTTTCTATATCTTCATAGACATTTGTGCTGCCAGAATGATGACTGAAATACAGATTCAAACAGAAATTATAAAAAAGAAAGTAAAATATTCTTGAAGAATGAGAAATTCCAGTTGAGAGATGGAAGTAATTGTTTAACTTTAAAATGGGAAATTAAAGTCTCTAGTTACCTACTGTGGCATTTGAAAGGAATAAAACTGAGGCTTAAAATAACATTTATTGGCTCACAAATCTGCAGTTTGGGCTGCACTCCACTGAACAGTCTTTCTGCTAATCTCACCTGGGGTCACTCATGCAGTTTCTGGGATTGAGAGCTTTTCTGGGAATGGATGGTCCAAAATGCCTTCACTCATGTGTCTAGTGGTTATCCAAGACAGCCACCCAAGGCACCTCAATTATCCTATCCAAATTTTCTTATAGGGTGAAAGCAGATATTTTAAGGCCTCTCAGGATTCAGGCATACAAACCATACAAGGTCCCTTCTACTATTCTATTGGTCAAAACAAGACACAGTCCCATTCCAATCCAAGAGGTGGGAAAATAGATTCCATTTCTTGATGAAGAATAAGAAATTCACATTGCAAAGGGGCATGGACACAGGAGTATGATTCACTGGAGGGTCTTATTGTCCCAACCTATCAGTCAAGACATGAAACTACTTTTTCACAGTAATGATTATAGCAACTTCTAATATGTATTGAAAAATTGGCATGTGTCAAGCAACTTTTCTAAATAATTAACATATATTAGGGACTTCCCTGGTGGCACAGTGGTTAAGAATCTGCCTGCCAATGCAGGGGACACGGGTTCGATCCCTGGTCCAGGAAAATCCCACATCTCAGAGCAACTAAGCCCGTGAGCCACAACTACTGAAGCCCGTGTGCCTAGAGCCCATGCTCTGCAACAAGAGAAGCCACCTCAATGAGAAGCCTGTGCACCGCAATGAAGAGTAGCCCCTGCTCGCTGCAACTAGAGAAAGCCTGCGTGCAGCAATGAAGACCCAACGCAGCCAAAAATAAATAAAAATTTTAAAAGATATATATACATATTAAATTTCAAGCAACTCTCTGAGATAGGTACTGATATTTTCATAATTTTATGGATGAGAAAATAAGATAATGCAGACATAAATGTATTAAAATTGTTTCAATAATTAAATAGTAGTAACATGATCCCAATGCAGAAGTAGACAGACATAATTAGAACAAAACAGAGTCCAGAGTTAGGCTAAACTATATGTGAGAATTCAATCTAATACAAAGCAGGCATTTTGCAAATCAAAACTACAGTCAGAATGGGCATCATCAAAATATCTACAAACAATAAATACTGGAGAGGGTGTGGAGAAAAGGGAACCCTCTTGCACTGTCAGTGGGAATATAAATTGATACAGCCACTATGGCAAACAGTATGGAGGTTCCTTAAAAACTAAAAATACCATACAACCCAGCAATCCCACTACTGGGCATATACCCAGAGAAAAACCATAATTCAAAAACAGTCATGTACCATAATGTTCATTGCAGCTCTATTTACAATAGCCAGGACATGGAAGCAACCTAAGTGTCCATCGACAGATGAATGGATAAAGAAGATGTGACACATACATACAATGGAATATTACTCAGCCATAAAAAGAAACAAAATTGAGTTATTTGTAATGAGGTGGATGGACCTAGACACTGTCATACAGAGTGAAGTAAGTCAGAAAGAGAAAAACAAATACCATATGCTAACACATATATATGGAATCTAAAAAGAAAAAAAGGGGGGGTTCTGAAGAACCAAGGGACAGGACAAGAATAAAGACACAGATGTAGAGAATGGACTTGAGGACACGGGGAGGGGGGAGGGTAAACTGGGATGAAGTGAGAGAGGGGCATGGACATATATGCACTGCCAAATGTAAAACAGATAGCTAGTGGGAAGCAGCCACATAGCACAGGGAGATCAGCTCGGTGCTTTGTGACCACCTAGAGGGGTGGGATAGGGAGGGTGGGAGGGAGATGCAAGAGGGAGGAGATATGGGGATATGTGTATATGTATAGCTGATTCACTTTGTTGTGCAGCAGAAGATAGCACACCATTGTGGAGCAATTATACTCCAATAAAGATGTTAAAAAAAAAAAGCAGGCATTTCAAATGACTAAGATAAAGTATACTATGCAACAAATTCTTAAATTATTTGGTAATTGTTTCATAAAATAGATGATCAACAAAATGGTCAGTCATTTGGAAAAAAGTAAACTCCTGATAGACATCTCACTCACCAAAATGAATACAAATAGATTGAATACATAAGTATATAAATATTAATACTATAGAAGCACTGAAACAAAGTGTGAGTAAATATATCTAAAATCTTAGACTGCTCAAGAACAATTTTTTGAGTTTTTTTATTGACATATAGCTAATTTATAATATTATATTAGTTTCAAGTATATAATATCATGTTTCAATATTTTTATAGATTATACTCCATTTAAAGTTACTACAAAATAATGGCTATATTTCCTTGTGCTGTACAATATATCTTTTTTGCTTATTTATATGATACATAGTAGCTTGTTTCTCTTAATCCCATATCCCTATCTTGCCCCTTCCCCCTTCCCAAACACATTTAGATCACAAAATCTTAGGGTAAGGCTGGCTATGAAAACCTGAACATCAGAAAAATAATTATAGATTTTATTACATAGCAATAATAATAGCTAAGACTCATTAATAACTTATAGGCAGTATTCAAAATGTTTTACAATTATTATAACATTTAACATTCATATAGTGTCTACAAGGTAGGTGCTAGCATTACTCACAATTTACATAGGAGGACACTGAGGTATAGAATCGCTAATTTTCTATTGTCACATAGCTTATACTTGGCCAGCTAGAATTGGAACCTCAGCACTTTGACTACATAGCCTGCACTCTGCCATAAAAATAAAGTAGTTTTTTTTAAAAGGCCAAAAAAAAGAAAAAATATAAAGTTGAAGACATGAAAAAAGTGGGAAAGGGAAATAGATAAAATACATGGTAAATGAGAAAAAGTCCTAACAAAGAAGAAAAATACCAATAGAAAAAAAAATGGGCAAAGAATAGAAAATGGGAAATTCATACAGAAAAAGAAATACAAGTATTCAATAGAAACAAAAAATGTTCAATAGCATTAGCAATCAAACACAAACAAAAGTAGGAATAAATTATCAATACCAATTATTAGCTTGGGAAACATAGGGATAATGAATAATGCCCAGAGCTTATGAATATTGTGAAATAGCTACATATATGCATTGATGGGAGGGATATAAATTGGAGGGTGATTTAAAGAAATATCCCCAAAGTTAGAATGATCACACCCTGAAAACTGATAATATTTCCTGTAAAAATTTATCCTGAGAAGATACCTAGACATTTGCACAAAGATGTACTTTTATCACATTGTTGTTTGTAAAATGAGAAAGAAAAGAGGAAGCCATTTTAAAACTCCTCAGTAAGGGACTGGCTAATAAATTTTAGAACAACTGTGTCATAAAATGGAATCCTGTCCAGGCATTAAAATGGATGATGTAAATCTATTCACACTGACACTGAAATACCTACCCACTATCTTGGTGAATGAAAAAAGGCTGTAAAACATTCTGTAATGTGTGGTCCTCTTAATATAAAAGTACATGTTAATGCATTAAGAGAGTATGAAAGAATATTCACACTAAGGTTAATAGTAGTTGTAGTTGAGATACAGAGGAATTGATTTTTATTCTTTATCCCTCTATGCATTATTTAACTTTTTTACAAGAAGCAATTTTTTTTTTTTTTGTAAAACAGAAAGCTTGGCTTTCTGGATGTGGCAGCATGAAGACAGTGGAGAATCCTTTCCCCCACCAAGAAAAGCATAAAACTGGACAAAGTTGTTAAAAACAAACATTTCAGTACCATAAAAATATTGACCAATGATAAAAAACAAATTGAGACATAATTTGGATTTAAAGACACAATTAGGTTGAAAGTAAAGGGGTGAAAAAAGATATACTATACATTCAGTAGCCATAAAAAAGCTGGAGTGGCTATACTAACATCAGGCAAAACAGAAGTTAAGACAAAAAATATTTCTAGTGACAAAGAAGGTCATTTCATGATACAAGGGTCAATATATATGGAAGTTATAAATGCCTAATATTAGAGCCTCAAAATACATAAATATATACAGAACTGAAAGGAAAAATTGACAGTTCAATAATTACAGGTGGAGATTTCAATATCCTACGTCTAGCAATTGATAGAACTGGGCAGAAAATCAATACTGATATAGAAAATTTGAACACCTCAATCAACTTCACCTGACATTTACAGAACACTCCACCCATAAACAGCAGAATACACATTCTTTTCAAGGACGAAGGGAACATTTCCCAAAACAGACCATAGTCTAGGCCATAAAATGTCTCAATAAATTTAAAAGAATTGAAATCATATAAAATATGTTCTCTGAGCACAATAAAATTAAATTAGAAATTAACAACAGGAAAAATTTTGAGAGATCCCAAATATTTGGAAATTAAACAACACATTTATAAATAACCCAAAGATCAGATAAGAAATCACAGTGAAAATAAGAAAATATCTTGAATTACTTGAAAAGGAAAACACAACATATCAAAAGGGAATGCAGCTAAAGTAGTGCTTAGAGGGAAATTTAGTGCTTTGAACACTTACATTAGAAAGTAATAAAGATCTAAAATGACTAAGCTTCTAAACAAGGAAATAATAATACTAAAAACAAGGAAATAATAGAGATTACTGCTGAAAGCAATGAAAACAGAAAACCAATAGAGAAAATCAGTGGAACCAAAAGTTGGTTCTTTGAAAAGTTAACAAAATTGATAAAGAGTTGCACTGACAAAGGCAAGAAAGAGAGAAGCACAAATCAATAAAATCAGGAATGAATGAAGGGGCATTAGTAATTCTCCAACAGAAATTTAAATGATTATAAGAAAATATTGCAATCTACTTTATGTCAACAAATTTAACAACTTAGATGAAATGGACATACTGATACAAATATACTTATTACCAAAAGAGACACAAGAAGAAATAGAATATCTGTATAAACCTATAGCAAGTGAAGGAATAAAATTAGTAATTAAAAAGCCTCCCACAAAAAAAAAAAAACAAAAGAACAGATCCAGGTGACCTCACTATGCATTCTACATAACATTTAAAGAAAAAAATGATACCAACCAAACACAAACTCTTTCAGAGAAGGAAGAAACACCTTCCAATTCATCCTGAGGCCAGAAAACTGTAAAGAAATATCCTAAATAAATATAGATACAAAAATCCTTTTATAAAATATTAGCAAATCTAGCCAACATAGCAAAAGGATTATATACCATGTCCAAGTGGGATTTTCCCAAGGAATACAAAATTGGTTTAACATCCAACAAAAATCAAATAGTGTAATACACAATATCGTGGAATAAAGGACAAAACCACTTGGCCATCTCAGCAGAATCAGAAAAGCATTTGAAAAAAATCTAATATCCACTTATGATTAAAAACTACTTTCAACAAATTAGGAATTGTAGGGAACATTGTCAGTCTCACAAAGGGCATCTAAGAAAAGCTGACAATTCTTAATAGTGAAGGATTGAATGATTTCACACTTAGATCAGGAAAAAAGAGAAGATGTTTGCTCTCATCACTTCTATTCAATACTGTGTGAGAGGTTCTAGACCGTGCAATCAGGCCAGAAAAATAAACTAAAAGCATATATCGAAAAAAAAGAAGTAAAACTGTCTTCATGTGCAGACAACATGGTCCCGTGTGTAGAAAATCTTAAGGAACCTCAAAAAAAATAAGACAAAAGAAAATCTAGAATTAGTAAACAAATTTGAAAGGTCAAAGGATACAAAATCAAAATTAAAAACACAATTATGTTTCATAATACTAGCAAAAACAATCAAAAACTGAAATTGAGAAAACAGTTTCATTCACAATAACATCAAAAACAAATACTATACTTAGGAATAAATTTAATAAAAGAAGTGAAAGACCTGTAAACGGAAATCTAAAAAGATTACTGAAAGCATTTAAAGGAGATCTATAACAAAATAGAAACCCATTCTATATTCATGGATTGTAAGACTCAATATTTTTAAGATATCAGGTCTCCCCAAATTGATATATATATTTAATGTAATCTCTATTAAAATCTTTATAGTCTTTTTTGAAAAAGTTGACAAGGTGATCCAAAAATAAGTGGCAAAGCAAAAGGCCTGGAATACCAAAAAAGCTTCAAAAAAGAACAGAGTTGGAGGACTTATGCCACCTGACTGCACAACTATTTATAAAACAACTATTTATAAAACTATAAGACAGTGTGATATTGCATTAGGAGACATATAGATCATGGATCAGAATAGAAAATCCCAAAATAAAGGTTTACATATCTGGTCAATTGTTTTGTTTCATTTTCTAGGCATGGATATTTAAGTAAATGTTTATTTCCCTGGTTATGTTAAGTTTTCTCAAAAGTCTTTTTTAAAAAAATAAATTTTTGTTTTAGAATAGTTTTAGATTTACAGATAGTACAGAGAGTTTCTGCATATGGTGTACCCATTTTCCCCTATGGTTAATATCTTACATTACTGTGTTCATCTGTCATAACTAATAAACCAACCTTAGTATAATATTATTACCTAGACTTGAAACTTTATTTGAATTTCCTCAGTTTGTACCTAATATCCCTTTTCTGTTCCAGGATCCCATCCAGGATACCACGTTGCATTTAGTCATCACGTCTCGTTAAGCTCCTCTAGACTGTGACAGTTTGTCAAGCTTTCCTTGTTTTATTGACCTTGACAGTTTTGAGGACTACTGGCCAGGTATTTTGTAGAATGTGCCTCACATTAAGTATTTCCAATGCTTTTTCCCCATGGATGTACCGTGGTTATGTGTTTTGCAAAGAAAGATCATAAAGGTAAAGTGTCCTTAACACATCATATCAGGGATACATACTATCAACATGACATCATGGACGATGTTGACCTTGATCACCTAGCTATGCTAGTACCTGTGAGATTTCTATAGTGTAAAGTTCCTCTTTCACATCTTCCCACCCTCATCCATACTCTTTGGTAGGAAGTCACAATGTAGCCCTCACTGAAGGGGTGAGGAGTTACGCTCCACCAGTGTCAGCTGGCAAAGTATTTGTTACTATTCATTAATTGTTTTCTAAAGAAACTTTATAGCAAGTTAGAGTAATTTTTATCTGCTAAATGTAGACTTGTGTTCTAATACATCTTTCTTTTATCACATGTTATCATCTTTGTTTTATCACATAATCCTTTTTTATTGTATTTTAATTAGACATATGATAGGCTGAATATTAACAAAAACAACAACTTATTTACCAGAGTTGGAGAAGCAGTGATCTTTAACTAGGTGAGTAAGCATGAAAAAAATCTGAAAAATATAATACTGAGTGAAAAGAGAAAATTTGAAAATTATATGTACAGTGTATCACCAATGATTTTGCAAATAAATATATACTTGGTAAAATATTTGTTACATGTATAGTAAAATGAAATGGTAAAATATACACAACTGTATAGTAAAAAGTGTAAATATGTACTGATGAGCCATGCATGAGAATGATATACACCAACCTCTGAGTAGAGGTACCCTCTGCAGAAGGGAGGGAAGTGGGGAGGCAGATAGACTCGTGGAGGATTGGAGGCTTCAACAGTATCTGCAGTATTTTGCTTCTTTTTAAAAATATATCTGGGACTTCCCTGGTGGAGCAGAGGTTAAGAATCCACCTGCCAATGCAGGGGACATGGGTTCGATCCCTGGTCCAGGAAGATCCCACATGCCGCAGAGCAGCTAAGGCCGTGCGCCACAACTACTGAGCCCATGTGCTGCAACTACTGAAGCCCGCGTGCCTAGAGCCTGTGCTCCGCAACAAGAGAAGCCACCGAAATGAGAAGCCCATGCACTGCAACAAAGAGTAGCCCCTGCTCGACACAACTAGAGAAAGCCCGCGCACAGCAACGAAGACCCAATGCAGCCAAAAATAAATAACAAATTAATTAAAAAATAAAATAAAATAATTAAAAATAAAAATATATCTAAAACAAACATGGCAAACTTTAAATTTTTTTAAAGCTTGCTTGTGGGTATGTGGGTATTCATTAAATTAGTCTCTACCTTTTATGTTTGAAATATTCTATAATAAAATACATAAAAGTAAATCACAGTTTTTTTTCCAAATGCAATATAAATTGCAGATTGTTGGACATTTTCCATAAAAAAAGGAAAGAGATCTAAGAGAAGATCAAAGTTTTTCTGAAGTATCTGACAAACTTTAACAGATTAGGTGTCTTTCCAAGGTCAATTATTGAATATCAACTATGTATGAAGAACTCTGCAAGGTATTAGAAGTAGAGAACACTATGTGCTGAGGATATAGAAAAGACTATTTGAGAGAAACCTGAGACTAAACCGAGCGCTTATGAAGCCAGATGTCTTGATACATTCCCAAAACAAAACTAGATCTGTATCTTAGATGGACAAGATTTTACCTTGAAAGAGACAAGATTCCCACTGTTATTACTTCATTTTGCCACATTACCATTATCTCATATTATACTGGTCTTAGCACTATCACCTGGTGAACTGGCATTTCTAGGAATAGACAGTCTGAGGTTCATAAGAGAGACAAAGTTTCTAACAACAGATGCTGGGCAGATGTTCTCCCCTCTTTTCTTTCTTTTATCTTTTTCCTTTTCTTTTTAATTCGGAAGTTGGGCAAGCGTGATCTTTATGCTGTTGTTTCACTCTGCAGGCCAGCTGCCTCCACAGCAGCCTCAGAACAAGTGGATTTCCTCTGTGTGTCTGAAATCATCCAACACCAGATGTCAGCCTAGAGGTTTCCATCCCTCTAGAGTACTGCGCTGCCACATTACCGAGCACTGGGAATTATGTTTCAGAAACAGTGATTTCCTATCCCATTTCATTAAATTGAATGTGAAGTGAGAGGGAATTTGACCTCCTTGAGAGGATGGTTTCTTTGACCTATGAGAAGTTTGCTGTTATGAAATGAAAATGCAATCACCGGAGAGACGTAAAATACAAAGCTAAGCTGGGCAGCTTGTAAATCATTTAAGAGTCTGCATGTGATTTAGTAGTAATAGGGTCAAGGTTTCCAGAGAAAATAATTTGATGCTGATTACAAGATACTAAAAAGTAGAGATGCTTCTGTGTGTCACTGAACAATGAGGACATAGAACAGCAATAAACATTCTTTATTATGACTCTGCCCCTCTGGGGTCTGGTCACTTCAGATATCCTTCAATGGAAACTTGAGCAATTAAGATGGCTGATTTCCCAGGGAGAGAGCTTTGTGTTAGCAAAGCACAACTGAGCACAAAAGCTGAGAAGACTGTCCTAAAATAGCAAACTCCATTGACTCTAAAATTCCTCTTCTCTTAATTTACAGCCTAAATTAAAACCGACCGTTTCTCAGAACAAATTATCCCAACTGTTAAAGTAATCTGAAAAGAAAATCTGGATTGTTGACATGAATTTAGAAATTTGCCTTGCAGAATTTTGCAGGGCTCTTTTAGAGTCATTTTTCAGATCTAAAGGAAAAAAATCAGATCCATTTTACTGAGAAAAGGAAAATGAAATCTGCCGCAAGTAAAAGTTGGGAGCTATTCGTGACATTCTCTTTTTTATCCTCTGTCACGTTTAAGGAATAAAAGCTGAGGCAAAAACCCAGTCTGATAGAAACCTTGAGATCAATGGTTCCTAAGCTGGTTTTGTAGCACCACGGCGTATCTCCAACAAACCTCCAGATTTCCTAATTAATTTTCCACCAATTAAATGTTTATGTTAAAACAGAAATGCAGGAGCAGAGGAGTGTTTCAGGGAATTGCAAGCCCGTATCCATACTGTCCACTCTCGCCCTGTGGATGTTAAAAGCAATGACTCTCCAGCAGGCCTAGAAACTTGCTTCTGCTACGTCATAGTAGCAAAATCACTCAAACCCTCTGCATCTCCTTTCCTCATCTATAAAATGGGAAATCACCTATATCACTATTCTGAAGAGTAAAAGGTTTATTTTAACATGTGGTAAGTACACAGTGCCTCTTATAAGCAACATGTAAACATTAGCTACTCTATTATTAGCCTTAAAATTTTGTAAATATCTATCTGCATTTTAATATAGAGATATAGGTATACATGTTTTAAAACAGAAGGGAAATGCCAGAAAATGTGGAGTGATTACGGGTATAGTGACATTCTTTTTGATATGTTTTTCTATTTTCTAATTTTTAAATAATATCTCCTATTTTCCAAATTTTACTTTTGTAATACAAAAATAGAATTTCATGAGGGAATAAAAGATAATAAGTTAAAGTTCTAGCATTTGATACCTTGTCCTCCAGGACACCTGAATTCCATGTTCTTTTAACAAGCTGGACTCTGATGTCTGCTATTTCCTAATTGAGGGACAACTTTCAATTTATGTATCTGACATTACTCTTCTAAAAAGAAATTTCCAGCTACTTTTAAGATTGAACTCTACTGACAACATCTCTAGGAATGGGTTTCTCATTTAGTGTAATTATAACCATTTTGAGTTCTTCTTTTGTCTACATTAGAAACATCTACAAATATAATTGCAAATACTAGGGATTAGTCTTGAAGCAGCCACTCTAGTATTTGGTACTGTATTCACTTTATTCACTCCTCTCTGAAGGAGCTGAGGCACCAGGTTAACAGGTGGCCTAAGTGAGGGCATAGGAAATTTGGTTTCTCTTCAGAACCACTCTGAGATCTTTTTTTAAACATGGCTTCCCCCTCTCCAATCCTATTGAATTAGAAACTCTCAAGAAAGAAATGAGAAGGAAGGAAAGACCTGCATTTTTGAATGCCACTTAAGTGATGTTAGTAATTGGGCAACTTTGTAAACAGTTATAGTTTGGGACCAGGTAATATTAGGAGAAAGGGTCACTAATAATTGTATGTAGCTCTATTTTATATCATATGTGTTATGTACTATAACATACATATACTACATCTATACATGTTTTGTATATTTGATGTATTTTTTGATTTATATGATCAGTTTTCCATCACCTTGAGTAAATGGAGATGTTCATAATTCCTGGTAGGCAAATAATCCTCACTCAAAATATTACCCTAGGTTCATTTATTTGGTCCAATATTTGGGTAGTTAGTCCTCTACAATTTCCCTCAGAAGATTTCTTTATGTTAAGCCTAGCGGTTTTCAGTTACAGAAATGCAAAGAGATATTCTGGCAGGACACTCCGTACTTTCGGCTCCTTGCATTTGGACCACTTCTGAAGTTGAAAGGTGTTTGGAAAATGGTTCAGAGGAAGTGCAAAGTGACTCTCTAATAAGGCATTAGGCTTCAGGTTTATGTGGACAGCAAATGAATGTTCTGTTACTTGTATGTGAATTGTTTGGCTACCTTCCAGTCCAGCTATAATGTCAAAGCATTATATAAGTACGCTGCGGTACAACTGTACTGATTTTAGGTGCTTGAGTTTGGGCTGAAAAGTTCTTTTTCAGTCAAGTTACAGACATTAATGTTACTTAAAGAGTGGCCGATATAATAATGAGAAATTCCCAAATATTTTGCCAATTCCTTTCCCCCAAAATTAACCTTCTGCTTTTTCCACTTATGTAAATTTTATGGGCCTTGGGAAATAAATATAAAATTAAAATGCAAGCAATTTTTCCCCCACTGAGGGAGAAAGATGTGATGGATATAGAAAAGTAGGAGTTTCCCACACTCAGTTTTTACCATAAGAACAATTTGACCAGGCAGGTGACTTGCTAGACTATATCTCCCTATACCTTGGAACTTGAATAGCATCAATCCTGGTGATTCAAGTCAGGGTTATTTGTTTCTAATCCTCATATTTAAAAAGTCATGTCTATTAAACTAAAGAGAAGATTCTTGAAGGATTTTATCATCCCCCAAAATAAGTCCATAGTGATATTCTTGTTTTATAGGTTGAGATTGCTCTTTAACTAGGCCAAAAAAATTTCCAAGATTTAAATTTTAACATTCAACTTTTCAAGTAACCTGTCAGTATACACTCTGATGCCACATTCTCAAAATTAAAATGCCAAAATTTCAAACAAAGGAATTATCTGAGAAAAACGAATGATGAATTCATAGTGCTCTGGTATGCCGGTTTTGATTGCTGTATCTTAAAAGTGATTCTAAGATAAAAGCTTAGTTTTTAATTACAAGATTATTTATCATGTCACTAAGGATGAGCTTTTTCCATATGATGAGCCAGGTTTGAAGAGATTCCAAGCCAATAATTGAAAAAACCCAAGTCTGAATCCAAAGATATTGAGTGGAAAGGATCCTGCTTTGATAAATCTCACTTGAGAACGCTTTAGTCTGAGGACCTTGGGAGAAAGCAGCAGAGTGCACTATAATTCCTTTCCAAATCACTTTCACTGGAGAATAAGTGACCATCCATACTGGGAGAGACCAAAAAAGGGGTCCCTAGTAACTTCAAGAAACCAAAGGAAGGAGCAGATCAAAGGAAGTGATATTTTTTCTTTCCTTGATAAAAAGCTGCTACTTTACAAAGTTGCCCCAAACCAAAGGCCTCTTGTGTTCCAATTTATTTAGTATTCTTTTTAATACCATGCATTCAAAGAATTCTTTCCTTCTCAGGGAAATTCAGAGAAAAATCATATTTAATTAACCAACCAAATGAATGAAAATTTCATTTGAAGTTAAATATTTTTGAAATATTTGGCTTAGTCCCATAATGCAATGCCCGAAGTGCCTTCAGATTTTTATTCCTAAGTGGGTTTTCAAGTTCAATTAAATTCTCTGGTTTCAAAGCTACTTAAGAAATATTCTGGGCCAAAGATATTTCAGTTACCTTTAAGCCCCCTGGGGAACACCCCTCCAAAAAAATCAGGTCATTTATTCTTGAAACTCATAAATGTCAATGCAAACATCTCCTGAAGGTTCATTTATCATACAGAGGTTGAGTGAACCTATGATTGGAAGTAGAAAGAATAGTAATAACTTCTGAATATGTTCCATATTTTTGCACACTCTGTAGTCTCCAGTATCAGTTTTCGTTTGGTACTGCAGAGCTGGAATTTATTAAGGTGTATTAGGGATAGGATCCAGATTCATATTTCAAATATTTCTGCCAATCTCTCATGCAAAAGTAAAAAATAAGTGTTCATTGATACTGATAATTCCCACCACTGTTGACAAGTTTCACTGTTTTTTCTTATTTTTCCCAGCTGAGAAAATACTTGCTGTTGAACATCTGGCTAAGGAATGTGGAAAAGTCCAAAGGCCTGGAGTATCATCTGAAGTGGACTTTTTGAAGAAAAGTAACATGGAGTATTAAGCAGTTTCCCAGAAAGGGATTTTCAGAAAAAAATGTCCAGTGACATTTCATGAAAGTCAGAACATTCTGAAAATGGAAGGATGGAAGAAAAGACTGTGATCAGTATGGTGAGTTATTGTGATGTGACTATTGAAATGTGTCATCATGGGAGGCTCAACTGAGAGCCATGTAACAGCCACAGCTGACAGATGCAGGCAAAGACAGTGCTAGGCTGGTACCAACGATAGCATCATCTACTGACATCTGTGCCTAGCAGGGAAGAACAGGTAAAGCTCTCAGATTAGGATGAGAATGCTCTTCCCCACCTGTGTTAGCACTCCCCCTGGGAACCAGGAGGAAAGTGCATAAAGTTGCTCTTACTGAATCATCTGGTCAGGCCATCCAGGGTTGAATTCAATATATCAATATTTTTGTGCTTAAAATACATATATGGGTGGAAGGAGTGGTTGGGGGTACACTTCAGCGCTGGGAGAGCTTGTGGCAAATTAGAGTTTCCTTGCACGTGTACAAACAAGCCTCCAAAAACTAATATCTTTTGAGTTACTCTAACACCCAACAGGTCAGCAGCACAGACTGAATGAACACTTATAACCTCACATCTATGTGCCTTATATCCACCAAGGGCCCATACTGATTTGCATCTGCTTATATTTCACTGCAAAGCCTCTATATTGATTATATTAATGTGTTTCAGAAACAAGAAGCAAAAATGCTACTCCTTTTACACAAGTGAGAACCACTTATATCATAATGTGAATTCTGCAAAAGTAAGGATCTTATCCCCAAAACCTGGCACTAAAAATATTTACTGTCTGAATTTAAATGTGTCCATTTAATACATAGAATTTTAAATCTGCAAAAGGACAGAGACATCATCTAGTCCAATCTTCTTATCTGGCTGAGTAAGAAACTGTGATAGGAAGTGGGATATTTCTCTAAAATTATAGAAATAAGTAGCAGATTCAGAGTCACTACCTCTTTCTACCACACTGTAAGAATTCCTTTATGATCTTTGTCATGGTATTTCTTGCCTTGATGATTAGAGGACGGTTTTGTTTTAGGTTTTCTACTAATTTCTGAAATTGTTAAATTCTTCTTCAGTGCATGCAGTGGAACTTTTTTTTTTTAATTCTGAAATGCTAATATGGAGAAGATGAGATGCATGCTAGAAAACCAAGGCCAACAAAAGGGGCTGAGTGCTGGTGTGGTGCAATGTCACAGCCCAGGACCTAAAAATAGGACTCCGGGGGGGCCTTTTACTTTCTCCCTTTCTTTCTCCCTTCCTTATTTTCTTTCTTCCTTCCTTTCCTTTTTCCTTGGTAATAGTTTAACAAATACAGTTACTACCATGACCAGGGAAGTGATTCCTTCAGAAAGGTGCAGACTGAAACCCATTACATTAGAAATTGGAATTTTAACACTTTCTCTTGAAAAATGACCACTTCTTTTGGAATGGTAATAATTTTCCCATTTACTTATTGCTAAATTGCCTCTCTTTTTTTTTTTGGCTGGGTGCTTTTTCTTTCTTATTTTATAAAGGCAGAAAATAAAAGTTCTCCCACAGTGCTTAGTGGTCTGGGTTTGGGTTGAGAGCTCTTCTGGGGGAGCAGAGAGGCATAAACTGCTGCCTTTGAAGCCTGATGTGGGTTGTCCTTTCCCTGTGGCTCTGACAGATTATTCACAGCCAAACAGTGGAACAACTGCAGGCCGATCCAGTTCCTGTTTTATTGATAGCTTTCACTCCCAGATCCAATTTTCCCTCGTGAATCCTGTTGGAAACCCAGCATTCCCACACATGCGCTCACATTTTCTCATTTTCAACATTAACAAAGAATGCACTATTATTAACAGAACCAGAGAACTGGGAACAATGTTAGCCTCATCCATGTAACAAAACCAAAACCAAATAAGCAAACAGAGGCCCCGGTCTGTGGGAGGTGAGTCACTAACACCAGGAGATGACTGCCTTCTATCCCCTAGAGTCTTGTATTATTCAGAGACTTCTTGGACTATAATAAATTAGTTTGACAAATTATTCCTCTCACCAGACTTATCCATTATCAACCTTTCCGAGAGGGGTTTTAGCAAAGGGAGCTTTGTCTGCAAGTGACATGCTGAAGGCATCTGTTTAACAGATTCATTTTTTTTAAGGATCTGTGAAGGCTGCTTTCATCAGGGTAGAATGCAGGGTGCACCAGGCTCTTCATTCTCGCAGAGCTCACACCCCATGTGTCACTGTCAATCTTCCCGTCACATCTCTGATCTGTCCTTTCCTTGCCCTCTGGAGTAGTGTATCTGCTCTCAGAGGGACGGCTCAGCCCACATCACATCCTGTTTTGCAAAACACGTACCTGCCACTCACATATTTCACAAATGCATTTTTCTTTTATTTGGGGGAAATCTATTTCCCAAAGATCATAAAACAAAAGCCAATACATTTTAATCAATAAATGTGTTACCATGTTTCTCTTCAGCATAATCATTAAGATGTATTTTTCATCCTACCAGAGATGAACAGCAAGCAAATCCATCTACCATAACTCTTCAAAAAGGCATTGCCACAAATCCTGCAAAAACAAAAAGGCTGGTCTCTCTGTGTCCAGCCTTTCCCTCTCCGATCCATTCTTCACATTGCAGATAGAGTCATCTTTCAAAAATACAGATCTGAGCACATCATAGACCTCAGCCTAAAATCCCTGAATAATTCACCACTCCTCTTATAATAAGCCTAAATTCCTTAGCCAAATGTATAACACCCTTTACGATCTGGCTTCTGCCTCCCTCTGAGACCAGTTTTATCTTTCAGTGAATTACGCCACCACCCTTGCAACCTGTACATCAACCCAGTAATGCCTTTAGTGCATCCAAGCGTGCCTTATATAATGACTTACGCTTCTTGCTCTCACCTCCTGGTCTTTGAACATGCAGTCCCCTCTGCTTGCAACATTCTTTCTCCTTGCCCTCCTCCTTTGGATGAATCCTCATATTTATGTCTCATCTTAGTTGCCATTCCCTTTGGGAGGATCCCTGGTCCTCCAAGATTGGGCTAAATACCCACAGTCCCAACCAACTCAATTGCACGAAATCAATCCAATTGCAGTGGCCTATTTTCTTCTTTTTCTCCCCCAGTAGTCAGTAAATAAAGTCAGTGCTTTAAGATAAGGAGTAAATCTAATAAGTCATTATAGTCCCAGCATCTAGAATAGTGTCTCATACAAAAAAATGGCAAAATGTAATAATTTGTTAAATGGTGGACCTATTACTGTAAAACGGCAACTTTACTAAATGCCCTCCTAGTGGTGATGAAAACATAGCCTTTCTGCTATTTATTTGGAATAATGATAATTCACTTTTTTAAAAAATCATTAATAAAAGAAATGAGGCACATGACTATTGGATACAAATGCTATATTAGTAAAACAAAACAAAAACTATTGCTATAGTATTTGGTAGGGAAAGGGCATCACAAACTATGTAGCTAGGGGGGCTCCTATGGGGGTGAGATTAGCCCTACACTGTGAGAGACTGGCCTCCTTGAATAAAAAGAGAACAAGGGCAGAAATGAAGGATCAAAGAAAGGAAAGGTCCAGATGGAAAAGCGTACATATAAGACAAGTTCAACAAGCAATGAGTGACTGGTTAATCTGGAGAGAAAATAGGAAGAGGATTGTGGGACTATTCCTTAATTCAAGCAATGTACATCGCACATGTATTACATGCCAGGCAGTGCTCTCAGCACCTAGAAAGTGGCAGTGAGCTAAAGACAATGAACAACTGCCCTCGTGGAGTTCACCCTCCAGTGGAGGGAAGAAAACAATAATTGTACACAAGTCCGTAATCCCTTCTTTGCAAAACAAGTCTAAACAGGTCTAAAAATTTAAAGTTTTTCCTGAGTTTGTCAATAAACTTGATCTGAACTGAACAACTACATATAGTTATTCCAATTAATAAGCTTATTTCTGTGTTTTCCTTCAGAAATATTAATGTATTTGAGCACAGAACCTAGCTATGGATGAGATGTAATATATGGTATATACGTGGCATTCTCTACTAAAATTCGAAAAAAGCTAAATTCCGAAACGCATCATCCCAGTGGTTTTGGATGGAATTGTGGACCTAGAGTGTTGTTAGGAACAGTGCCATGGGAAAAAGAAAATGTGGAGCAGGTTGAGGGAGATCTGGAGGGAGGGAGGTGGGGAGGGGAGCTGGTGCAGAATTAAATAGGGTGGTCAGGGGAGGCTCAAGAGGGAGGGGATATATGTGTAAATACAACTGATTCACTTTGTTGTACAGCAGAAGCTAACACAACATTGTAATGCAATTATACTCCAATAAAAATTAAAATAAATAAATAAATAGGGTGGTCAGGGCAGGCCTCATCGGGAAGGTGAGATTTAAGATTTAACCTTCACTTACAGAGGTGAGGAAGTTAGCTAAGCAGGGACCCAAGGCAAGAGTGTTTCCCGCAGCAGAAGCAGGAGAGAAAAGGCCCTGGAGGCAGGGGAATGCCTGGGCACCCCGGAGACCTGTAGGGAAACACAGAGACATGACCAAGAAAAAGAGTAGGAAAGACAATCAGAGGAGTAATATGTGACAAAATCATGTCGAATCACTAAGCCACTTCAGGGTTTTGAGTAGAGGAGTGACATGATATGACTTCGATTTTAAAAGTATCATTCCAGCTGCTGTGTGGAAAATAATCTGTAGGAAAACAAGGGTAGAATCATGGAGACTTATTAGCAGGATATTGTGATAATCCACATGAGACCATGGTGGTTCAGACAAGGGTGATGGTAATGGAGATGGTGAAAAGTAGTCAGATTCTGGATCGATTTTGAAGACAGAATCAATAGGATTTCTTAACATAATGGAGAGAGAGAAGTCACAGGTGACCCCAAGATTTGGGGCCTGAATAATCAGACAGCTGGAGATGTCACCATCAAAATGAGAGAAACTAAAGCTGCAGCAGGTTTGGAGGGGATGATTGGGAGTGGTTGGGCTTATTTTAAGATCAAGACGTCTGTGGGTCTTCCAAGAGGTGGTGTGGAGTAGACAGTTGGACATATGAGTCTGGAATTCAGAAGAGAAATCCAGCCTGGATATAAATTTGGGGATTATTAGCATAGGACTGGCATTTAAAGCCATGTGACTGGGCTTCCCTGGTGGTGCAGTGGTTGAGAGTCCGCCCGCTGATGCAGGGGACACGGGTTCGTGGCCCGGTCCAGGAAGATCCCACATGCCGCGGAGCGGCTGGGCCCGTGAGCCATGGCCGCTGAGCCTGTGTGTCCGGAGCCTGTGCTCCACAACGGCAGAGGCCACAACAGTGAGAGGCCCGCGTAGCGCAAAAAAACAAAAACAAAAACAAATAAATAAAATAAAATAAAGCCATGTGACTAGATGAGGACTGTCAGGAAGCAGATGTAGCTAGAGAAGAGACAGCCAAGGATTGAACTCTGAGAAAGGCAGAAGATAAACAGAGGAAAAAAATACCAGTGGGGAAGGTACACATGCATATCCCTAGAATTGAGTATTCATGCCTACTATCTGTCATCTCAAATAGTATTGAACTCAAAAATAGTAGGAATGAGTCCAGTAATCCCTAGATATAAGGTTGGGAGTGGGAAATAAGACACATTAGAAAATGAACATACATTTCCTGGCTCTTAAAGTATTGGCTGGAACTGGAAACAAGAGCTTACTAGAGTAACGCAGCTCTCCAGTGCCTAATGTATTCCTGGCAGGATTCAAATCAACATAAAACTATGTCATTCAGACCCAATTTTTATTCCCACGGAGCTGGAAGAAATGTAATAAATGCTTTCAGTTACTATAATAATAAGCATCAATTATGGTAACAATGGTGTTTGCTGCTGTGGTGAGAGCTAATAGGCAGTCTTTAAAATGTGCCAGGCAGTGTTCTAAGTGCTTTATGCTTGTTAACTCATTAACTCTCACTGCAACTCTTTGAAATAAATAACATTATTAAGGTTTAAGAATACTGCCCAAGATCACACAGTTGTGAGTGATAGAACTTGGATTTGAACTCCAGCATTTTGACTCCAGTGTCCACTTACTTTACCATCATGCTACACTTCTTGTTAGGATGAACATTCACTACTTGGCATCTGATTTCTGTAATAAGTTCTAAAAGTGAATCTATCTCTCCAGGGTGAGTTAAACCAAACAACTAACAGAATATCTGGGATTTACATCAGAATACAGACTCAAGTTTATGTTCTTTCATTCTCTAGCCATGTGCCCTGACTTAATAATTTAACAGCCCTGAACCTGATCTTTCCTATGCAAATTAGGATAACAGTCGCACCTAATTCAGCCTATCTATGAGGGTTTAGGGCAAGTATATATGAAAACAGTGCTCTGAAGCGCACATATGTTATTTTCTAGCACCTGACAAATGGGAGGAAACCCTCTGGGAAGAAAATGTCTTTTAATACAATGACAGTCCCAACCCCACAGTGACAAGGTACCATGCTCAGTCCCAGAGTGGGGAAGCCTCATTTTGTTATAGTTTTCCCCAGAGGCCAGATTTGGTCCCTTCATTATGCCTCTTCCTCCCCTTTTCTTCTTTCATAATATGTTCTCATCCATTATAATTCTGGCCTATTGCACCCAAGGGCCAATTACCCCCAGCTGCCTACACCCAGAAGCTAGCCTTGACAAGTCTCTGAGCTGGAACTGGAAGACACTAGTGTTAAGCTGCTTGCCTGGATTATGTGTCTTAGAGTCTTCCAGAGCAGCAAGAGCACAATTATTTTCGAGAGGTGGAACTATGACAAAGAGCTCCTTTAACATATTAGTAATCTCTATAAAGGCTGATTTTGTGCATCAAGGAATTTCCTCTTCCTTGAAAATTTCACCTGAAGGTACTTGGTCATTGAGAAAGCTGTATGCTTTGGCTGCAACGTGTAAGCAATAATTTCCTCCCATTGAGGGCTGAGCTGTTTAACAAGGAACATTCAGAAGTCACTCTGCTATGTTACAAGCTGTGAAACTGACTTAGACTGGTAGTCAATGACTAAACTCTCATAAATTAATTCATTTTTTATGGATTATCAGGGGGTGAAATCTGTGGAGATAAATGTGAAAGCAATCAACATTGCTTAACTATCATATTTATCAGTCCTGTGACCTGTATAAATTCTATCTATTGCTCCCAAACTTACATTATGACCCTGAATGCTGCATCATTTTTCTGTATGGGATCCCATTAGGGAAACTCTCAGAAATGAAGGATAGAGCATCACTGCTACTGAAGCCACATTGACTTTTGGTATTTTCCAAGGCTGTATTCCACATGGGATGAAATCATCACCTCTGCCATCAGCACCTGTTTCAGGTCTTTTTGATACCACAATAGTTGAAATGAATTCATGCGTGTCTGAGAGCACATCCTGAGGGATAGGAGAAGTAACACAGGAAAGAAACACTTCTTTTTCTCTCTAAAATTTGTTGGAAAAAAATTAAAAATTGAAGTAGAGCTGTTTTCTGCTTGATGCTTTGAAGTAGGCTAATATGTGGGGAGCTTTTCTTTCAGAAAAGCTCCTGAACATTGTGTTTGAGAAAACCAAATGATGCAACTATTCCAACAATAGCTTTTAAGACACCATCTGGCTCAGCTGGTGGTAAGACATTAAAAAATCCTACCAAAAAAACCCAGTGTGATGAAATGCAATCTTATGAAGAGGAAAGTGGGCTGCTAAAAACTTATAAGCTCCTATTCTGTATTAAAGAAATCAAATTATAAATAATCTTTAAAATGTTCCTGATAGATCCAATTGCCAACCTCACCATTACTGGCCAAACACATCCTTCCTCAAATACAAACTCAGAGTGTGCTTTTAATTATCCAGTAACAAGCAGAACGCTCTCAGGTATTTACTTGAAGGCATATCAGTAAGGGCAAAGGCAGGGTTTTAATAAAATAATTGGGATCTTTAATACCCATTCAAATCCTTCTTTGTTTTAGGACGTATTCAGATTCAAATCTCTAAAAGACTTTGAAAATATTCTCTAGCCCTCCAGCCCCACTTTTCACCCCCACCTTACATTTATAAATTTACTGAGAAAAGTATGCAGTGGTCCACTTCTCTGCCAAAAGACAATCTAGAGTTCTCTTAAATTCTACTCTTCATGTTTTACTTTTTAAAACAGCTTTATTGAAGTACAGTTGGCATGCAATCAACTACAGAGTATTCAATTTTGAGTTTTAAAATATGTAAATACTAATCAAACCATCATTAAAATTAAGACAATGAAAATGTTCATCCCCCCAAAAAAGTTACTTTGTGACTCTTTGCAATTCTTCCCTTCCCTCCTCCTCCCAAAGCAGCTACTAGTCTGTTCTCTGTCATTACAGATTCATTTGCAATTTCTAGACTCTTACATAAATGAAATCATACAGTATGTAATTTTTTGTCTGGCTTTTTTCACACAACATAATTATTTTGAGATTCATTCATGCTGCATAGTTCACTCCTTTTTATTGCTGGGTAGTATTATATTATATGGATACAGTATAATTTGTTTATCCATTCACTTATTTCTAGACATTTGGGTTCTTTCCAATTTTTGCTATTTGAAATAAAACTGCTATAAATATTTGTGTCTTTGTATGGACATATGCTTTCGTTTCTCCTGGTTAAATACTTAGGAGTGAAATGATAGTCACATGATTTGATTTTTTTTTTTTTTTTTTTTTTTGCGGTACGCGGGCCTCTCACTGTTGTGGCCTCTCCCGTTGCGGAGCACAGGCTCCGGACGCGCAGGCTCAGCGGCCATGACTCACGGGCCCAGCCACTCTGCGGCATGTGGGATCTTCCTGGACCGGGGCACGAACCCGTGTCCCCTGCACCGGCAGGCGGATTCTCAACCACTGTGCCACCAGGGAAGTCCACATGATTTGATTTTTAAGAGTCTGCCTAACTATTTACCAAAGTGATTGTACCATTTTATATTCCCACCAGGAGTGTATGAGAGTTCCAGTTTCTCCACATCCTCACCAACATTTGGTATGGTATTTTTAATTGTAGCCATTCTAATAAGTGTGTACTGGTATCTCATTATGATGAAGTGTGAATATTCTGCTCCACCAGACCTACCTTAGTGTAATCATTGAGTTGGGAGATATCATCCCTGCAAAGACTTTGAGCATGAAACTCCCAAGGATATATATGCCTTCGGGGCATTTGGTCTCTCTGCTAGAAGACCTCCTGAAAGCTTCTCACTTCCCACACCACATTTACCCTTGCCTCTCAGCTGCTCCTCCCTTTGCCCCACTGTTTTTCTGTCTCCCAAATGGGAAAAAGCTGTATATATGGCCTGATCTTTACTTTATATTGGGCACATTTTCATATCAGTACACACAGATCCACCCCACCTTTTTTCAGAGCTGAATAATATTTCACTCTCTGGAGGCCCTTTAATGCATTTTTAAACCACTCCCTGTTGATGGGCATTTCAACAGTTTCCATAATTTTGCTATTAAAAGAAACATGTTTGTGCTTTTTTACCTGCATGCAAGTTCCTGTTAGGAAAGCAGTGCCCATTTGTTATTGGGATTGTTGCTGCATTTTCTATAGAGCACTTCCTTCTCAGTTTATGTCCTTGCTTTCCCAGTCTCTCATTCCGTGCATTTTTTCACCAGTTAAATCCTCAGAATTAATACCTATAGTGTCACTTTGTGAGGAGAAAAAGCAGCCAGCCAAGGGGAAGCGAGTGCTCTCTGACTTGCCCTAAATCTCTGTGACCCCAACTCTACTTCCGCAAGAGGCGGTGCACTTAGTGGGAAAGGCTTGGAGTCAGACTCAACTTACAATTCAGCCCAGCCTCTAATTATCTTTGCCCCCTCCAGCAAGTCACTGTAATACTCTGGGACTTGCCTTACCTATTGTCAGTGGGATAACTGGGGTGGTAGTTGAATAAAGTTGGGTGTGAGGGGGATACCCCTGCAAAGTTCTTAGGAGGCTGGGATGGAAGGACATACTCAAGGAGCTCAGGGCAGCAGTTATTTCCAACTGGTACAGAATCACATTTTAACCACCACTGCAGTCTGAATCATATCCACCTACAGAAGAACATCAGTACAAAGCATTGTACCTGAAACTTGGTAGGGGCTTAATATTTACTTCTTTCCCTGCATATTATAAAACTCATTTCTTTTCTATTTCTTTCATAAGCTGTTCTGTCCTAGCCATACATTTTTGGTTTGTCATGCTTCTGATACAGGAGAATAGCATCTTCATGGAAAGTTTTCTAATATCTTTGTGATGAAAATGGTAATATCAGCTGTCAATTTTTATAGAAAACCAATTTTATTACACATGCTAAAGAAATCTTACTTGATCCATTATCTTCTATATCTACCACCAGTATGACTAATGAGTAACTACATTAGGACTTTATATTAAGGCTAGTGTGGGCATTCTGTCCTTGTTTGAGTGAGGAACAGCAGTTATGACAAGCAGGGTAGCCAACTCCAAGATGTGACAAAGGTCCTTGGGTACCGTTCAGTTAAAATGAAGACCCATTATTCTCTGCATCTCCCAGCACCATGCCTGACAGAAGGGGGCGCTCAAGAAAAGATATGTTGAGGAAATTCCCTGGCGGTCCAGTTGTTAGGACTCGGCACTTTCACTGCTGTGGCCTGGGTTCAATCCCTGGTCAGGGGGCTAAGATTCCGCAAGCCATGTGGTGCGGCACAGAAAAAAAATAATTAAAAAAAAAAAAACACCTACGACTTCTTGAACTGAAGTGGACCTGTGATGGAGCTTTGGTAGAGCTATGATACTGATTGGAATGCTTCCACCTGTTCCTGCTTTTTCTCTCTAGTATATGGAGGAGCCAAGAAAAACTGGAATGGGAGGCAGGCAGAAGAGAGCAGTAATGAAGAGCTCAGGGATGAACTAACAAAACACAGACTAGAAACTACAAGTCCTATATACATAGCAACATATGAAGACAGATGTCCAGCTGAAAACCTACTGGTACCAACAAATCCTTGTTTGCACTCCCTCTCTTTCATTGTCTATGTCTTCATAAAGTTAAGTCAATGCACACACCGCACAGCCCTACATATGCCGCTGAAACTCTCGGGACCGGTTGCTTCATTCATCATTACGGTCATAGGAACAGCACCAATAGCAAAGTATCAATGTGGAAATGAAATGGGTGTTTGTATTCATCTAACTAAGCTCTGGTAATGCTTCTATTGGAATCCCTTTTCCCTGCAAGGAGTCTTGCTCTCATTCCCACTAACTCAGATTGCTCCTAACAGCTCTTGCTTCTCTAATTGGGCACGTTTCTCTAATTGGGCACGTTTCTTACTTCAGGGCTCATGTGGGCTTCTCATTGTCCCAGCTAATAGGTTTTTAATATTTTAACTTCTCAGCTATGTTTGTTTTACTTGGCCCCATTGCACTAAAATTAATCTTTCCTTGTGGTGTGTTTGCTGTTGTAGTGAAGGCTGAGGCAAGACCCAGGTCTCCACTCGGAGATGAGCCAGCCCCAGGATGTGGCCTCTGGCCAAAGGAGTCCAGGTGTTTTGAATCAGCAGTGGAATGAACTGTGTTCCTGGCGTGGGACTCCCGGATCAGAATGAACTTTGGACTAATGAAGTGAGAAGGGACTGTGTCCAGCAAGGTGAACCAAGTGGCGTCTGCCTCAGAGGTTGCTGTGCCTGTCTAGAGAGCCCCTCGGTGTCGCACATCTGAACAACCTCACACTTTTCTAGCTGCTATGAAAGTGATTCTCCGGGCCTCCTTCTTTGAGGCCCTTTCCTAGTTTTAACTCACATGGCCTAAAGGACTGGAATGTAATAGGAAGTTGGCTACTCTCTGGACAACCCAAAGTCTAAAAAAGGGAC
This sequence comes from Lagenorhynchus albirostris, assembly GCF_949774975.1. Taxonomy (NCBI): domain Eukaryota; kingdom Metazoa; phylum Chordata; class Mammalia; order Artiodactyla; family Delphinidae; genus Lagenorhynchus; species Lagenorhynchus albirostris. The sequence goes on from NC_083106.1 coordinate 46,588,931, forward strand.
TAAATGTTTCCAGGCACTTGGAGATACAAAACATGGATGTAAATGGTCTTCAATGAAAAGATCACATTAAGTAGGAGCATATGCATTATGTCAAGAGTATCATTATGCCCATTTCATAGCTAATGCAACAGAGAGTCAAGAGATTAAGTGATTTTCCCAAAGATGATACAGTTAATTAACGATCAGGCTCAGAATAAAACAGGTTTCCTAGCTGCAAAACTATATTCTCTCATCTTCTTTCCCCTTCAAAAACCTTTCCAGGGCCTCCCTGGTGGCACAGTGGTTGAGAGTCCGTCTGCCGATGCAGGGGGCACGGGTTCGTGCCCTGGTCCAGGAAGATCCCACATGCCACGGAGCAGCTGGGCCCATGAGCCATGGCCGCTGAGCCTGCGCATCTGGAGCCTGTGCTCCGCAACGGGAGAGGCCGCAACAGTGAGAGGCCCGCGTACCGCAAAAAAACAACAGCAATATGAAACTGTAAATTAAAATCCTACTTCATTGTGATAATTTTTTTTTGTATAAGCTTTTGAAAAAAGCTCTTACTATATGTAGGATATAAACGGCTTTTGATATATAAAAAATTGGTATGCCAGTGGTATGCCCATACCAGAGTATATAAGAGACTCTGTTTTAAGGGCTCCACAGACACTAACTCGCTTACTCTTCACAGCTTCCAGTGGAGGAGGTACTATTATTACACCACCAACGAGTGATGGAGCTGGGATTTGAACCCAGGCAGGCAAATGCCCAAGTTTGCATATTAAGTATTCTGCTTTACGCAGCTTCTTAATATTTAGTAAATAAAAACAGACACTAATGTCCCTTGCTCAGAGAAACATTTTCTTTTCTTTCCATCCAACCAAAAAAATGCTAAGATTAAAATATGATACACTATGTACAAGATTTTCTGAATCTCTACCTACTCAAATTGTCTGTAACTTACCTCTCATGAGCATTTAAAATGGATATATAAATTAACGCTTTCTATTGAATAACAGCTAGAGTCAAGTTTAGCTAAAATCCTTGAATCCACTTTAGCTGAATTCCTTGAATAAAATAGAAGACTTTGCCGAGATGTCAGTGGGTCCATCTTGCTAGCATTTTACAAATATTTTCAAAAATTATTCTCTTTCTTTGTTAAACTGATTCTTAGTCACTCTGTTGAATAACATACAGAGTTTAACATTAACTGGAATGAAATTTTAGCCATAAAGTATATAGTGGGGTTTTTACATTTGGAATAGTATTGTTTCTAATGCTATCACTGTTTGTATCAACAAACTCATTAAAAATAATCAATCATGGATTGATTATAGGAATCAAGGAATATAGAATACACCCAATTGTTTTTTAAATGGGCTGTTCCTTTGAGAGGTTAAATGATTCACTTAACAAAACCAGCAGCTATATACCCTCAGTCACTCAATTAAAATAAAACTTACAGTGTCCTAGAAGAACAGAACAATGATTGTATTCTCATATTTCCAGACTATGGCTCTGGTGGTGTTCAAGGAAAAGTCCTTTATGTCTGATGGAACCTTGTAAAAATGAGACTCATTTTTTAACGGTTCCTGCAAATGGTGAGCATTTCATTTCAGTTTTACTGAAGTTATCAGTGACAATGATTGATGCTCATAAAGAAGGAACATTATTCTCTGACTTGCAATTTCATTATTTTTCAAAAAACTGATTTTTCTTTTGGGCATTTTGAAACCATTTTTCAAGATGCAAAAATAGATTTCCTATTATTGGTTGGGACCTTAACAAACTAATAATGATAACTTTCTTCTAAAGACACCGGTTTGTAACCCTTCTTGAATTTTAATGATTCTAGGGACTCATGCAATAAAGGAGAATCAAATACATGATTGAAAGAATGAAACAATTGTTCTATGTGTCAGTTATCTGGACTTATGCCACTTATGTCCACAAAAAATTTATCTGCTCCTTGCCTGTGTGGAGTATATTCAAAGCAATATAAACCATGGCCTTTTGCATTATTTTCTTCTTGTGATATTTTGTTAAACAAATAGATGAATCCACACAGACATATTAAGGCTTTATATCACTTTCTATTGAGAAACATGATGATTAGATAAGAAATTGCAAATATAACTACACCCCTCTTCTCCAAAATGATAGGAGCTGTCACTTGATATAATGGGAAGAATAAAGCTTTCGAAAGTCAGACACGCATTCCAGTTGAGGTCTTTAACTTCCTAACTGTATGACTTTTAACAGAGCCTAACCTCTTTGAGCTTCAGTTCCTGAGCTAAACACCTTCTACTTGTTCACCCAGATGCACTATCCACTCCTCCACTCCATTCTCCGTCGTCACAGCAGGCTGACCTCCAAGGACAATGTCATCAGATGACCTTGCCCACTGGCTTCCCTTCAAGTTCAGCTATGGGGAGCCTGGCAGAAAATTGGCAGGAGGGAAATGAGGTCCAGTATTCACTCCCCAGCTCCCTTTCTGCAGAGCCCCTCCAGTCAGTCCTGTCATTTGACTAAAGGTCACAACATCACTCAAGGCATCCTGCTCTACCAGTCTCCTTCCAGTTTCCAGTGTCCAGTCCCACTTCCTCCCCTTGTTCTTTGAGTCTGGGTGTGGGCATAGCTCTGTAACAACCTGCCCTAGGGGATTGCACTACCCCCTGTGGGTTCCTCGCCCTGAGGACGCCTTCATAAAGAGTCCTTTTATTAAGCCATACTTGATTTATCCAAATTCAAGCATCCCACCTGCTTCCTACTAAAACCCTGATATAGTTCTCCCAACCCATACAAATAGGAATAAGCACACCCACCCCATAGCGTTATTATGAAGAGGGAAAAGATAAATGTGTGCAGGGCCAGGCCCTTCCTTGGCATTGAGTATACATTTGTTTTCCCTATAATTCTTTGGTTCAATTATGAATTTTCATTATGTGCAAAAGCAAATGTGTTATATGCTTTGGAATGGATCATCAGATTCCTCAGTTTAAAAATTGGTGTGATATCTGTGTGCTACAAAGACTTCAATAATAAAATGCTAGAAACTCAAGAGGAATTCTACTTCACCACCATCAGGCACTTTGTTTTCTAGTCACACAACACCCTGTAGTATACATAGATTCTTATTCCCACAGGCAGTCTCTGAACAGGAACATGAAAGAAAAATTACTCTATGAGATATATTGTATCCAGATATGGATAACATCTTACTACAGATGTAACTAAGCTGCTTAAGTAAGTAACTGTCTAAGTAACATGTAAGTAACATATATTAAGTAAGTAACATCTTACTAAGTTAAACAGGAAACTGGCTATTCTTTATGCTCAAGAAATATTATATGGGGTTTTTAAAGATAATTTCTGGCTTTGGAATTCAACCATGCTAGGCTTATTTCATTTAAACTCAAGTTAAGCATATGTATGTTGTTTTACCATTTTATTGCAAAAGAAATGTCTAAAATTGTCCTTTTATACATCACATTATTCATTCAACCAGTTTGCCAGGTTTTGCAAACATTGCAATTATTTATGTATTTTTTGATTTATTGAGCCCATATATACAACTGTTTATATATTTAGTTTCACCTAGAATACTTGATAATCACTTTTATAACTTTATAAATCATTCTGACTCTTAGAACAGCAATTATTCACTAACAATGACATGGTTGCATCAGTTCAAGAAACCTATTTAATATCTTCATTTCAAATACGGGGCTGATTATGCTAACCACTTCCAGGAATTATGTTTAAATAGATTAGATATTTGAAGAACTCTGAATTGGTATGTATTCGCTGAGCTTAAGAGAAATATTTAAAAAGGGAGTTTCAAGAGAGAGGGAAACATCCATTCTCTCTCTAGGTCAATGGCAAAGAACACTCTTTTATACTAAACTGATATAATAGTAACCAAACATCTATCAAGCTTCTTTGTGTGTGCTGAGAATAGTACCAAGCATTTTAGATCTATTGTCAAATCAATCTTCATAACTCTAGAAGATAGTATGTAAATGAGGAATTGCTTTTGGCTGCACCTATTAGAAAATCAAAACAATGTTGACTTAACTAAATAATGGCATGTTTTTGCATGTAACAAGAGTCCCGAAGGAGGAGATGCCAGGCTGATGGGGAAGCTTCACCATGCCCACAGCAACCCCTTCTCCTTCCAGCTGCAGATGTAGTCTACAACCTCATGCTCACAAGATACCTTGGAGCTCCAACCATTGCATCCATCTCCTTGGCAGGAACAAGAGGAAGAGGAAGGAGCAAAGGCAAAGAGACACCAGTCATCTAAGTATACCACCTGTCAAAGCCCTTATTAAACAACCTCCACTCACATCTCTTGACCCAAGACATGACCAGCTCGCAAAGTATCCTCCAAAATGTAGTTATATAGCTGGGTACATTGCCAATGTCATTGAATTTACCATTATTTTAATAAGAAAGAATTCAAGAATGGATATTCGGTAGGCAGCCAGCCTGCCTCTATCATAGGTAAGTACTATTGTTATCTCCGTTTTACAGATGAAGAATTTAAGCAAACTACCTTTGGATATACTACTAGGAAGCAGCATTAGTAGTACAATTATGACTGGAATCGTTGTTGGCCTTACTATGAAACTTGTGCTTTATTTTGTTTAATTAAACTGAAAATACCAACTTACTATATTTGCCATAGGGAAAAAAGATAATTTTCTTCTATTCCCTTCACACCAAGAGTAAACCTTCAAACATTTCTTCAATTTTATGTTAAACATTTTCAAACCTCCAGAGAAGTTGCAAGAATACCATAAGAAATACCATTATACCCTTCACCCAGATTTACAAATTATTATTTCACCATATTTGTTTTTGTCTCTTTCTGTTTATACACATACATGGATACACAAATATACACACATACATATGTTTATGTACATATATTATAGCTGGAGACGTTTAAGAATTACTAGCGAACAGACATCATTATCCTTTATATCAAATACTTTGGATTATATCTGATAAGAACAAGGACATTATCCTACATAACCAAATGCAGTTATCACCAGCAAATACTAATATTATAATATTATCTATTATACGAGCCATATCCAATAACCCTCACTACCCTGATAATGATCCAGGACTCCATCAAAGATCACACACTGCATTTTGTTTCCCTGTCTCTTTAGTCTTCTTTAATCAAGAATAGTTTCTCAACTTAATTGCCTTTCATTTTCATGTTATTGATATTTTTGAAGACTCCAGGCAGTGGTTTTGCTGAATGCCACTTGATATGGATTTGTGTGACTTGTCCTCATGATTGGATACAGGTTAAATGCTTATGGGAAGAATATTCTATTTTTCTTAGTACTTTGCCTGGTGGTGGTGGGGACGGTGTTTGTCCCTCATTAATGATATTTTGATCACTTGGCTAAAGCAATATCTGCCAAAGCTAGAAGTTGGTTTTGAGGCCTCTCTCCTTGGCTTGTAACTGGCTGCCTTCTTCCTGTGTCTTCACATCACCTTCACTATGGTTTTGCCTGTGTCCAAATTTCTTCTTTTTATAAGGTCACTAGTCTTACTGAATTCAGGCCCACCATAATGACCTCATTTTAACTTAATTCAAAGACCCTATCTCCAAATACAGTCATGTTCTGAGGTACTGGGGATTAGGACTTCAACATATAGATGCAGGGGGAGGGGACACTATTCAGTCCATGACATGTAGGAGGTGAAATAGAATTCTTCGAGGGTTTCAAAAATTACTTTTGATGGGAAGGCTCCTCTCAATGAGATGCTAATCCTACAGCTTTGCAAGTGAATGGGCAGAAATGCTCTAGTGCAAGGGCTTCTATTATAGTTGGAAAGAACATAAGGACTTTATTCTGGGGGTGGAGTCATTTAGGTTTCACTCCTGTGCGTAGCTGACTTCCTTATGTTCTTTTTCTCTTTTCTGTCCATGGTGAATGTCTGAAGTTACCAACTGCCATCTCTTCCATTTGACTCCAGTGCTTATGTTAAACTTCACCCCCCCACCCCAATACACACACACACACACACACACACACACACACACACACACGCACACACACACAAACAATAAACCCCCACCCACTTTTTTGGGAGGTGCTATTCTCTCAGGCTTTATCTAGGGAAGAAACATAATAGCCAGTCCTGTACACACAAAACAGATAACTGGTGCAGCTCTTTTAAAGTCCTTTTTTGTTGTTGTTGTTAGTTTCTGCTGTATAACGAAGTGAATCAGCTATACATATACATATATCGCCATATCCCCTCCCTCTTGCATCTCCCTCCCACCCTCCCTATCCCACCCCTCTAGGTGGTCACAAAGCACCGAGCTGATCTCCCTGTGCTATGTGGCTGCTTCCCACTAGCTATCTATTTTACATTTGGTAGTGTATATACGTCCATGCCACTCTCTCGCTTCATCCCAGCTTCCCCTTCCCCTTCCCCGTGTCCTCAAGTCCATTCTCTACGTCTGCGTCTTTATTCCTGTCCTGCCTCTAACTTCTTCTGGATCTCTAGCCTACTTCCTGTCCTCACCTTTGCTGATTTCAAGCTTGTACCCCTATGAAAATCTCATTGAAAAAGACAGCTCTTAATTCTATAGCAGCCTTCTCTCTACCATTTTCCTAGTCTCTGTTTCTTCAGCACTCTAAGAAACCCGTCTTTTTTTTCTTATATTTTTTCCTGTCATTTGAGTACAAGTTGGGAAGGTAGAGGAGGGAAATCTGTGGCTCAGTTAGCTATCTTGATCCAGAAGTCATGAACACCATTCTAAGCTGTTGCAAACCCTATATTTAATAATATAGTCTGCAAATTTCCTGGAGATCAAGACCAAGCCCTGCCTGAAGCTGACAGAGTATATTTTCCCTTACAGACAGAATAATATTTTTCACACCTCTCCTGTGTGCCATGATTTCTGCAGAATGATAAATGTTCACTCTGAGACCAAGTCCGTAACCTTTTCCATGCCTTGGCATGTACTTCCACTTTTAAAGTTGCTGGGTGGTCTCTTCTTACCTCCTCATCTGCCTGTAACTTCTTTTTTCAACCTCCTACATTTTTTTAATCCTCCAGGTTAGAAACACCTTCTAGTGAAGGAGCATGTTACTGTTTTATTGGCAATAACTCTTGACTCCAACTGAGGCTGTCACACAAGATGAAATCTTAACCTTATCTGACGGATGAAGACACCAGGATTCAGAGACAGCAGGAATCAAACCTGGTGGTAAGCTGGTGAAAAGTTTTGCACCTCTTTTTGTTAAACAACTCAAGGATGTGTGAATGATTGAAGTTTCTGAACAAGGAAGTTAAAGAGAGACTCTCCCAGATATCCACCTCATTTGGTCTTCTATACCTGGCCCAATTCCAGTAGAGACTTGAGATAGACTTTAATGAAAGACACACAATACATAGAATTCTTAAAATAGAGGTGAAAAAAAGATGCATATATTAGAAATGAGAAGGGGATAGGACATGGTTATCATCACTCTACACTAGGATCTCAATCGTGTCTGTTGGTTTAAAAAAGTAATGATACACAGCTGTTTCCACTGGTGAATCTACATCTCAGAGATAAACTACATGAAATGGGACTTCTTTTAAAATTCCATAAGTTTGTCAAATACCCCTGTCTTGAGTAAAGCAGCAGTTGTTCAAGTTCTTATTATTTTTTTGCTGGAGAGGGTGTGGAGAGAAGGGAACCCTCCTACAGTGCTGGTGGGAATGTAAATTGGTACAGCCACTACGGAGAACAGTATGGAGGTTCCTCAAAAAACTAAAAATAGAGCTACCATATGACCCTGCAATCCCACTCCTGGGCATTTATCCAGAGAAAAACATGGTTCAAAAGGATACATGCACCCCAATGTTCATAGCAGCACTGTTTACAATAGCCAAGACATGCAAGCAACCTAAATGTCCATCGACAGAGCGATGGATAAAGAAGATGTGGTACATATATACAATGGAATATTACCCAGCCATTAAAAAGAATGAAATAATGTCATTTGCAGCAACATGGATGGACCTAGAGATTGTCATACTGAGTGAAGTTAAGTCAGACAGAAAAAGAGAATTATCCTATGATATCCCTTATATGCGGAATCTAAAAACAAATGATACAAATGAACTTATTTACAAAACAGAAAGAGACTCAAAGACCTAGAGAAAAAACTTATGGTTACCAGGGGGGAAGGGTAGGGGGACGGGGTAGTCAGGGAGTTTGGGATCGACACGTACACACTGTTCTATTTAAAATGGATAACCATCAAGGACCTACTGTATAGCACAGGGAACTCTGCTCAATGTTATGTGGCAGCCTGGATGGGAGGGGAGTTTGGGGGGAGAATGGATACATGTATATGTTTGGCTGAGTTGCTTTGCTGTGCACCTGAAACTATCACAACATTGTTAATCGGCTATACTCCAAAATCAAATAAAAAGTTAAAAAAAATTATTTTTATATTTAAGTCCTGAAATCTCATCAGGAACACAATACTGTAGCATATAACTGCAAGAACTCAAAAGGAACTAAAACAACAACATGAAACCACAGAATGTCAGAGGATGTCTAATAAAAAAAAGATAATGAATTCAAAGTCTGTTTGGAAAGAAAAAGACTGAAAAATTTAAAAGTAGAGAAGGGTAAACAGATGCCTTTAAAAACAATGGAGAAGGAAAAAAAAAGAGAGAGGGCTTGCTATTTAAATCCTGAAGATTCCACCTGAGCTCTTAAAAAAGAAAAGGAAGGAATAGTATAGTATCTTCGACAACTAACATCAGGGGAAGGACACAAAGTCTCTCTACACAAGAGTTCCAGAGGATCAATGTTAAGCAGATAGATAGAAGGTGGAGGAGGAAATACAAACTGAGGCAAAGAGAGCTACAAGTAGCAGTGGAGTCTGAGATGGAAGGAAAGAGAGAAAGGAGGTTATTCGAAATAGCTCATTAAAGCCACACAAAGATGTATTTGAAGAAACTGTAATGTAAATAGAAAACTATACAGTACCAGAACTCTGAGAGAAGAACAAGAACAAAACAAAACCCAAAAGGGCATTTTGTAGATTGATCAAATTTTGGAAATTTTGTGGGAACCGTGTGACCACCGTTTAATAGTATATTTAAGAAAGACTATGTAAATACAAAGGATCAGAACAAAAAGAGTTATATTTGTGAAGACTTTTTGAAAAGGCAAACATCTAAAAAACATCCTACCCACTTACAATATCATGTATTGTATCACATACCTTTACAGAAGCAATGGACTAGGATTGTAATAAATTGGTTTCCATAAATGTGGCAGAAAGTACTAACTGCCCCCCAGAACCCAGAACCCCTTGAGTCTTAGCTGGATATACAGCTGCCCAGATAAGACTGCATAATCCCTGCCCCCCTTGTAGCTAGACACAGCCGGGAGACTAAGCTCTAGACAATGGGTTATGAGCAAAAGCAGTGTGTGCAACTTCTGGGTCTGGCTATTCAAAGTCATTGCTTACCCTCCTGCTATGGTCTGAACGTTGTGTCCCCCCCCCCCAAATTCACATGTTGAATCCTAATGCCAATGTGATGATGTCAGAAGGTAGGGCCTTTGGGAGGTGATTAGGTCATGAGGATGGAGCCCTTATGAGTGGGATTGGTGCTTTTTTGTGTGGTATATATTTTTCTTTCTTTATTTTTTTTAATTGAAGTATAGTTGATTCACAATATTGTGTTAGTTTCAAGTGTACAGCAAAGTGATTTGGATGTATATATATATTTTTTATTTTCCATTATAGGTTATTACAAGATATTGAATATAGTTCCCTGTGCTATAAAGTCCTTGTTGTTTATTTATTTTATTTATGGTAGTGTGTATCTGTTAATCCCATACTCCTAATTTATCCCTCCCCACTTTGGTAACCATAAGTTTGTTTTCTGTGTCTGCTTCTGTTCTGTAAATAAGTTCACTTGTATTATTTTGGGTTTAGGGCTCTTACAAAAGAGACCCCTACAGCTCCTTGGCCCCTTCTGCCATGTGAGCATACAACAAGAGGTCTACAACTCAGAAGTGGGCCCTCCCCCAACCTTGCTGGCACCCCAGTGTGGGACTTCCAGCCTCCAGAATTGTGAGCAATGAATTTTTATTTATAAGCAACCTAGTCTGTGGTATTTTATTATAGCAGCTGTGACTAAGACACCTCCCCTTCCTCTTTATTATGGATAAAGAACTGCAACATAGACATGATGGTCATAAGCTGTCTTTAACCACACAGACAAGGGCAATGTCTTAGGAGGAGACAGAGTAACAAGATAGAAAGGACTTGGGTCCCTCGGCTACTTCATGGAGTAGAAACACCCTCATGCATATGGGAATAAAAAAACTACTATCTTATTTAATCACCATTATTTAGTCTCTTTTAAAACAAACAATAATCTGATATAGTAATCCTATCAGTACTACTTCTTACCATGTCTTTTAACAAATATTTTTGCTTCCTTAAGATGGAAAAAATGTGTTCAGTGATTTAAATATTTAATTATTTCAAAACTAAAAGAAATCTGAAGAGTTCATTATAATCATCCATGAGGTAGTTTTCCTGTTCTTTTATGTGTGTATGTGTGTGTTTATTGCTTGAAGAATAGAATAAATAGCAATGATAGTGAGAAATTAAACACACATGCTAACAGTGGAGAAAAAAGGTGGAGAGCAAAAATTTGTGGGCAAGGAACTTTCATTCAACTTACAAGCGGCGTGTATCAATCAACTTACAAACTTAGATGAGCAAGAAATTTAACTTTGCTTATTTATTTTTTTTAACCAGACCAGATATTGAGCTGCACAAGCACAGGCAGAACAGATGTTAAATATTGAAATGCTTCATTATCAGTTCAAGTGCAATCCCTCCACTGCCACTGCCACCCTAGGCCATACTCCATAAACTCCCAGCCATCTGAATATTCCAGCAATTTAAGAGATTTCACAGCAGGAGGACTCTGGGATTTTCAAGCCAACAGCTGTTCTTTTTGATTGGTACCAGTGTTAAATCGTTCCTACATATTTAATATTACCCTTGTCTTTATTTAATCTTGATTTTAGTTTTTAATGCCTATCCCATTGAATAGTAGGAACAATGTCAGTTACTTTAAGTTTCTCATCTCTTTTCCCAGGGGTTTTACCTCATTCCAGAAAGGTTAAGTAGTACAAAAGCATTGGACAGAAGGATCTGAAGATGGGTGTGGAGGGATCCTGCCCTATGAGATTGGAAAAATGTTCTTTGGCAGTTTTCCACCTTATCTCCAATTTCACTGGCACTCAGCTGTCAACTAGTAGAAAACCCAGTCTCTGAAATGTTAATAGTACTTTTACCCTGTCCCACAAATGTCTTCTTAGCCAAGCAGGCACAGTTTAGTAGTTTATAGACAACCATTTAATAACTAAAATTTTGAGTGCCAGGTTCACTCAGGGAGAAAATTAAGAGACTTTCGATGACTTCACACATCATTTGTCACTAAGGTTTGGAACTCAATAGCTGTAAGCTGCAAAACTGAGAAGGCCAATTGAATTGAATAAAGCTATAAATAAACTGTGTAGATACTAATTTCAGAGGTGCATGGAGGTGCATCAGGAACGGGCAGGGCTGTGCACAGCAGAAGAGAATCAGTGGGTCAGTGAGTCACCAGATGGGGCTCTACTACATGAATAGGTGGGTGATAGTGGCTTCAAATAAGGGGCTTCGGTGGGCTTCCCTGGTGGCGCAGTGGTTGATAGTCTCCCTGCCGATGCAGGGGACACGGGTTCGTGCCCTGGTCCGGGAAGATGCCACATGCCGCGGAGCGGCTGGGCCCGTGAGCTGTGGCCGCTGAGCCTGCGCGTCCGGAGCCTGTGCTCCGCAACGGGAGAGGCCACAACAGTGAGAGGCCCGCATACCGCAAAAAAAAAAAAATAATAAGGGGCGTTGGTTGGAGAAGTAATGATAGGTAATGTCCAGGGAAGAAATAGAGGAAGAAAAAAATATTTAAAGAAGAATATAGGGGGTACATCTAGATAGCTGAAAATTTCATATAACAATGCTAAGAGAGAAATTTTAAAATATTAAAAGTCGCCTGGACTTGAGGGAGTTTAAATGTAGCATCACTAGCTTCAGTAAGGAAATAAACAAAATAAGGTTACTGCCCAGTTATTCCCCACCTCTAATCAAGGCAAAGAGAGAAGAAATGAGATGAAATTCAAGCAACAGTGATCAGGTGGGGCATTAGAAATACTTTCTTCATAATAAAGATGAGGCTGGATTTTAAATACTTCATAACCATTAAGGATCCTCCTGCTATAGCTCAGAAAATAGACAGGTGGGAGACGGACCAGGGTGCTACTTGGGCACCCTGAACACTCTTATTTACTGCAGGGATCTGGCTGGCAGAGAAGTGTTTATAAATATTATTACTACATGTGTGCTCCATTTCTTTCAATTATATTAAAAACAGCTGCTATCAAGGAACGAACATTTGGGCTGTTCTGGGGCTGTGATTTTCAACTCCAGAATTCACCAATAAATATGACATTTAAACACTGCTTTCAAAGCCTTAGATAAAATGTTTAAATGAAGAGAAGGCTTATTCCCCCACGTTTTTCTTTCTCATTCTGGCATCACCTTTGACCCTGGTTATGTTCCCTCCGCACAGGACTGAAAAACCTAAATTATGTGGAGGCTCTCCCCCACTCCACCCGGTGCCTCCAGCCCCTCCACCCTCGCCCCCCAGAGCCCCATACATCGACTTGGATTGAAATTCGCTTGCAATGCTATGCTGATACATCAAGTGGGCACCGGGGAGCTCTGACCTTGTGCATTTGCCGATTTTCGTTGGGTAAATACTTCCACCGTGGCCGATTTCAAAGATGGCTGTGTATAACACACAGCTTGTAAAGTTCCTGAAAACTTCACAGTGGGCTCTCATGAGCTGCTGTGGGCAGATCCTTCATACCATTAGCGAGGGAAGTCACCCTGAATCCAGTTCGCCCCAGGCCAGAAACAGTCCAAATCTCTGAGCAGTCTCAGGTAAAACAACTATAAAAATAACAGCTACATCTTGGTAATCACTCTTAACATGCAAAGCTTTGAAGTCCTTCAGGATAACGTCACTGATCTCCACATGAACCTTCTGAAGTCATTATCATTATGTCCAAGGACAAAGGCTTAAAGAGGCTAAATAACCTGAACAAGGTCATGGATATTGGAAGTTACAGAAGCAGAATTCAAACCCAGGTATATCTGACTCCAAAATCCATAGGCTTATCCTCTACCCAGTCCTGCTTACTTTACAGTGGAAACTATCTAGATGGTCTTCCAAAAGGCCTGCTGCCTCTCTTTAATACTTTCCTGCCATTTCTCCTTACCTTCACTGGGGGCCCCGTCACTTCCTCTCTTCCTCCATATAAAGGGATGTTTGCTACTGGAGGGCAAGGGCAGTGTCCCAGGCATCTTTGCATGCCACCAGCTCCCTGTGAGAGCTCTTTCACTGTTTGCTGGATGAATGGATGGATGGATTGATTCAAATCAAATCCATGACTCAGCTTTACTCCTGTTGTTGAAAAGGCTCTGTGTCTCACTTCCCCCAGGCATCAGAACCTCAGGATAAAAGCCCACTTCTAAGGTTAGAGCCGGAAAAAAGAAGATGCAGTGGAGCCTTAAGTTAAAGTTCAATCCCAAGACATTGCTTACCACCTCCATTTGGTTTAGGTTTATTTTTTTTTAAGGTAAGAAAAGATGAAAGACTCTTAAGACAATATTCCCCGTTCATAGGTGCCCTGGGCTGGTTTGCACCTGTATTTATATCTTACACACTCATTAAAATGCAAAACTTTCAAATGGTCATTTCATTGCCTTCCTGCCCCCTAAATGATTAAGTATCACCTCTCCAGACTTAAGGCTATAACTAGTCACCTAGACTCACAGCTCTTTGACCTATAAAATAGGCTCATAAAAATTACAGCCTGGAAAGCAACATCTGGAGCAGCCCATAGACAAGGCTGATAAATCATTTTATAAGTTCATAAAAACTTAAGAGCGTTTTCAATTGAATAATAATAATCACACTTCAAAAGAATCTCAGCAGGTCCTTTTTAAAGTGAGGTACACTGGAGTTTTTAAGTAGCAGTGTCTAATAGGGTATTTCTACATGCTTGACTTAGTTTCACAATGTGCGAATTAGTTAGGCAAATTAGCCTGCAGTTCTAGGGCCTGTGACACATGTCAGTTACAAGAGATATTAAATTTGATGTTGGTTAGAATGTGGAAATCTGACTCATTTAACTTCTTCCACACATACATGGGTGACAGATGATACCCCCTTTTTCGTACAACCTCCAGGTTTTCTTTTTCTGAACGCAATGGCCCAAGGTAAGAATTTCATGGATAACCCAGTTTGGTATTTTTTTGGCATGTCTGGGAATAACTATTAAATTAAACCAGGAGATATTCTCTCCACATATACATACCTTTCAATATTTGGCACAGAATTATTTTAGCGAATTCCTTCTAAAAGACTATTTTTTATTTGCTTTCCTGAATTAATCACAGTGCCTTGCTCAAAGAAGGCCCTCAGCAATATTGTCTGATTGCCTTACTGACCTTTAGTTCTGGTAGAACAGCAGGAGGAGGGGGACACAGGGCTTCAGTTTCTATTAGATTAGACTATCTTTTCTGCTAACGGTGAGTTGACCATATCACCTTTAAATAAAAAGATAGGGGCTTCCCTGGTGGCGCAGTGGTTGAGAATCTGCCTGCCAATGCAGGGGACACGGGTTCGAGCCCTGGTCTGGGAAGATCCCACATGCCGCGGAGCAACTGGGCCCGTGAGCCACAACTACTGAGCCTGCACGTCTGGAGCCTGTGCTCCGCAACAGGAGAGGCCGCGATAGTGAGAGGCCCGCGCACCGCGATGAAGAGTGGCCCCCGCTTGCCGCAACTAGAGAAAGCCCTCGCACAGAAACAAAGACCCAACACAGCCAAAAATAAATAAATAAAATTTTAAAAAATAATAAAATAAAATAAAAATAAATACATAAAAAGATAGTCCATTTTTGGGTAATTTGAAACTTGGTCAGCTAGAAGAATCCCAATTTAATTCATATTTCAATATTTACTTTCTGCCCTGATAAATATATTAAAACCAGATTCTTTCCTTTTAATTAATTTATGAAACTATGGTTTTCAGAGATGACTTAAGCATTCTTAGACAACACATACCATGTATCTCATTTCACAGAGCTGATTCAGAACTCTACCCAGTTTTCCAGTCTTAAAGAACAATTTTGAATGTATGATGATAAGCTATTTTTGGTAATAATGCTTTACTTATTCCTTCTTCTGGTCAATGTTATTGTCATAAAAATGTTATCAATTTTTCAAATATTAGAAGCATTTAGAGAGAAAAAAGAAACATGGTAGGTGGGCTTCTTATCCTTTGTAGAATATTATTTATGAAGTATTTTATTTCCACAAAAATGAGAAACTGAAGTTTCCTGTCCTTCAATTGAATACAGTCTAACATGTTTTCTAAGTAGCAATATGTCACATGTTACAAAAATTGTAGATTCAATTTATGGTTTCTATAAAATTAGATTCATACACATTCAAATTAAATAACTTAAAACTCATTTTCCTTTTTTCAGATTTTCTTTTTCTTAGTGTGGTGGGAAGAAGCGGCTGATTGGGCAAGTAGTGGAGAAGCCACTTCTCGCTCATGGTTCTGAGTTTTTCTCCAGCGTCATTTAAAATCCTTGAGTGAAGGTGCTGACTTCTGAAAGATGGGATTAGTTCACATGGGTGCTAAGGGGTTGAGAGTATATGCCAGGGATCATCACACTGATTGACGATGGAACCCAGGAGGTGAGTATATGAAGAGGTTAAAGAAGAGTAAAGAAAATATATTGTCAGAAAATTCCAGGGAAATAAGGGTCTGTGAGTTCTCAAGCCCTGAATAACTACCTGGGCTCCAAACCCAAACCAACAAGAAGAGAACCATGAATAGGGTAACCAACCACACACCCAGTTTGCTGACAGTCCCATTTTATACACAGTCTCCTGGACTAATAATCAATAGCACTCACTTTCACTCTCAAAATGTTCTCTTCTTGGGCTTCCCTGGTGGCGCAGTGGTTGAGAGTCCGCCTGCCGATGCAGGGGACACAGGTTCGTGCCCCGGTCCGGGAAGATCCCACATGCTGCGGAGCGGCTGGGCCCGTGAGCTGTGGCCGCTGAGCCTGCGCATCCAGAGCCTGTGCTCCGCAACGGGAGAGGCCACAACAGTGAGAGGCGCGCGTACTGCAAAAAAAAAAAAAAAAAAAAAAAAAAAAATGTTCTCTTCTTGATAATAAGTCATGTGCTCTCCCTGCTGTGGAGGACGTACAGCCCACATCAAGTGTGTGCAAAAATAAACATGGTTGTGTTGTGAAGGAGAGAAGACCTAATATTTCTTAAATTCCTCCAATGAACCAGAGCACTGTGCTTAGTGATTTTCATGTTTAATGTATAATGCAATCTGATTTGGTCTTTAAATCTAACTTTGCTCTATGAAAGTAAAATTAGTATCCTGATTTTGCAAATGGAGATATGGAAAGCTAACCTAATACTTTGCCTAAGATACAGACTTAATAATCAGTAAATTTGTAATTTCAACCCAGGTCTAACTGGCTCCAATTTTTTAAAGTAGAGTTTATAAGTGGTATATAGCTAGATAGGCAGAATAGACAAACGTATGTGTAACTTATAAAACTTTATATTTTAAAAATGTTTTCAAACATTTTCCCTTTTTGTTTAAAACTATTATTAAATTGTGCTGTTGGAATGCTGGAATTTTTTTATGCAAAGAAAGTGGTAAATAGAGAATAACCCTTCTTGACACGCCTTGGATACTTTAAAACTGAACCATCATTTAACAGCTATCAACCAACAACTATGGTGGCAGCCTTGGTTTAGAAAATTTGATAGAAACCAGTTAGTTCTTTGCAGATTTTTGGCTGCAGTGAGTGACTCTAAGGGTAAAGAAAAGGATTAACAGTAAACATTATGAACAACCAATTCACAACTATATACAATATCCATGAAGAGAATTCTAAATAAAAGTCCAAACAGACAAAAATAAATAAGGGAGGGAAGGAAGGAAGGAAGGGAGGGAGGGAGGGAGGGAGGGAGGGAGGGAGGGAGAGAAGAGGCAGGAAGGGAGGGAGGGAGGGAAGGATCAAATCAAATTAACTTTTATTAAACCAAATAACTATCAATGTATTATAATCTTTCTTTAGTCTGATATTATTCATATGAGGGGCTTGTTATAAGGGAATTTTACTTGTACAGATTTCTAGCAAAATCTGACTTCTACAAATATAGACTGATCAGTAACAGCACCTGTGATGCCAATAGTCTTACAAAGGAAACGACTAAGCATCTGTCCTGCTGAGGCAACAGCCCCGGGGCTTCCTTCCAGGAAGGAAGGAACAGGTCCCTGAACCTGTTCTCTGCCTGAGTAATCCTGCCGATCAGCTATAGCTGTTTGGACCAAAGTAGGCACCTCACTACAGACTACCCCATGCAAAGGCTCTGCCCAACAGTAATCATGGTGATTATCCCAATCAAAGTATTGTGGCAGGAATTTTTGTGTGAAATACAGAAAAATTGTAATTAGTACATGGGTATTTAAAAACACCAAAAGCAGACATAAAGCAGAGGAATCATAAAGAAGACAAATTATAAGTAAGCAGAAACGTTGAATAAGCAGAAAATACACCAAAAAGTAAAGATACGAGTAGGGTAGAGAGGATGGTAATTAAGCAGAATAGTAAAATCAGAGGGAACTCAACAGAGAGTTGAAGAACTGCCAGCGAGGGCCCATGAAATAATACTTGTTCCCCAGAGCTGCCTTGAATCCCGAATGACCCTTCCTTCTAGGGTGGGCTCTGTAAATCATGGCTGAAGCATGGCTCCCGTTTCTTTCCTGTGACTCGGCTGTCTTATGAATCCCCATCTCCCTTACTGTCACACAGGTAACCTCATAATAAATCCCCATCATTAGAGACAGTCTCATATTCTTACAACCAAATATCTTAGCTATGCCCTCACTCTTTTTGAACGGTTTCCCCCTTTCCATCAACAAATAATTAGCAATTGCAAATGTATGATAATCATATTTTGAGAGGGTGGGAAGTGCAGAAATGGAGGAAAGGCTTATAAAGAAGGGGAATAATGGCAGGGAGCATGAAAGATGGGGCTTTAGGGTTTGGGATCGCAGGGGACTGATGGGGTTTATGGGATTACATTGCTTAATTGGGTTGTCATATACCCCCTAGGTGACTTTTTTGGCTTCATAGCTAATTAACCCCTAGATGTTGGTACAGGTTGCCCCAAGTAGAAAGAGGGAAATCTAAGTTTTAAATGGAATTTGTGTTCCAAATCAAGGTGTTGGCACTGAATGGGGAATAAGGATCTTCCTAATTTCTTTCAGTCCTGCAGGTTTCCTTGGCATCCCGGTTGACATAAATGCCTAACTGTTTTCTCAATCTAGTTCCATTAGCCTCATGGGTGCTAGTCTTCACAGATTCTTAAAATAAATTGATTGACAGTTCTAGTTTTCTGTGCAGTGAAATCCAGTATTTTATTAAAATGTGTTTCTATATACACCCATATATAAACAATGTAGTTCTCTCGCTTTGCTTCTTTCTTCTTTTTTTTGTTCTCCTTGCTCTCCCGTTCTCTTTTTGAATGCATGGGGTGGGTTGGAGGTAGGGAGGGAGACATTCAGTTAAATTAACCTTATTAATGTCTTTTTTTTTTTTTTACAGACAACACTTTGCTTTTTTTTTTAATATTCAAATAATTCACAACCAAATTAGAAAATGTGATATATAGGAACAACAACAATACCAAATAATCATAATCATCATCAAGAAAATAATTTATAAAACAAAAAGTGAAATAGTAGACTGAAACAAAATTATAACAACAGTCATTTCAAACTAATTATTACTTGTCTAAACAATCTATCAAATGGTAGAGATTACCAGAATGGGTTTAAAAAAAAGACATACTTATTAATGCCTTGATAATAAATATTCCCCTGGTCACTTGGCAGAAGCTAGGTATAGACCAACCCATTCTCATTCCAGGCAGGCACTGAGGCCCATCCAGCACAGTCAAAAGGAATTGAATGGAATCAGAAGGGGGGCAAAAGGGTGAGACCCTGCTGATTATCCCTGGGTTCCTGGTGGGGTGGAGATGGAACAACAGACCCAGGTTGTTCCAGTCTTGTCCTCTGATGGAGGTTCTGGGGCAACCAGGAGCACTCTGGGATTAAAGATTCATGACCACTCTCCATCTCAGCAAGAGGTGTGTGATGCCAGTAAAACACCATCAAGGTCGAGTCGTAGGGTGCCTTTTTTCTCCTGGAGGAGTGGCTGACTCACCACAGCATGTTGTTATTTTGGACCTCAAGTCTCTGGAATGGCGGCCCTTTGCCTCTTTCATTGTTTGGGGTCACCCAGCCTGGCAGCAGGACTCTAGCCCACATTTGTTAACTACAAGTTAAGTCAGATAGAGAAACTTGGAAATTTGGACATAGTTATTTACAGATCACTTCTATCATCCATTAAGCTCTAAAAATGGTGTAGTTCCCTGAATTTGGTAGAACAAGGCCAGTTATGAAGGAAAAATCTTTAAGAAAGTGCTTATTCTTCCTGATAGTCAGCTGCCATATTTCACTGATATTGGACATATAACCCCTTAAGAAGGCATTGCTTGGGCTCCTCCAAAGCCATGTGAAGTACCAATATATCATCAAGGTTCATCATCATTCCCAAATCTTCCATATCCCCAGTCACTCTCTCTGTCACCACAAATTTGGGGCACAGGAAATACTCCAAGGCATCTTGTCTTGTACACCTACTTGTGTCAAATATCTGATAATACCCATGCCTAAAGCTTAATTCTGAAAACTACCATATGTCAATTAAATAGTCGTGAGCATCCAGCACTCACAACACAGGGCAATAGTACATTTTCAGGTCTTTACTACATGGGTTAATCCACACTCAGCCTCATTTAGCCTAGTTTTTCCTACACCTGTACAGTTGGCTATGCATAGGGACTCTGAGAAATAGTTATAAATCATTCTTTAATATAGTTGCTCAAGTCATTTATCTCTTACAAGTCATTCCCTCTGGAATTCTCCCTCTACAGCCTGGTGTGTTGTGACTTTATTTGAAGTCTCTCAGCTTTAACACAGCTTACATTTCACTCAGGAAGGCAAAGTACAGTACTCCCAGCTCATAGCATCTCTCTTAATCTCACCTTTCATTCCCTAGGCACTAGAAAGCCACTAAATTTAAGCTGCAACAGAAAAGGGAGAAGGTGCATCCTCATATGTTTGTATTTTCACACCCACCTTCTGTTTCATCCCTGAATGTTTTAAATTTCAGTGATTTGAATGTGAGTTGAAATGAATAAGATCCTAATGACTCTATCATCTCCATTTATATTAGACAAATATATAATCCAATCTACACAAATATACATGCATTCTTAAAAAGAGAATACTAATATATTGTACTAAGAATAGTATTTCAGAAGAGGTATTTTAAAATAATCTACCTAAATCTGCAACTACCTATCACACTTTACACATAGGCAAAATTATCTGGAATTATCAAGCAACTCTCTACAGTTGTGTTACCAAACCAAACTTGGGTCCGCTCACTGGGCACAGTGAAGCCAACGTACTGACACTGGGTTGTGGTGAAGGAGAGCACAGCGTTTATTGCAGAGCCTCAAGCAAGGAGCCCAGGTCAGCTAGTGCTCAAAACACCTGAACTCCCCATGGGTTTCAGCAAAACATTTTTAAAAGCCAGGTGTGGGAGGGGAGTCCCAGGGTGTGTGATCAGCTCATGCACAATTCTCTGATTGGTTGATGGTGAGGTAACAGGGCAAGGTCACAAGGGTTAACATTATCAATCGTCAGGTGCCATTAGGTC
This sequence comes from Lagenorhynchus albirostris, assembly GCF_949774975.1. Taxonomy (NCBI): domain Eukaryota; kingdom Metazoa; phylum Chordata; class Mammalia; order Artiodactyla; family Delphinidae; genus Lagenorhynchus; species Lagenorhynchus albirostris. Next base: position 46,609,923 of record NC_083106.1, read on the forward strand.
TGGGGGCTACATGCTCATGGTCAAGTAGTTAATTTCTTCCGTTTGGTGGTGGTTTTAGCATCTGTAAAATAACTCAGGAAATGTGTATCAGACACTATTATCTACGCACTTCAGAGAGGAGCTAAAGCAGAGAATGTGGGGGAGGGGTCTGTCCCAGAAAGGCCCCAGAGGGTCCTGATCATTACAGTTGGAGTCGGAGTTTCCGAAATTTTGAAGCAGAGGAAATTATAACAGTAGGGTACACTTCTGATTCTTCTACATTAATGTTTTTAAAACCTGCATTTATTAATTCAAAATATGATTCCTTTTCAAAATCAGGCATTAGTTCTCAGGAGACTTTCAACAATTATTAAGATGTGTTTTAAATTTTGCATATTCAGAGTATTAATCTATGATTGAATATCATTACCAGCAGTAAATTAGGTCTATGGTATCTGCTCAGATACACAAAGTAAATAATTCAATCTCCTTATATTCAGATTGCAGGGAAGTATAATTCAGTTTTGAGGTTTAATTAAAACAGGCTCTCTAATGTAAAGTGGAATTCTTGTATTTTTAAACAACCAGAATGTAAATGTCACTGAGTGGCAGCAAACCAATTGAAGGTTTCAATTTTATGTCAAATTCAAGTTTGTGTCAAGTCCTTTGAAAGACATCAGTAACTAGCTCTGATAAACTGTACATGCTGAAACAAAATGAAGCCAATATTCCCTTTCAATTTATATAATTTTATTAAACCATTCTATTATATATATAATGGATATATATATATGTATATATGTGCATACACACATATATATACACACATATGTATACTTTCAATTTATGTAATTTTATTAAATATATACATATATATTACATATACATATATATATCAGATTGCTAAAAATCACTTCAGTGCCTTATTTGAAAGCTATCTATCATGGTTCAAGTTGATTCTAATTTCAGGTTAAACATTTCACTACCACCAACATCCAAAATATTTATTGAGCTCTATTATGTTAAAAGTATCTTTTGTTCTAAATTATTCAGGTCATCAGTACTCCAAGAGTTTTCCTATTGAGAGTGTCAAAATCACTAAGTGCTGTCACATTTCTGATCTTAAAGTGAGCTACCAGCCTTGTTGTTATAAGCTGGTTATTTCAGAGTGAAAAAGAGTTAAGGGTTTGAAATGACAATGGAAAATATATTCCCTTTGCCTCTAATAGCTACACTTTAAGTCGATGTGTACAAGGAACATGGTATTATACGTATTTTGAACTAACAGAAAATTCTGCTCAAAACTCAAGGTTAGCTCATGGTGAATATCTAAGATATTGTCTTGCCAGCCCCAGCTCTTAGTTTTCCAAGGATGTGCCACTGTCACCACAACTACCCCATCCAGATGGCCCCTTGGGAAATGACACTCTTACCTGACTTCACCCCAGGACCCTAGCTGATTAGCCCAGATGTGGATACTCATTCAAGCTGGGCCAAGTAAAGTCCTTCCTGGGGATTTTTTTGGACTGAAACTGAGAAAGTAGGTCAGTCTTTAGTGTTAGTGGAAAATTTAATATAGAAAACTCATGAACTATTGATGGCTTATATTCAACTCCCTGTGGAACAAACAAAAAGTGATGATGGTGACATACAGAACATCAGAGATGAGAGAGGTTATATCCTGATGGCATTCAAATCCCTGGTCACAAACTGCTTGTGAGGACCAGCTACTTCTCTGAAGCTTGGTTGTTCAATTCTTCCATGGATTCTAGGAGGTGATTTTGAGTTTGATTATGGTTATTTACAACCCAGAGTCTGGTTCTTACAGGGATAGAGCCTAAAATTTTGATATGGTTGAATCCAAGTAGGGTGGGAGTGAGTATCTTTTTGAAGGTCAGAGCTTTAGAATCCAACAGTTCAATATGTACACTTTCATTAATATGTTTATCTTATGAAGGTAGTGAAACAGTTGGTTAAACTACTACCTGTTACCTTTTGGATTCAGACCAAATAATCACAGAGGCTTGAGCCGTAGGCAACATGGTAGGAAAATGCTATCATCCCTATCACAGGATGTTGGCTACTTCTTTCAGCATTCATAAAATTGAGGCACAGAGAGACAACCTGACTCATCTGAAAGTTGACAGGAAACAAAAGGAGAGGTGATGCAGCTTTGTCAAAGAAAGACAATTCCCCATGGACTCAGTCATCTGAGCTCTGAAGATCAGGTAACAATACAGTTTGACGAATTGCCACAAAATCTGTCTCATCCTAAAGTAGCAAGCTGAAAGGCAAAATATTGGCTTCTAGCAATTGGAATGGGTATATTCCAGAAGACCCAGGGTTTTTAGCAATATCTTATTCTTTGGCACTTCCCGTATACCTACTACAAGAAAAAGATGAAAAAACCTTCCCTTAAAAAATTCGAGTTCTAGTTAAACATGGCAAATTAACCCTAGGCTCCTCTTTGTCCTTGAATCCTACTAAAGTGATAGTTAAGGGGGATAAAAAGATATAAACCAAAAGGCAAAGCAAACAGGAGACAAAACAACTGCAGAGAAAATTTTTTTTTTAATTTTCAAGGATGGAAAATGGATGGAGTAATAGCAACTGACTTAGCAGATTTGAGAAACTTTTAGGAGCTTATAGAGGGACTTCCTGGTGGCACAGTGGTTAAGAATCCACCTGCCAATGTAGGGGACATGGGTTTGATCCCTGGTCCAGGAAGATCCAACAAGCCGCGGAGCAGCTAAGCCCGTGCGCCACAACTACTGAGCCTGCGCTCTAGAGCCAGGAAGCCACAACTACTGAAGCCTGCGGGCCTAGAGCCCATGCTCTGCAACAAAAGAAGCCACCACAATGAGAAGCCCACACACCACAATGAAGAGTAGCCCCCACTCGACGCAATTAGAGAAAGCCCGCGTGCAGCAACGAAGACCCAACGCAACCAAAAAAAAAAGCTTATATAGAGAGAATAATGACAGGAAATGAGCCAACACCATACATCACCACAAAAGGCTCATGGTTAGATATGATGTCAGGTAAGTGTTAGGTGTGAATTGGAATGCAGGTGGATTTATTGAGAGTCTAAATAGGGAGTAGGTGGACTTGCCAGCTCTCTTCCACAATCAAGCAGAACAAGTAACTACCCCTTAGTACTTTCCCAAAAGAAGCTGAAAGATCTATTCTTTGAGGAAACCTAAGCAACAAGAGTCTAGACTGAAGGATGCAATGACTACGGCAAAGTGTAAGACTGAAACAGGGATTAATGAAAATGTACATATTGAGTTGTCAGACTCTAAAGCGTTTTACTGTGACAAGAATTCTTCTCTGGAGAAACTGAACAGCTAGAGACAGAAAATACCCACAGAGTAAGTTTTTGGCATCCTCTGACCAAAAGGTAGTTTCAATATCTGTCCATCCCACAGTGAACCCAGGAGTCAGAAGCTTGATGCACACGTACACAACTTCTAACCCACTTTCTAGTGACTCATTTTTAATTATGCACAAAAAGCCCAGGATCATCAGATTTGAGGAACTCTTTAAATATCTAAGATGAGCATCAACTTAAACAAAAGGAACTCAGAGGAAGGAAAGACAGTGAAACCAGAAAAAAAAAGTTTATTCCTATAATTAATAACCTCGGACAGTCCCAAAAGGCCACACTCCCCATTCCATTCCCAACTCAGAAAAAAGCCAATGGTAGCCTGAGAAACATTAAAGACTGAGAAACCCTATCACATCTTTTCTTATATGTGTTAATTCCCTGTATTAACCAACCACTTACACTGAAAATGATGACATGGAAGTTAAGGGAAAAAAGAGAAAGACAGAGTAGCCCATATTTTGCATACATCAAGAAGTGAAATAAAAACAGTTGAGTTAGTTTTTTCCCTCATCTGGTAAGAACAAATTACATATGCCTGTATGAAATACAAATTATATAATTTCAGTGATTCTGCATATAAATTAAGTGTTCTTATATTTGCATTTAGAACTGGCTTTGTATAATATAAAGATGAATGATAAAATTTATGCTAACAATTAAAAATTATATATACATTTATACTTACTATGACACTAAATAGCAAATTAAAAACACTGACAATTTGAGAGAGAGACTACGGAATAGAGGGAAAGCTTATATTTTAGTACCTCTAATGGCACTTTTTTGAGCAATTCCCTATGCACCAAGTGATTTTAGTAGAATGAGAATTAGGAGAATTTTTCTAACTTCGCAATCAGTTTTTCTTGCATTTTTATATTTCAATAGCATGATACCCAGACACTCTGACTTGCTTTTCTGTGAGAAGAGTGTCTCTCCAAACTTCACCCCCTTCTCTAACATTTTACAAAGGGCAGTGGAGTGAAGCAGCAAGCACTCCACCGCACCCTACACACACACACACACACACACACACACGCACACACACCTCCAGCCATTCTGTTCTTCAGGTCCTGTGCTTAAGCTTTCGGACTCCTTTTGTTACCACAAAGGCAGCAATCACTAACTTACAGATGAAAGGGTGCCAAGACTGTGTAATGCTGCTACCATGAACTGACCCAATCCTGACCTGTTTTGCACAAACAGGCTATGCCAGTTCTGAAATTATCCACTAGAGTGTGCACTATTTATTTCCAATTCACTGAGGATGACTCATATTAGTGACATTTAAAGGCAATCTATTCCAACCCTCCAAACTCACCCAAATGCTCCACCTAAATTAAGCACTCAGTATTAGGGATCTCAAAAACAAAACAGAAGAGTTGTATGTAGTGGGTTGAGTGGCCAATGTTGAAGCAGCAACAACTACCTACCTTAGTCCAATGACAGGATAATTTCTTAATCTAAGAACTGTCAACCTAAGGATGAATGTGATGGGCAGCATATGCACCATGATTTATCTGTGTTACCTATACACACACACATACAATCCCCACTTCCGGGAAAAGATGAAGGAGTAAAGATGGATCTCAGGTCAGTAACCAGGAAGGAGAGATGTGACACAAGCAGCAGTCCTGTCCGACCACCAGAGCTGAGCCCTTCTTATGGTAGCCCTGGTCTCTCTGCTGCTGTGTATCAGAGCAAGGCAACTGCTTCAGAGTTTGTTAACTCAAAAGCAGGCTTACTTGTCAATGATGAATAAATAGGATGAGCTATTAACTGTGTGTCTTATGATACAGAGAAACCACGCATTCACCAAGAGTGAGGAGTTACCATCAGGAGATCAGCCTGCCTGTGACTCCACGCAACCTTCCACAGGGAGAGATGGGGAGGAACAAACACCTAATCTGGACAGCTGAGATTACTGATACTCATTATTAAGGAAATACAAATGGACTTTTCTCAGTAGTAATTTATGTGCAATGCTCATAATATCATTCATTCAGTACCTCTTCCTCAACTGAAATTCATGTGTTTAATACAGTTTTCTTTCCATAGTCTGTTGTCAGCACACTTAATGTCACTTGTTTTTTTTTGTAGTATTATGAAACCAAAATTTCTGTACAAATTCAACCTGTTTCACTTTATGGTAGTAACTGACTTGTTTACTTCTGTAGGGCTGGCCTCTTTTCCCCTGTCAATACTAACCCCAGAAATCTCTGAAACTATCATTGTTTCCCCATCAGCTAAGACGTTCCAGACCTATCTTGCTTTCCCCCCCACATTTAGCAGTAGACACCCTCAGTGAGACCTAGTGCATTTTGGAGAAACATAGTACAAAATTCCTGAAAGCCGGGTCCTAGTCTGCATTTCATAACATTCATATCACCATTGGCAGTAAACTGCCCAATATTAGAAGCTGTGTAAGTGATTTTAGTAGCTCAGGGGTAGACTTCCAAAGTCAGTACTTCAGCTACCTATGTGAACTAACTAGTGTTCACCAGGATTGTCACAACAGTGGGTGTTTACTGCAATGCACATTAATCTCTAGTGTAGGTACTCTGGTGGTAAAAAACTGAGTTAAATACAAAAACTTTTTCCTCTAAAATGGTAGAAACCCATAATGTGTCCATATCTATACACAGCCAAGCACAGGTCCATTTCTGGTTGATTTTTCCTACATTATCAAATACAGGATAGAAAATGTTATTAACACACTCTGGCAAAATGTCCCTTGGCTCTTGGTCTCAGTTAACAAAGAAGCAATTCAATGAAATGAAGTCCATCCACTTCACTGTTCTTACTAGTACTGCCCTTGGGGATGAAATATATATTCTGTACAGGTGACCAACGTATAGAGGGGTTGGGGTTTCCTTTGACTTTCCCTTTGTCCTAAATAGGATATTTTACTGCAGCTTTCTTAATTTTTTGTACCTGTTACATATCAGTTATGAATGTAGTAGTTAAATTTGTAACTTCATCCATAGGTTACAAACCCTTTTCTTGACAAAGAATATCTTTTTTTTTTAATTAAGCTTTTGAGTTGATTTCTGTTACTTCATACCAAAGGGTCTTAATTTTTAAAGGTTGTCTCAAGTAATCTGCTACTTGAATATGGAACATCCTTAGCATTTTAATCAAGGAAGTTCATGGATGGAAAAGCTGCTATTTTCTGACAAAAACCTACAGGATTCAGAATTCATTGGCACATTTTTAGCAAGCTAAATTGGAAACTTTAATCAGTGACTGAAAGTCTGACCATTTCTAAAGTATAGAAAAGTCAAAGGTCTGTGCTCTTCACAGGTCTCTTGCCTGAATTATTAATGATGGGAGAAGACAGTACACTCTTATAAAAATTTCTTTATGGGCTTTGTTTACAATTATTTCTCTGTCTGTCTGGATCTTCTGAGGGACCCTGCCTAGGGTGAATATTGACTTTAGGGCCTCTAAAATCTTCTGAGCTGCTTGTCTTTGGGATTCTCAGCCCAGGGAACTCAACAGCACAGCAACAGCCTTTAGGATAAACTAACTCACCCTGTTAGGCTTACAAAACTGGTCCATGCCCACGAGGTCGCCTGCTCCTGAGATCCCCATCTGGAACAAAGCTCTGTAGAGCAGAGGCCTTAATACAGATGCTTGCAGAGGCCAGAGAGCCATGTAAATTGATGCACTTGACTGCTGAAAAACAGTAAGGGAGGTGAGCTGTGGGGGACTGCTCCACATCTACCCACCTCCTGGCTCCCACCAAGCCAGATCTTAGGTTGTCAAACCTTCCTGTTTCTCAAGAGGAAATGGTTTATTTTAGAAATGTCAGATGAGTAGTATGGGATGTATCATGCCATCAACTCATGACGCATGATCTTCATTTGTTCTTTATTTTATTTTAGAGTTTTATCCCCTTCATCCCATATAATCCAATTTCTCTCCCCCTCCATATGCTTCCAACCTAAAGTATGTAATATTTGTACTTTCAATCCAACTTCAATATTTTTATTTGTATACGTATGTGTGAGAATCTTTAAAATACAAATATTACTGCTTGGGTATGTTTAACTTACATAAACAGTATAGGACTACAAAAATTATATTTTAGAGATCTATCCATGTGGCTAAATGTCTGCTTGGGTTATTCCTTGTGACTGCTGTGTACAGGTCAATAATTCGACCCAATTATTCCCTGTTTTTTTTTTGTTACCACAAATAATGCTGTGTTAAACATCTTCATAAAAACCTCATGGTGCACCATTGTGAGGGTTCCCTAGTGTTGAAAGTCTATATGGTAATTACTTAATTCCATTAGGTTATTACTTTACTGCTTTCAAAGTGACCATACCGTCTACGCGCTCCCCAGCAGGGCCAAACTCTCCACCTCCCCACATCCTCAGCAGTACTTGATATCCTCCTTTTTATATTTTGCTCTTCTGTAAACACTATCTCAGACTTTTGTGTTTTGTTGATTATTGTGAGGTTAACATCTCATCTCTGTATATTTTTAACTATTAGGGTATCTCTTAATCTTAATCTTTGCCATTTTTCTATAGTTTCTTTTTCTTGCTTCCTATAGGAATTTATCCTGTTTTAACAAAGATATTAATTCTTAGTCCTAAATATTCTATAGATCTTCTCCTGAAATATCACTATTTCCCAAATTTGTCAATGGCATCCTTTATTGTCTGTCATTAAGCGCTGACTGGAAAGCTGAAAGTGCACACCTTCCAGACTGCATTGCAGTTGTGAATGGCCAGATAACTAATTTTGATGTAATAAAATACAAACTACTATGTGTAAAATAAATAAGCTACAAGGATATATTGTATAACATGGGGAATATAACCAATATTTTATAATAACTATAAATGGAATATAACCTTTAAGAATTGTGAATCACTATGTTGTACACCTAAAACCCATATAATATTAAACATCAACCATACTGCAATAAAAAAAAGTATGACAAAGTTCAAACTCAGTGATAAATAAATGCACATTAAAACAAACAACAGGGCTTCCCTGGTGGCACAGTGGTTGAGAGTCCGCCTGCCGATGCAGGGGACACGGGTTTGTGCCCCGGTCTGGGAAGATCCCACATGCCGCGGAGCAGCTGGGCCCGTGAGCCATGGCCGCTGAGCCTGCGCGTCCGGAGCCTGTGCTCCGCGGCAGGAGAGGCCACAACAGTGAGAGGCCCACGTACCGCAAAAAAAAAAAAACAAAAAAAGTTGGAGCTTTCCAAAATTTGTTACCGATTTAGAAGTCTTTCCAATTCAAAGGATCCAAGGAGCTAGCCCTACAAATATTTGCTCCAGCTAGCCTATTTTAGAAAAGAGTAAACAACTCTTACCACTCTTATTTCCAGTGGACCATACAGGCAAGGATCCAGGAGGCTGACTGACATGGTAGGAACTTACCTTCCGCCAGCCTTAACTGCACTTGTAAAAATCAGTTTTTGAAAGCCAAAAAAACAGAGCCCCATCTTAGCCATTTCAGGGCGAGATTTCCTTTAATTCCCAATTAAGTAAGCTCATGCTACCATATATAAACCCAGCTGGTGTCCCCATAGGTGGCTGTCCATCCGGGAGCTGCTCAGCCTTTGAGACACAATTTCCCATGATTAATTTGGTAGTCTAATTCAGATATGAGATATGATCTGAACTTTCTGAGGACAGTGTGGTGGATCGCATGTATGCTGCTTCTGAGTCTAGCTCCCCAAGGAGTTACCCTTGGGTTGGTTCAGCTCTTTTACATGGCTCAGTTTCTCCCTCCAACAGTCCAGAACTCCCTCTGACAGTGCTCAGAGGACTGGATGATCAGGACTTATCTCCTGTATCCCTGGAAGAGCAGTATTTACTGAATAGTTGTAGTGGGATTCCCCTATAGAACCACTGCACATCTTCAGCAAGTGGTGTTGGGAAAGTTGGGCAGCCACATGTAAATCAGTGAAGCTAGAACACACCCTCACACCATACACAAAAGTAAACTCAAAATGTCTTAAAGACTTAAATGTAAGACAAGACACAATAAAACTCCTAGAAGAGAACATAGGCAATACTTTCTCTGACATTAATCATACCAATGTTTTCTTAGGTCAGCCAAAATAACAAATGGGACCTAATCAAACTTACAAGCTTTTGCACAGCAAAGAAAACATAAACAAAACAAAAAGACATCCTATGGACTGGGAGAAAATATTTTCAAATGATGCAGCCAACAAGGGCTCAATTTCCAAAATATACAAACAGCTACTACAATTCAATAACAAAAAAAACAAACAACCCAATCAAAAAATGGGCAGAAGACTTAAATAGACATTTCTCCTAAGAAGACACACAGATGGCCAAGTATGCACATGAAAAGATGCTAATCATTGCTAATTATTAGAGAAATGCAAATCAAAACTACCATGAGGTACCAGCTTACACCAGTCAGAATTGCCATCATTAAAAAGTCTACAAATAACAAATGCTGAAGACGGTGTGGAGCGAAGGGAACCCTCTTACACTGTTGGCAGGGATGTAAATTGGTGCAGCCCCTATGGAAAACAGTATGGAGGTTCCTCAAAAAATAAAAATAGATTTGCCACATGATCCAGCAATCCCACTCCTGGGTATATACCCAAAACTGTAATTTGAAAAGATACATGCACCCCTATGTTCATAGCAGCACTATTTACAACAGACAAGACATGGAAACAACCTAAATTTCCATTGACAGAGGAATGGATAAAGAAGATGTACATATATACAATGGAATACTACTCAGCCATTAAAAAGAATGAAATAATGCCATTTGCAGCAACATGGATAGACCAAGAGATTATCACACTAAGTGAAGTAAGTCAGAAAGAGAAAGACAAATACCATATGATATCACTTATATGTGGAATCTAAAATATGACACAAATGAAACAAAAACAGACTTACAGATATAGAGAACAGACTTGTGGTTGCCAAGGGGGAGGGCGAGCGGGGGAGGAAAGGACTGGGAGTTTGGAATTAGCAGATGCACACTATTATATATAGGATGGCTAAACAACAAGGTCCTACTGTATAGCACAGGGAACTATATTTAATAACCTGTGATAAACCATAATGGAAAAGAATATGAAAAGAATATATATATGTATAACTCAGTCACTTTGCTGTACAGCAGGAATTAAACACATTGTAAATCAACTATACTTCAATAAAATTTAAAAAAAAAAAGGAACCACTGCATGTCACGAGGATTGATCCTCAGACACTTCTAGTAGGTTCTCAGTCACCTGAGAACACCCTGTGGCCAGACGGAGCAAATGTCCCTTGTTCTTCAGAACTGAATAATCCAGTCTCATTTCCCTAGCAAAAGGTTTGTTTAGACCATATATTAACTGTTTTTTTTTTCCAATTTAAGGCAAATTTAACAAAAACCCAACCATTTATATTTCCCTGGGCCTCCTGCCCAGATCCCCCTAGGTCCCTGCCTAGGAAATGTACCAGTGCCCCTTAAAACTCTAAGTCTTAAGTGAAAACAGCTCAAATAAAATTCATCACTTAAAAGCAATGAGATCCAGATATCAGGAGAACTCTCTGGAACACCTGAGGAGTACTAAGAAGCCGGTGGGGTTCAACAGGGCCCGTGCTGGTACTCAGTGCCAGCTGGGAGTAGACACCAGGTGTCCTCTGGTGGGTATCTCTAATATCCTTTTGGCTATACCATGCATATGTTAACAAAATTAGTCAGTAGTTAATCTAAGAAAAAAATGGAAAATTTTATTTGAGCCAACCTGAGGATTATAACCCTAATGGCCCCTTACAAGATTAAGTAGGAAGATTATGTCCTAAGGAGGTCTGGTTAATCCAGATGCACAATACACACTAAAGGGGAGGGAGGAGGTCCAAACTGGCAGAGTAAAATTATATGTTTAAATTTTTCTTGTCTTGCTATAAAATATAAATTTTATTTCATCAGTTTCCAGCTCCCCGTTCTCAAATTTCTTACAAATTGCACCTCTTGGTACTTCCTTCTTGTCATTCCAAGAGAAGGTAACATGTGCTCTGGGCCCATGAACTTAAACCAGAAGCCTCTGTACACACCTGAGATATATTTAGATTACCAAGAAGCAAGACGTGAGGGTAGAAATTCTTTGATGTCACAGACCTGCATTTATGGTGGGAGAGGGGAGAGTATAATTGCCAATAAAGAAATGAGGACCAGAAAGAAGGAATCTCATTATTTTCAGCACAGTGCTGATGAAGAGACGAGTGACTGCCTATCAGCCAATCATTAGCCAATCATTTATCATCACTACACAGATCTGTATTTTTAATACGGATGTTCAGAAAAATAATCTAGACAAATAGGACATGCCACTTTATTTTTTAAACTCTGCCACACTTTGTGAAGTTCAGATGTCATTGGTTCACCTCTGCCATCTTCATCAAAAAACAAAAAATGAGCTTAAATGGAGCTTCAGTGGTTATGAGAAGCACAAAGTAAATGTTTTTAGAAAAATATATGGCAATCATTGGTAAGGGTTTATGTATTTAATCTGCCTCAATTTGTAACATTAAGGAGATATAACCTATTTTGAACTTAAAAACCCTTGATGAGAAGTGTTTGTGCTTCTGAGTAGAACAAATTTTTTTTTTTTTTTTTTTTTTTTGGTACTAGGGCCTCTCACTGTTGTGGCCTCTCCCGTTGCGGAGCACAGGCTCCGGACGCGCAGGCTCAGCGGCCGTGGCTCACGGGCCCAGCCGCTTCGCGGCATGTGGGATCCTCCCGGACCGGAGCACGAACCCGTGTCCCCTGCATCGGCAGGCGGACTCTCAACTATTGCACCACCAGGGAAGCCCTAGAACAGATACTTGACAAAGTCTGTTTGTGGTTTCTAAAACCTGATTTTTTTTTTTTTCTCAAGAACTCAACCATTGGATTTAAGTGCTATGTCTGAAGAAGAAAAGATATACGTTTCATGCACAATAAAATGTATGAATAAATAAATAACAGTATATTAATAACAATAAAGACCTTCTAGAACTACTTGTAATAATTAGCTTTCCAGGACTCTGGTCCATTTTAATCAGGGAAAAGTATAATCTCAGTTCTATTCTTTGGTTCATCATCTTGCAGAAAAAACAGTGGGTAGATATATCTTTAAAATAATCTTTATATATTAAATTAAAATTCCTCTTCTCAGGCTATCTGGAGTATTTGGGTCTGAGCTAATTATTTACAAGCCAAAGTCCACCTCCTCCTCTGCCTTCTTTTGTGGACTCTCCACTCAAGCCAAGTCTTAAAAACATCAACACCTTTAATGATAAACTTGCACCCCTGTTATGCTTCTGCCCCTGTTAGCCTAGCTCAGGATCTCCAGCACTGCCCAATACTGGGCTTCCCCCTTTGGCCACAGATTGTATGTTCAGAGCCTGGTAAAGTGAAGCATTAGCATCTTTTTTCTCTAAGAAATCACTGTCAACTTCCTGCTCTTACCCTTCACTAAGGTCTCCAGAGAATCACCTGAGATCACAATCCACGTCCTTCAATAAATCTGGCATTGCAGCCTTTTCTAAGGATTTTACCAAAACATCATTTTTTTAACTATCTATGCTTAAAAAATAATTTCTTACTTGAAAGATACAGGGCATGAGGTCAGTCTGTTTTTACTGGTATTTTGTAGTAATTAGACACTCTAGCAATTTTTTGATGGCAGTCACAGTGCCATGGGTTTTATTGTGAGAAGGATTAGTGGCTTCCTGGAAAAACAAAGGAAGTGTTACACTTACAAATCTTATTGAGGACTGTTTCCAGAAAATTGGCTAAGTTGATAAACACAGTACGGGAAGCCCTCATTATCTGAGACTTGGGAAAAGACCATTTAAAGTAAATCTCCTTAAATACTCTCAAGTGAAAAAAAGCAAGGTGCAAAGCAAAGTATGTACTAAATGAACATTTTTGTAAAATATATACGTATACATATATAGAATACCTCTGGAAGAGCCCCCAAGCAATTGGTAACCACAGTTGTTTGTGGGGAGAATGAGGTAAGTGGGAACAAGAGTGTCTTGAGACAGTTACACTCTGTGCCTTTTTGAATATTGTACCATGTGCTTTCATTATCTGTTTTTTAAAAAGGTAGCGAGTATCAGAATGTGAAAAATACCTCTGGTTGATACAAATCCAGAAGTTGGAACTTTAAGATCATTGGTCCCCTTGAAACAAGCTACATCTCAGTCACTGTGGCAGGATCCCAGGTGCTCCTTGCAGGCTTTAGATTGACACAGTGGCTGGGGCAGGGCAGGGGTTGGGGTTGGTGAGGAGGGTCCTGATTTTTTTCTTAAGCACCTTAAGAAAACTAGAAAAAAAGTGCCTTCCTGTTTTGAGGTTGGAAACCTTGATACAGAAAGTACAGGGAGGGACTTCCCTGGTGGCGCAGTGGTTAAGAATCCGCCTGCCAATGCAGGGAACATGTGTTCGAGCCCTGGTCTGGGAAGATCCCACATGCCGTGGAGCAACTAAGCTCGTGCACCACAACGACTGAGCCCGGGTGCCACAACTACTGAAGCCTGTGCGCCTAGAGCCCATGCTCCTCAACAAGAGAAGCCACCACAATGAGAAGCCTGTGCACCACAACAAAGAGTAGCCCCCACTTGCCACAACTAGAGAAAGCCTGCACGCAGCAACGAAGACACAATGCAGCCAAAAATAGATTAATTAATTTTTTAAAAAACACAAAAAAACAACAAACGAAAGTACAAGGACTCCATAATTTAGGTAAATAAATCTTGGACCAGCTTAGGATATCTGGCGCTACTTAAAGTGAAACTCTCAGAGCTGAGTCAGAAGGGAGAATGGGAATGTTGATTGGATGTTTGATGACATTAAGGAATCATTAACATTTTATATATGATAATGGTATCATAATTTTCTTAAGTGCTTTTCATTTAGAGATATTTAGTGAGCATTTATGGATGAAATGATGTGTGAGATTGGCTCTTAAGTAATCCAAAGAGGATTTTGGACATTTGTTGATAATTGTTGAAACTGAGTGATAAGTACATGAAGATTTGCTATTCTGTCCTCTAAATATTCTGTCCTCTAAATATTCTGTCCTCTAAATGTTTGGAATTTTCTATTAAAAGAGAAAGCAGAGGTGCACTTTGCACATTGTCTTTCAGTTATTGAAGCTGGTCAGTGAAGAGAGGAAGGAAGCTGAGGGCAGACTGTGAGTCTGCAAAATCCTGGAAGACAACCGCCAGGGCACCAAGGAAGACAAGGTGAAATAGACACAAGCATTTAGGGCTGCTCCACAGTTCTCAAGACAGGCACATGGGGAAGGAGTTCTTGGACAACACCCAAAAATCAATCACCACCATGTCATAGAGATGTTGGTGCCCCAGAGTATGAGTCAGGAGTAAGGCCAGCTGCAAGGAGAACACAGAAATGAGTGTGTTTGTCTCGGGGCCCAGAGGTGAGGCCAGGTGAAAATCCTGGGATTGGAGATAAAGGAAACCCAGCCATATTCAATTCAGGAATCAGCCAGTTTATTGCACACAATTAGCCCACAACACAGGTCAGTCAAAGGAGGGATAAGGGAGTAACAAGCCACTCCAAGGAGAAGCCAGGAAGGAGGCATCTCAGCACAAGCAGGTGTCTTTGGTCCAGCAATGGATCTTGGGACAAATGTGAGCAGGAAGTCGCCCTGGGCTCCCACAGGTAAGCCTGCAGAAGCATCCAATGGAACAGGCTCTCAGCCAGGCAGGGTGGGGTCCTCCAGAGAACAGGCTTCAACTCACTCTGCTCAGTGGTCTCTTGGAGTAAAGGTTACCCCAGGAAAGGGGGTCCCGAATCTATCAGGGGGTTCCTCTGATAGAGGAATCTATCAGAGATAGATAGAATCTAAAGGGGGTTCCTCCTTCTGTTCCAGAGATGTACATAGGCCATCAAACTTCTTATCTAAAGTAATATTCTTAGTTTATCCCTCTAAGACTAAACAACCAGCGTGGAAGTTCACATTGGCCACTACAACTCCATTTTGAAGTACTTAACATGTCTTAACTTAAATCCTAAACATATCACACAGGATGAGTAGGAATCATAATACGAAAGAAATCACATCAACAATTCTGCAGCCTGTGGAAGAAAAACCACATTCACAGAAAGACAGACAAAATGAAAAGGCAGAGGACTTTGTACCAGATGAAGGAACAAGATCAAACCCCAGAAAAACAACTAAATGCAGTGGAGATAGGCAACCTTCCAGAAAAAGAATTCAGAATAATGACAGTGAAGACGATCCAGGACCTTGGAAAAAGAATGGAGGCAAAGATCGAGAAGATGCAAGAAATGTGTTACAAAGACCTAGAAGAATTAAAGAACAAACAACTAGAAGAATTAAAGAAAAAACAAACAGAGATGAACAATACAATAACTGAAATGAAAAATACACTAGAAGGAATCAATAGCAGAATAGCTGAGGCAGAAGAACAGATAAGTGACCTGGAAGACAGAATGGTGGAATGCACTGCCGTGGAACAGAATAAAGAATGAAACGAAATGAAGACAGCCTAACATTAAACGCAACAACGTTTGCATTATGGGGGTCCGAGAAGGAGAAGAGAGAGACAGAGAAAGGACCCGAGAAAATATTTGAAGAGATTATTGTAGAAAATTTCCCTAACATGGGAAAGGAAATCGCCACCCAAGTCCAGGAAGCACAGAGAGTCCCAGGCAGGATAAATCCAAGGAGAAACAGGCCGAGACACATAGCAATCAAATTGACAAAAATTAAAGACAAAGAAAAATTATTGAAAGCAACAAGGGAGAAATGACAAATAACATACAAGGGAACTCCCATAAGTTTAACAGCTGATTTTTCAGAAGAAACTCTACAAGCCAGAAGGGAGTGGCATGATATACTTAATGGGATGAAAGGGAAGAACCTACAACCAAGATTACTCTACATGGCAAGGATCTCATTCAGATTCAACGGAGAAATCAAAAGCTTTACAGACAAGCAAAAGCTAAGAGAATTCAGCACCACCAAACCAGCTTTACAACAAATGCTACAGAAACTTCTCTAAGTGGGAAACATAAGAGAAGAAAAAGATCCACAAAAACAAACCCAAATCAATTAAGAAAATGGTAATAGGAGCATACATGTCGACAATCACCTTGAATGTAAATGGGTCAAATGCTCCAACCAAAAGACACAGACTGGATGAATGAATACAAAAACAGACCAGTAATATATGCTGTCTATAAGAAACCCACTTCAGACCTAGGGACACATACAGACTGAAAGTGAGGGGATGGAAAAACATATTCCATGCAAATGGAAATCACAAGAAAGCTGGAGTAGCAATACTCATATCAGAAAAAATAGACTTTAAAACAAAGAATGTTACAAGAGACAAGGAAAGACACTACATAATGATCAAGGGATCAATCCAAGAAGAAGATATAACAATTATAAATATATATGCACCCAACATAGGAGCACCTCAATACATAAGGCCATTGCTAACAGCTATAAAAGAGGAAATTGACAGTAACACAATAATAGTGGGGGACTTTAACACACCTCACTTACACCAATGGACAGATCATCCAAACAGAAAATTAATACAGAAACACAAGCTTTAAATGACACAATAGACCAGATAGACTTAATTGATATTTACAGGACATTCCATCCAAAAACAGCAGATTACACTTTCTTCTCAAGTGCACATGGAACATTCTCCAGGATAGACCACATCTTGGGTCACAAATCAAGCCTCGGTAAATTTAAGAAAACTGAAGTCATATCTAGCATCTTTTCCAATCCCAACGCTACGAGATTAGAAATCAATTACAGGGGAAAAAACGTAGAAAACATAAACACATGGAGGCTAAACAAGACGTTACTAATAACCAAGAGATCACTGAAGAAATCAAGGAGGAAATCACAAAATACCGAGAGACAAAGTACAGTGAAAACATGATGATTCAAAACTGACGGGATGCAACAAAAGCAACTCTAAGAGGGAAGTTTATAGCAATACAAGCCTACCTCAAGAAACATGAAAAATCTCAAATAAAATCTAACCTTACACCTAAAGAACTAGAGAAAGAAGAAAAAACAAAACCCAAAGTTAGTAGAAGGAAAGAAATCATAAAGATCAGAGCAGAAATAAATGAAATAGAAACAAAGAAAACAATAGCAAAGATCAATAAAACTAAAAGCTGGTTCTTTGAGACGGTAAACAAAATTGATAAATCATTAGCCAGACTCATCAAGAAAAAGAGGGAGAGGACTCAAATCAATAAAATTAGAAATGAAAAAGGAGACGTTACAATGGACAACGCAGAAATACAAAGCATCATAAGAGACTACTACAAGTAATACTATGCCAATAAAATGGACAACCTGGAAGAAAGGGACTAATTCTTAGAAAGGTAAAACTTTCCAAGACTGAACCAGGAAGGAATAGAAAATATGAACAGAACAATCACAAGTAATGAATTGAAACTGTGATTAAAAATTTTCCAACAAACAAAAGTCCAGGACTAGATGACTTCACAGGTGAGTTCTATCAAACATTTAGAGAAGAGCTAACACCCATCCTTCTCAAACTCTTCCAAAAATTGCAGAGGAAGGAACACTCCCAAAGTCATTCTATGAGGCTACCATCACCCTGATACCAAAACCAGACAAAGATACTACAAAAAAAGAAAATTACAGGCCAATATCACTGATGAATATAGATGCAAAAATCCTCAACAAAATGCTAGCAAACAGAATTCAACAACACGTTAAAAGGATCATACACCATGATCAAGCGGGATTTATCCCAGGGATGCAAGGATTCTTCAATATACGCAAGTCAATCAATATGATACACCATATTAACAAGTTGAAGAATAAAAACCATATGATCATCTAAATAGATCCAGAAAAAGCTTCTGACAAAATTCAACACCCAGTTATGATAAAAACTCTCCAGAAAGTGGGCATAGAGCTAACCTACTTTAACATAATAAAGGCCATATATGATAAACTCAGAGCAAACATTATTCTCAATGGTGAAAAATTAAAAGCATTTCCTCTAAGATCAGGAACAAGACAAGGTTGCCCACTCTCACCACTATTATTCAACATAGCTTTGGAAGTCCTAGCCACGGCAATCAGAGAAGAAAAAGAAATAAAAGGAATACAAATTGGAAAAGAAGATGTAAAACTGTCACTGCTTGCAGATGACTTGATACTATACATAGAGAATCCTAAATATGCCACCAGAAAACTCCTAGAGCTAATCAATGAATTTGGTAAAGTTACAGGATACAAAATTAATACACAGAAATCTCTTGCATTTCTATACACTAATAACAAAAGATCAGAAAGAGAAATTAAGGAAACAATCCTATTCACCATTGCAACAAAAAAAATAAAACACCTAGGAATAAACCTACCTAAGGAGGTAAGAGACCCGTACTCAGAAAACTATGACACTGATGAAAGAAATCAAAGATGACACAAACAGATGGAGAGATATACCATGTTCTTAGATTGGAAGAATCAATATTGTGAAGATGACTATACTACCCAAAGCAATCTACAGATTCAATGCAATCCCTATCAAATTACCAGTGGCATTTTTTACAGAACTAGAAAAAAAATCTTAAAATTTGTATGGAGACACAAAAGACCCCAAAAAGCGAAAGCAGTCTTGAGGGAAAAAAACGGAGTTGGAGGAATCAGACTCCCTGACTTCAGACTATACTACAAAGCTACAGTAATTAAGACAATATGGTACTGGCACAAAAACAGAAACATAGATAAATAGAACAAGATAGAAAGCCCAGAGATAAACCCACAAACCTATCGTCAAATAATCTATCACAAAGGAGGCAAGGATATACAATGGAGAAAAGACACTCTCTTAAATAAGTGGTGCTGGGAAAACTGGACAGCCACATGTAAAAGAATGAAATTAGAACACTCCCAAACACCATACACAAAAATAAACTCAAAATGGATTAGTGTCCTAAATGTAAGACCGGACACTATAAAGCTCTTAGAGGAAAACATAGGAAGAACACTCTTTGACATAAATCACAGCAAGATCTTTTTTGATCCACCTGCTAGAGTAATGGAAATAAAAACAAAAATAAACAAATGGGACCTACTTTTGCACAGCAAAGGAAACTACAAACAAGATGAAAAGACAACCCTCAGAATGGGAGAAAATATTTGCAAACAAATCAACAAAGGATTAATCTCCAAATGTATAAACAGTTCATGCAGGTCAATATCAAAAAATGAAACAACCCAATCCAAAAATGGGCAGAAGACCTAAATAGACATTTCTCCAAAGAAGACACACAGATGGCCAAGATGCACATGAAAATCTGCTCAACATCACTAATTATTAGAGAAATGCAAGTGAAATCTACAATGAGGTATCACCTCACACCACTTAGAATGGACATCATCAGAAAATCTACAAACAACAAATGCTGGAGAGGGTGTGGAGAAAAGGCAGTGTAAATTGATACAGCCACTATGGAGAACAGTATGGAGGTTCCTTAAAAAACTAAAAATAGAATTACCATATGACCCAGCAATCCCACTAATGGGCATATACCCAGAGAAAACCATAATTCAAAAAGACACATGCACCTCAATGTTCACTGCAGCACTATTTACAATAGTCAGGTCTTGTAAGCAACCTAAATGCCCATCAACAGATGAATTGATAAAGAAGATGTGGTACATATATACAATGGAATATTACTCAGCCACCAAAAGGAATAAAATTGGGTCATTTGTAGAGACGAGGACGGATCTAGAGACTGTGTACAGAGTGAAGTAAGTCAGAAAGAGAAAAACAAATATTGTATATTAACGCATATATGTGGAACCTAGAAAAATGGTACAGATGAACTGGTTTGCAGGGCAGAAATAAAGACACAGATGTAGAGAACAAACGTATGGACACCAAGTGGGGGAAATGGCGGGGTGGGGGCGGTGTGGCAGTGGTGGTTGTGGGATGAATTGGGAGATTGGGATTGATATATATACAGTAATATGTATAAAATAGATAACTAATAAGAACCTCCTATATAAAAATAAATAAAATCCAAAAAATAGAAAGAAATCACATCATAACACAGGCTTAAAATGGAAAGCTGTTAATTTCTGTATCACATTGGTCAAGTCAGAGGTAAAGTTCCAAGGCAAGTAGAGAGGCTGTGCAGCCGTCAGGGGTCCCTGTACACTTCATGGGCACAGGCTTCTCTCAGGCCCTGAGGCAGCCCCTTACCCTTACGGTCCAAGAGAGTAGAGCAGCAGGATGAAGGAAGAGACCAAAAAGTGGGCAAAGAGGGAGAGCCAGCTGTTTCTTAAGAAAGGTTCTTAGAAGCTTGCCACGAGGAAGTCTAAGACCAGACTGCATATGGCACCCATACATATCAGTACATTTTAGAGTCTGGGCAGAATCTGCCACCTATGAAAAACAAAGAACAGCACTCACCAAACTCTAAGTGAACATGTACAGACTGTCCAGAGACAGTAACCTCTTAAGAAGCAGAAAATCTCACCACTTTTTCCTGATTGCTTTCTATGGAAAAAAGGTGGCCCAGAAAGGCTTGAACAAGAACCTTTTTCTTACAGAAAGTCCTAAAACCAAATATTAAGAATATAGGCTTGGGACATTATGGTGAACAGTCATTTTTATACACACTTTGGGGTATTATCAGGGTACCAGAATTGATGAAAATCTTGTGATCAATATGCAGAGGGGCTGGTGGTGGGCTAGAATGCCCATAATGTTATCTGAGTTTTCTAAACACACTGATCTAATCCCAGCTAACCTCCCTCATTCCCCCTCCTTTCTCTTCAACTGTTCCACGGTTTCTCTAATTTGTTTTGGTTTTTAATGCAAGAATTAAAGTTAAATTAAAACTAAAATGGAATTAAATTTTAAATTAATTAACGGACTTAATTCAAGAATGAAAATTAAAGTGCACTCTGTCCTCTAGTCCACTGGTTTCTAAGTGTGGTCCCCACCAGCATCACTTGGGAACTGATTACAAATGCAAATTTTGGGGGCCCACCCCAGACCTACTGAATTCATCCAAGAAATTCTGAGGCACAATAAACTTTTGGAACCAGTTCTTTAGTCCAGTGATTTTCAACCCTGGCTGCACACTGAAATCACCTAGAAAACTTGGAGAAGTACCACTGTCTGGGTCCCATCCCCGAGGTTCCAATTTGATTGGTTTAGGACATGGTTTGGGGTCTGGGAACTTTTGAAATTCCTCACATGACTGTAAGGAGAAACCAGGGCTGAGAACCATTGCTCCGGCCGCTTATGTCATCTGAGTCTTTATGGCCAAATAAAGTCATTCAAATCAACTATGTCTTGGAGTGGTGGGGAACTAGTCTTCCTCCCAAACAGAGATGTTGAAGGTAGTGTAAGCTTTTCCCCGTCCCTGTAACTCAGGTGGGAAGGACTGAGTTCCTCCTTCACCATTAGCCTTGGTTGGAGCTCAGCCTGGCCCTCACTCTTCTTTCCCTGCATCTCCCCAGCCTTTTCTTGTTCTCCTTCCCCACCTAGCCTGTAGTTTTAGTCAGTTATGCTAATTGAGGTAGGGTGGGATAGGTACTTAATCAGTTTAGTCCAAGAAGACCACAGTGGAAAGAACATTATGTGTAAAACGTATTGCTTGGAGGGATAGTGAGGGAGAGGCAGAGGTAGATGTGAAAAAAAGAGTAAGGGGTATGATTCCATCCAAGTTTGGGTGGGGAGGTATTTTATTAAGGATTCCCAGATGGGGGAAGTAAGGGCTGAGGGCTGGAAAGCTGAAATTTGAGAAGGGCTGTTGGAAGGGAGGTGGGAAGTGCAATAATAATTGTTATTATCCTAATATACCAATTAGATTCAGAATTGTAATTATCCTCATACTACTATTGCTTTTTGAGGCAACCAGAGTTCTGTTCCCCAAATTGACTCCACCTTTACCCCCAGAGCCAATTAAAACCTTTCTGTATACATCAGTCCACACCACAATTTGCAACAGTGGGAGGGGTTAGCTGGGGGATGGGAAGGAGGAGGGAAGGAACTTACACAGATGTGTGAGGGGGATGGGCACACCAAGATGCTTTCTTCTATCAATCCATAAGTAATACCAAACAATTGTTTCATTACTAAAAGACTAGTCAAAATGCAATACCTCTTCCTGAATAAGTTTAAAGTATTTTAAAAACTGGGATTAAAAAGACGTTTCCAACATGATAAAGAGTATGTTAAATAAATAGCCAACCTCACACGTCACCAAAGATACTAGATGGTGTCACTAATTGGCAACAAATAGCACAGTCTACAAGCAAGGCCCAGAGCTAAACAATCGAGGTGAATTATCAAATTTAATCCATACAACAATCCTAAAGGCTGGGTTTCTTATTAATCCCTGTTTACTAAGTAGGAAACTGAGGCATAGAGAAGTTGGATAACTTGTCCAAAATCACATAACTGAAAGTAACAAAAATAGGATTTGAGCCCTGGGAAGCTGGCTCTGGTGGAAAGAAAGCTAGTGCTCCTGGAGAGGAGTGAGGGGAGAGTGTGGGGGAGGGCATCTGAGAGAATTTATTCCCCCTGACCTATTAATCCTTGCAGGGTTTAAGACAGGAATGACCTGATGGATAGTTTAAAAGAATCATTTTGGTGCCCAGGTGGAAGTGAACTATGGAAAGGTGCGGGTGGACCAAGGAGGTTAGGAGGCTGTCACAACTGTCCAGATGGGATACGTGTGAGGTTTAGATTAGGGTTGTAGCAATAGACATGCTAAAGAGTTGGATATGTGAAATATTTTGCTAAGGAAAAATACCGATTGACAACAGGATGAGAATGTGACCCAGCCCCCATCATTTCCCCTGGGCCACAGTGATTCAGATAGGAAAAAAAGAAACAGGCCAATCATTGGCCACTGGCATTTTCCCTTAATGTTTGATGAAGAAAAAAATTACTCAGGTCCTTTAGCTGGAATGAAGGAAAGCTTAGAACTTAAATCCCCCTGAAGAAGAGAAAGAAAGTCCCTTAAAGCAAATGGTCCTTGAGAGAAGCTGAAATATGCAGATTATAATATATACTGTTACCTCTAGTCCTAGGAAACTGGGGCTGCCTTCTCTTTAGCACTTAAAGACATGAGAAGCCCAGGGACCTTCCCAGCTTTTCAAATTGCACTTCTAATCTATTGGTGAGTTCTGAAATCAAATTAGTGTGTGAGACCAGCATTTTTTCTAATAAAATATAATAAAATAAAATTATAGTGTTATTACTCGTCATAGGTATTGTCTCAGAAAACTTTTGTTTCAACAATACAAACACCTGTTAAGGTGGATTGGGGTGGTCCCCACCTAGGCCCAGTGTCAGAGAAGGGCAAGGAGACCCCTGAAATAAAATCATATGGATCAAAAGTGAATAACAACAACAACAAAACACCACAACTGGGCTGTCCCTCATCTCCAATGGAGTTGGAAAGAAATGGGAGATGACAATTCTGTTAGGGAACCATTAACCGAAACCGCTCGCACTGGCCAGGCACGATGAGTTGTCTCACCACAGGAGGTCCCGATAAAGAACATGCTGCTGCCACTGAAAACTAACCAGGAGAATTCGGGATGGGCCAAAAGGAAGGAGGAGACGCCATCCCATAATATTGTCCTACCAACTTCCCAGAATCCTTTGCTCTAGACTCCAGCTTGGCTGAGAGATATTGGCGCCACCAGGAAGGACCCTGAGTCAGACCAAATATGGGCCAAGCAAGATGATTGGCCAGAGACAACCCGGAAACTAACCTATTACCATAAAACCTGAGACTGCGAGCCACGTGGCAGAGCAGTTCTCCTGGGTTCCCTTACCCTGCAGCTCTCCGCCCAGCCATAGCCCCTTCCCAATACAGTAAGTCCCCTACATACAAACGAGTTCTGTTCTGAGAGCACGTTCGTAAGTCCAATTTATTCGTAAGTCCAACAAAGTTAGCCTACGTACCCAACTAACACAATCGGCTATACAGTAATGTACTGTAATAGGTTTATAATACTTTTCACACAAATAATACATAAAAAGCAGACACACAAACTAAAGAAAACATTTTTAATCCTACAGTACAGTACCTTGAAAAGTACAGTAGTACAGTACAACAGCTGGCGTAGAGGGGCTGGCATTGAGTGAACAGGCAAGAAGAGTTACTGACTGGAGGAGGGAGAGGAGGTGGGAGATGGTAGAGCTGAAGGATCGTCAGCAATAGGAGATGGAGGGCAAGCTGCAGTTTCATTCACACCTGACGTTGACTGCACGGTTCTGGTTCCTTGCTGGATTCAATTCTGTCTACTCTCTTGAAAAAACGATCCAGTGATGTCTGGGTAGTAGCTCTTTTTTTCTCGTCATAGATGACACGGTCGTGCTGGATTACATTCTGATCGGCTGCTGCAACCTTCATGTACCGTTCTACGTTCGAGTCCTATGACTCAAAAACTAACAGTGCCTCCTCAAGTAAAGAAAATCCCCTTGCCATTTCCTGTGTTGTGAATCTCTTTGGTTCTTCAGTTACTTCTTCTTCCTATTGTCTCTCTTTGTCCCTTCTCTGCGCCTGCAGTTCCATCAGGACTTCATTAGTAAGCTCCTCGTGTTGCACAGCAAGTTCCATCATTATCACTTGGCGCTTCTTAGCAGTACCAACTACATCACCGCTGCTTTTACGCTTGCTTCTGGACAACTTGGGCTTGAAATAAAGATACTATACTACTGTACTCTATACGGTACTGTACAGTAAAATACACAAAAGCACAACCACTTGTAGAGGATGCACGTACGTGACAATGTATGCCAGACATGTAAACTAACTTACGTGATTGGACATGCGAACGTACATTCGCATCTTTGAAAGTTTACAACTTGAAGGTTCTTATGTAGGGGACTTACTGTAAAGTCTTTTGCTTTGTCAGTACATATGTCTCCTCAGGCAATTCATTTCTGAGTGTTAGACAAGAGCCCACTCTTCGGCCCTGGAAGGGGTCCCTCTTCCTGCAACAATTCTGGGTCTCTTTGGAAAGGAAGTCAAAGTCAGAGTCCAGAACATGTCCCAACCCAGCATTCCTAGGACAGATGCCACCTTGGAAGTGGCTGACTCAGTAAAATTTTAAAAATACAACCCGAAAGCCCCTGAATGGTTTGAAAAGGAGCCATCATGAGCATTTAAGACTGGGGTGTGGGAAACTGCAGTCTAGGACAGCGTGGGTGTGATGGGGGGAGGGGCACAAATTACAGATAGGTTGTGAGAGGATCCAGTGTTCCAAACAGTCATTTCCCTCCTTATATAATTGATTCCAGAAGGTCCAGAATCTTAGAGAAACTGTTACTGGACCAAACTTGGGTCTGCTCACGCGTGTGTAGTAAAGCCAATCTATTGACAACGAGTTGTGGTAGAGGGAAGTGCAACGTTAACTGCAGGACACCAAGCAAGGAGTCCAGGACAGATACTCTCTGACTGACCCTATTGGCACCTTTTTGGCCATCATATATACAATACCACTTTGACAACCACCCAATATGCCAATTATTGAACATTCTTATTAGGACAAACCACTAACACTACCTCAGTGAAAGGTTCTTTGTCTTTCAAGAAAGTAAAAATAAAAAACAGTTCTTTCCCAGTACATTTGTCTCTCTCATTTAACTTTCATGTCAAAATATCTCACTCTGGCATCTCATTCTTCTTTTTCCCCAGACAGTTATCATTATCAGGAATTATACTACAGAAAAGGCATGAAATTATGAAAAAGGCATTGTTCCTATCCACAAAATGTAATAATTTAATTTATAATCTAAAACTCCCCATTGTATATACTACAGAATAAATGCAGTGTAGTCTCTAATCATCACAGCTGTTTGGCTGAGAGATATAATTATCCCCAAGTAAAGACTGAAAAACTGAGGCTTTAAAGTGCTTAATAACACCCCCTACACCCCATAGTTATTTAGCTGCAAGGTCTACAAAATACACCTTCAAATCAATTAAAATTGCTTAGCTACAAAGTCTACAGAATTGTCTCTTCTTGGGTCATTCTGACATTTCTCACATCAGAGATCTCATTCATCTCACAGGACGTTTCTAGGAAGGGATGAGTTCCTGATGGACAGATGGTTAGGGGGCCACCATTATCACCTTCTCTGGGGAGCTCAGGACTAAAGAATGGACACAAAGGCTCCACACAGGAGAAATTACTGTGTATGTAGATGAGGGCATCATTACTAACATCAAAAAACTTGATTTCTTCCAACTCAATATCTAGAAAAATTCCTACTTGGCTAAGGCCAGGGCTTGCAGGAATTCTGGTTTCTGGGATGGAGCAGGTATAGATTATTCCCGCCTTCATGCTGATGATCCAGAAGCCATGTTCAGAGGAAAAACCGCTCTTCCTCTTCCTGTCAACCGATTTTTTGCAGACCCCCAGAGCCCACTCATTCCCCTCTCCCACTTCTACCACCCAGTAATGACAGCCAGAGGAGAAGCATGGAGTGCCCAGGATACAAGCCCAGTATGCAAATCTCTGGGGATCTTCCATCAGGTTCCGGCAGATCTTTCCACACTGGACACTCCTTAGGTCATCAGAGAGGACAAGAAAGGGGTTGGCGGTGGCTACATCCAGAGTTATGTCCTCCCAGAACTTCAGGTACTCGTCATTCACATGCAGACCCTGCTCCAGTTGGGAACCATGCTGTGTGATGAGAAGAATCAGTTCTCCAACTTGCCATTCCTCCAAAGGAGGATTCTCATTGACGCCTCGACATATGGGACAGATCAATTTCAGATCCTTCTGTTCTTCCATCCAACTTTGCATGCAATCAAAGCAGAAAGTGTGGGCACAGGAGAGAGCAATGGGGTTGAGGAAAACCTCCTGACAGACTGGACAGGCTGCCTCCTCTTGCAGATGGTTGGCCATGGCCCCTGAAGTTCACTCTTTAGCAGAATTGATCTGAAGCGGCCCTTTATTAGCTTCTGGGAGCGATCGGGAGCTTTCAGTACCTGATCTGCTCTTCAGTAGTCAGGATGTACCTAAATCCAATACAAAAATTAAATAATGTAAACCTTTCTGTAGTTTAGACATGAAAGTGACACTAAGTCAACAGAGAATCATAGCAAAGGCACTGTCTGTGAGGAAAACTATCCAAAATTTAAGTGATCACAAGAAAGAGAAATAGGACAGTTGGACATTGTCTTTTCATGGGGGCCAGCTTACCTTGTCTGGAGACTTCCGGGTGAAGTCTTGTCTGCTCTGACCACAGTTTCTCCCCGTAGGAGGTGAGCCAAACTGGGTCTTTTTTTTTTTTCCCAACTGGGTCTTTAACAGGAACCAGGAGCACAGTCTTTACCCCCTAAACAGCATTACTTTGTAAGTCACTTGCAGTTGAAGAAAAAGAATTTCCACACCTAAATACAATCATTAAAAAAAGGCCACCTACTGAATGGGAGAAGGCATTTTATATATCTGATAAGGGGTTAACATCCAAAACATACAAAGAACCCATACAACTCAACATCAAAACGAAAAACCCAGTTTAAAAAATGGGCAGAGGGGCTTCCCTGGTGGCGCAGTGGTTGAGAGTCCGCCTGCCGATGCAGGGGACACAGGTTCGAGCCCCGGTCCGGGAAGATCCCACATGCTGTGGAGCAGCTGGGCCCGTGAGCCATGGCCGCTAAGCCTGCGCCTCCGGAGCCTGTGCTCCGCAACGGGAGAGGCCACAACAGTGAGAGGCCCCCGCACCGCAAAAAAAAAAAAAAAAAGTGGGCAGAGGATCTGAATAGACATTTTTCCAAAGAAGACATAAAAATGACCAACAGGCACATGAAAATATGCTCAACATTGCTAATCATCAGGGAAACGCAAATCAAAACCACAATATCACCTCACACCTGTTCAAATGGCAATCATCAAAAAATCTACAAACATGGTACAGCCACTATGGAGAACACTATGTAGGTTCCTTAAAAAATTAAAAATAGAGCTACCATATGATCCAGCAATCCCACTCCTAGGCACATATTCAGAGAAAAGCATGGTTCACAAGGATACATGTACCCCAATGTTCACTGCAGCACTGTTTACAGTAGCCAAGGCATGCGAGCAACCTAAATGTCCATCAACAGATGAATGGATAAAGAAGATGTGGTACATAAACACAATGGAATATTACTCAGCCATTGTAAAGAATGAAATAATGCCATTTGCAGCAACATGGATGGACCTGGAGATTATCATACTAAGTGAAGTAAGTCAGGCAGAGAAAGACAGACATCATATGATATTGCTTATATGTGGAATCTAAAAAAAAAAAAAAATGATAAAAATGAACTTACTTACAAAACAGAAGCAGATTCAAAGACTTAGAGAATGAACTTATGGTTACCAAAGGGGAATGGATTGGGGGCAGAGATAGATTGGGAGTTTGGTATTGACATGTACACACTGCTGTATTTAAAATAGATAACCAACAAGGACCTACAGTAATAAATAAATAAATAATCTACAAACAACAAATGTTGGTGAGGATGTGGAGAAAAGGGAACACTTGTGCACTGTTGGTGGGAATGTAAATTGGTGCAGCCATTATGGAAAACAGTATGGAGTTTCCTCAAACAATTAAAAATAAGACTACCATATGATCCAGCAATTCCACTCCTGGGTATTCAAAAGATAATTATAGCTAATGAGAGAGAAATGGGATAGTGGAAACAACCCAGACAGAAATGATTGCTTACATTGATTTGGGGACTTTCAGCTGATTCCCTGAAGCTCTGAAGTCTGCACTTTTACCTCTCCAGGCTTCTTGGTGAAGTGAGTGGGAGCTCTGGCAATCTGGCTTTTTATAGTGCCTGGGGCACAGTCCCCGCCCACAATCAGGATCAAAGTCTAGGTCTCAAATCTTATCAAGTGAACTTACTCTTCCGAGGCAAGATGATGGCATGAAATCACATGCCAAATTTCAGTACTACAGTTATCCTCTTTGAGTTCAACTAGCGAACCTACTGCCATCTGAATGAGATTATCTAATTTCAGAGCTCAACTTTAAACAACAAAATGTTTTAGAGATCAAATACAGAAACACACTACTGAAATCTAATCAAGTCTTGCCTAATGTAATCACATCTCTAGTACAGCTGTTAATGAACAGTATCTAGAAGGGTTTTCATATCCTTTGATTCAGCAATTCCTCTCTTGGAGGGTAGTTATTGAACAGGATAAGAAAGAGAGCAGCCAGGTAAGCCTGTTGCCCTGCCATATTAATAAAACCTCCCTTTACTTTAAGAGAGTTCTAGTTTAAACAATAAATTATATAGTGTCTGTATTGGAAGTAGAAAGAGCAATGAAAATCATAATGAAGGAGAGCTAAGACACAATCATCAAAAAAGATGAAAACTCTAATTTAAAAAGATACATGCACCCCAATGTTCATGGCAGCACTATCTACAATAGCCAAGACATGGAAGCAACCGAAGTGCCCATCAACAGATGATTGGTTTAAGACAATGTGACATATACATATATATATACTGGAATATTAGTAATAAAAAAGAATGAAATAATGCCATTTGCAACAACATGGATGGACCTAGAGATTATCATACAAAGTGAAGTCAGAGAAAGACAAATATCATACGAAATGGCTTATATGTAGATTCTAAAAAAAAAAAAAGATACAAATGAACTTATTTACAAAACAGAAATAGACCCACAGACATAGAAAACAAACATATGGTTACCCAAGAGGAAAGGGAGTAGGGAAGGGATAAATTAAGAGTATGGGATTAACAGATACAAACTACTGTATGTAAAATAGATAACAGATAAGCAATAAAGATTTACTGTCTAGCACAGAGAACTCTATTCAATATCTTATGATAAGCTACCATGGAAAATAATCTGAAAAAAAGTATATATATAACTGAATCACTTTGCTGTACACATGAAACACAATATTGTAAATCAACTACCCTTCAATTCTTAAAAAATTAATTAAAAATAAATCATAAAGGGAGTTGGAAGGTCAATGAATTCCTGTTGCTAAGGGCAATCTAAGAGTAAACACTTCCCTGCAATACATGCATTCTGAATAACCTCCCATTTCCCAGAAGTTTCTTGTCCTTCTTGCAAGGGCAACTGCACATCTTTCATTGTATTTTTATCTGTTGGCTGATTCCATTTTCATAAGTTAAACATCTACAGCAGTGGGTCTCAAACTTTTTAAAATCTTCATCTCAAGACCCTTGACACTCTTAAACCTGAGAACCCCAAAAATCTTTGTGTTTATGTGAATTTTATTTCTCCATATACACACCATTAGAAATTCAAACTGAGGGAAATTTTTAAATAATTTATTTAATTCATTTAAAATAAAACCATTATATGTTAACATAAATAGCACAGTTTTATGAAAAAATAACTTTATTTTCCTTCCAAAAAAAATAATAATTAGTGAGTAGAATACCACTCTTTTGCATGTTTGCAAATCACTGTAGTTCCTGCTTAACAGAAGACAGATGGATTCTCACATCTGCCTCTGCTGATCTGTTGCGATACGTTGTTTTGGTTGAACTATGTGAAGAAAATTTGGCTTCCCACAGATATTTAGCTGGAAAGCGAAGAACTTGTCCTAATTAGTATTAGATGTCCTAACAGGGCCTCTAATGGTCAGGACCCCTCTGACCATTATTGGAGGACCATTGCTCTACATCAAATTTCATAACTCCAAGAGACAGCCCCAAATCTTAGTCTCTTGGCAACCAAAGACCCTAATGACAAACCCAACCATCCTTTTGTATGGCTTCTGCAATCTCAGAACTAATTCATATGACGTAGCTAAATATGAATCATTTTCCTACCTTTGCCCAATTATGATGAGGTTCCTTTCTTTTTTTTTTTTCCTATTTAAATTATTTAACTGCGATGACGATGCCAAATCAGGTTGTTCTCTATAGCACTGTCTGATATCTAATAGGCCCTCAACAGATGCTTAACTATGACAAAAAGCATCATCTCTCATTGATGTACATTTTTCAGCCAGCTCTGATTGTGGCTTGATTATATAATAACTGACTCGCTGCTGCCTCTGAGTCTTTGTCTGCTGGGAGAAATATTTCTTCCCCAGAAATACTTTAATTCCAGATTCTTCATTACTACCATAATGCTGAGTTCAGGAAGAAATGTCATGTTTAAAATTTTCAGGTACTGGAAATATTTGGAGCCACTTATCTGTAATGTCTTAATACGCTCATGACAACATATCAAAAATGTGCATGAAGATTTTTTTTAATTTTTAGAATAATTTTTAATTATCATTAGTGCTTCTAAAAGTTAAGATTAAATCACAAAATGAGCTTGCGTCTGTAGCTTCCTGATTAAAAAAGAAATTGACTTTCACACCTGCTAGTTAGATAAGATGCAGCTTCTGGTGAGGGAGGGGGACAT
Source organism: Lagenorhynchus albirostris (assembly GCF_949774975.1). NCBI lineage: Eukaryota > Metazoa > Chordata > Mammalia > Artiodactyla > Delphinidae > Lagenorhynchus > Lagenorhynchus albirostris. The sequence goes on from NC_083106.1 coordinate 46,641,773, forward strand.
AGTCAGCCCTGTCGGGAATCTAACATCCCTACAAGAAGATGAAGTGTTTGCTTAAACCACAGTTCACATTTTTCATAAGGCAGCAGCTGTAGTGGGGCAACTTTTCACAATTAGCTTCCATACCCTGGCATGGGACTTGACTCCTCTCTTCTCTGCAGCCCTGTTATACATTAAAGTGGACCCTTCTGTGTATCTGATAGAAGATGGAGGGCACCTCTCTGAATTATTAACGCCACTAAAGCCCACTAATGGTGCTCTGTGCTCTCCTCTTCAAAAGGAGCCATGCTTTGCAGACCCGGTGAGCTCCACGAAGAGAATATTTTAGGCATTTTAGAATATGTAGAATGTTGCACTTCTGCACTTATTGTAAAGGACAGACTCTACAAAAAATGTCAAGGATAATGAGACTCCATAGTTATATACTTGATAATATGTAATCCATACTCTAGTCCTATTCAGGACCTCTTATATTTCGTTCCTCTTGTGGGTTTTTTTGTCAAAAATATTGAGAAAAAAATTGAATAATGTTTATGTGTTTTATTCACAAAGTGTGTTCCTATCTGGATAAGAACTGGCCACAGAGTTGCTTATCTACAGCAAATTATCTGTAAAAATAGCAAGTTCTAATCTGGGTCTCTATGTAAATTTCAATGACCCTAGGCCACGCACCCTCAAGTAAAGAAGTAATGCTTAGTCACCCCAAGTAGCCTCACCCTTCTGTCACCTTGTAGGTACCAGAGTCTAAGCAGAGGCCATAGGGGGTCAGTGTGAATTTGCGTGAGTGGTGAGTGTGCAGGAACAATGACAATCATGTGACCCTGCCTCTGGTGCTATTTATCTTTGCGATTTCTAGAGCCAAGTATAAGTGTTTTCAGATTATCCATATGTTTTCTCCTCTGGTTTAGGGCTGATGAAATATTTTTACGTAGGTGAGGAAGCCCGAGTCAAAATAAATTTCCTTTCCCCCTAACTATCTGACATTCAATGGTTTTTTGGGGTTTTTTTGGTTTTTGATATTATTGAACGCAGCCTGCAAATCTCTTCAAAAGACCTGAGCCGCCCCGCCCCGCCCTCGGGAAATCCAGATAATCAAGGCAAGCCGCCAGTAGTCCCGACCCCGGGCAGGGCTCATCAGCCTCCCGGAGGTCAGAGACTGCAAATCAGGCTCAGGAATAAGGCGAAGATCCAGCCTTGATAACTGCGTCCTCCCCCAAGGCATCCTCCTTGGTGGCTGCCCACTGCTTTCGGATACAGACCAAAATGCTGCCCCTCTCTCTAGCCTCATCTTCTGAAATCCACAAACCCTCCTTTCAGTCCTTTCCCCGTGCTCCCTGCTAATTCAGGACAGGTCAGTTCTCTCTGGCTGGAACCAGGTTCAGCCAGCCACCCAGCTAACACCTAGTCATGGTTCAGATACAGCTGGAGTGTCAGTTCTTCTGGGGAGTGTTCCCCAGACTAGGTCAGAAACCCAGTTTTTTGTTTGTTTGTTTGTTTGTTTTTCTTGGCTGCAGGCAGGATTTTAGTTCCCCGGCCAGGGATTGAACCATGCCCCCTGCAGTGGAGGCACACAGTCTTAACCACTGGATTGCCAGGGAAGTCAGCCCAATTATATCCTCTCATAGCACCCTGCATACTTCCTCCAAGAAAGTTATCACTATGTTAGGTTTCATTTATGGATGTGATCTCTTGATTCATCCGAGGTCCCTCACATTATTAAATAACACTTACTGAGCACTTTTACTGTGTTGCCAGGCATTTTTCTAAGTATGTCACGTTTTCTAGCATTGAATCCTTGCAGCTCAGAAGGTAGGTGCTGTTATCATTTTAACTTCTCAGATGATGAATTTAAAGTTCTACTGTCACCAAGCTGTGTGACCCTGGTGTGTTACTAAACTTCTCTTGATCGCCTACCTCTAGTCTTTCACAGGAGACAGAAATAAACTTCTACCCTGTTAAAATCAGTGTATTTTATGCACACAATCCAATCCAATTAAAGCTCAATTAAAATAGGTGCTAACCTAATTCTTTAGCTTCTAGAACTATATGGATCCATGCTATCTTGATAGTCTCATCAGACTTCATTCGGGGATTGAAAACCCTGGATCCCAGCTATATTTTCTCCCATATTTTGCATTTAGTTAATCATCTAACTGAAGAGACGAATGTGACTCATTGGCTTATCTATACTTCTAAATGTGCTTGTCTACCTGGACATTAACTCTTCAGTTTTTTTTACAGTTCTATTAGTGAGTTCTTTGGCATGGTATCATTGCAAGACAAGAAATGGCAATGACTAGCAGAGTCAGCCCAGTTCTGTGTACGCAGTGTAGGATACCTTATGCAGTCCAATGTTTCAATTACTATAAACACAATACGCTGTGCTGCCCGTTGTCATGAGGTAAGTCCAAATAAACTAACCAAAATAACTGTCCTTCTTCAGAAGAGCCAGCTGCACCCTAAGCCTTGCACACAAACATGCAATGATTGCCTGCCATCTTTGAGATATGCACACTGTTAAATACTGAGGCGATCCCAAAACAGGAATGACACTGCTGATGCCCTATATGTTACAGCACCATTAAGGGAAGTAAGACAAATATTTGAGAAAGTAAATAATGAAGCGAAGTAGATAAGACGACCTGTGGTATGTACCGGACTGCTGGTTACTCCTACATCTTTTTTTGTTTGTTTGTTTGTTTGTTTGCAGTGCGCAGGCCTCTCACTGCTGTGGCCTCTCCTGCCGTGGAGCACAGGCTCCGGACGTGCAGGCCCAGCGGCCATGGCCCATGGGCCCAGCCGCTCCACGGCATGTGGGATCCTCCCGGACCGGGGCATGAACCCGTGTCCCCTGCATCGGCAGGTGGACCCTCAACCACTGTGCCACCAGGGAAGCCCCTCATACATCTTTAAACCACATCTACATATAGATAACAGAGGACAACATGTTTTGGTCTGTTTTTAGACATCTTCTTTTCAGAACCTTCATACCAATTAATGCTCATTTCTTAAAATAGTATCAAAGACTTTTGAAAGCAATGTCAACTAATCTATTCTACATGAAGGTTAGGGAGGTAATTGGTATAGCTTTATTTCCTAACCAAGCTCTCTTCCCACCCTAAAATAATTCCAATTATCCATGACTGTCCACAGGAAGTGTCCAACAAGTATTACAGATTGATAGTTTGTAATGAATTTCTTTATTGATTCATGTACTCCTACCACAAATAATGTACTACTATACCTCTGTCTCCCATGCCCCTACCATAGGTGCCAGGGAGACATCTAAGTGTCTCTATAGATTTGAGGTATCTACAGTTCTGGATCTCAAGGGAAGGATGTGGGCTGCAGTCTTGGACATAGAAGGGGTTAGCATGGACATGTAAATGGTAACTGGAAGACAGGGACTGATTGGGATTGTCCACAAATCCATGCAGAATAGAAAGGAGGGCCTAGAGCAGAACCCTGAGAAACACCAGCAGTTAAGGAAGGGGAAAAGCAACCCCCAAGAGATTATGTTAAAGACACTGAGGAAAGAGATCCCTGCAATTGACAACACAATTCTGGAATCCAAAGGCCTCCATCCAGTCCAATGGAAGCAACTCTGAGAAGGCCTAGCAGTTCAGCCTAAGTGGGGCCAGAAGAGTGAGTCAGGCCATGAAAAGCCAAAGCCAGGTGTTCCAGGGGACAGTGTAATTGGACACAGGTCTGAACTCTCAATGGACAAAGAGGTCTGGACTAAAGAATATTAGTCCAAGTGAAAAAGGTCAGGCGGCCACACATACTTTCAAACGGAGGTCAGAGCAAAGCTCCCAATTCAAGGACACAAATCCAGATAGGAGGAAAGGGTGGGAAAGTGTGATCGTAGATATGCGTCTACTTAAGTTATTAAATCTCAGTGTAATAAAGTGCTGTACACAATTTATGCATAACATCTCTCCTTTCCTCTAAGAACTTCTATTCTGGGGAAATTCTTAAAAAAAAAAAAAAAAAAAATCTGTTACTGGTGTTGACCAAGGTCTCCTCTGCTAGTGTTTAAGAATGAGCAGCATACTAGAAATTATTTATTTCCTTATTAATGAAGTAGTCACAGTTTTAAAATCTTCAACAAAACTTTAAAATCTTCAACAAAACTATCCCAGATGTCTGTCTCTTCTGTAATAAAACATTTAAATTATCTTACATATATTTTAGGGCTATTGGGAAATAATAAGTTTTAGGGGAGATATTATGCAAAAAAACTTAAAAATGCTTTAAAATAACCAAAGAACGTTCACCTAATTAAACATGGCCTTGAGGGTATACACTGATTCTCAAATTAGTCCAGATATGATGTTGAAAAGTCAAATCACAAAGTATATCCAGCTTGTGCTTATGAAATGTCCAGAGGACTTATCTGTAGGTTGCCCAGAGTGATCTTGTGTCAGGGATTAATAAAAACTGAAGCACAGGGAGGTCAGCACATCATATAACTGAAAGATTATTCCATGTACTGAAGAAGAGTTTTGAAGTGCAGATTTTTTTTCAGGCTTAAATTAAAGAAGATTAAGATTCTTTGGTGTCAGTATAGTTCAAGTAACTTCAGTTACTGATTCGGCAAAACCAAGTTTATGTAGGGAAATCATTTCCTAGGAGGATAACCTCTTCCTTTGACTGGGCTGGAAAAAACAACACTCCTGTCCAGAGATTCCATCTCTTCCCAGTCAGTTGCCCCTGCAAGGCTGAGAGGCAGGAATCTTCATCGCACACTGCCATCTACCGTGTCCCTTGGGGAACTGGAGCCCCAGACTGCAATATTTTTTATTCTAACCCTGAAGGCAAGCAGGAAACCAATCGATGAGCGTCACTTTCCTTTCACTTGTGGGAGGTTTTATGACTATAAGAAAAAGATATAAATGAGAGATGTGCACTTATGCAGTTAGATTCATTGAGATCCATAGGACGATGATTTTAGGAACAATGGGGTAAAATTAGACAAGAAATTGTCTCACTGAGGGGAAATCAGTTTATAAAATCTGTGATCACTTTCTTGGTATCACAGAGAACAGGCAAAATGGCATTCTGTTTTGGCTTTTTTAAAAAATCAAATCCCGAAGCACACAACTCTAAGATGACTGAATTATGTACATGTAGAAAAAAAGAAAATCTTCATGTAGGTCTGTTTTATTTGCTCTTCCAGGATTATCAGAAATCAATTGTTCAAAGCTCAACAGTCTATATTTGGTCCATCCTCTCCTATTTTTCATCTTGGTACCTAATTTCTGGTCCTTTCTCTGCAGTAGTGAGGTAGTAGCAAGGAAAGAGACAATGCATAACACTGAACTGTCACACATAGGCTTGTTAGCTGAGATTGTCAGCATTTTTGGTGGGTCAGTGGGGAAAAAGATTTTGAAATTCAAATAGAATTTCATCATGGATGTAATTCACCAAATCACCAATGCTACTAATACCTGAATACTGGGTGAATTTCAGTTTAATTGTTAATTATAATCTGTGCCTAGTACATGGTTGGCACACAACTAGTAGCTAATATTAGTGACCCCCGGTAAAACCAGCTTTGCAAGGAGTTGGCTGGCTGCTGAGAAGTCCTGTGCATTAGGAGAGGGCTTGAAATGCCACGATTCCAAATATATATTTTTTCCCCTAACATGTTGGGCATGGTCTTGTAAAAACTACTCTGGGGAGAATAATAATGTAGGATGACTCCTTGAGTAGGTAAGTAAGAATTCAGTCCCTGGGAAACAAGTATCTGAAAAGAAATAGGAGTCACAGCAGCACAGTGTGGAAAAGAGCAAGGGAGAGGGGACTCCCGCAGTGTGATTTTGTTCAGTGATGCTTCTTACCCTCTTGTTCCTCAATCCAAAAGACTGAGAGGGCTGCAGCATGATTTTTTTTAAGTTAATTATATCAAAGGAATGGGTGGTTTTGTTTTGCTTTGTTTTGTTTTTTGGCAACCAGTTTTACTGAAAGAACTTTTGCAAGAAAGACTCGTTCTTGAGCCTTCTGATATCTACAGATCTTCCAGAAACGGTCTAAAGTCGCTTTTCAAGGAAAGGTAACAGTGCAAAGACACAATCTATGCCTCAATTAAGGGAGAATTCAGCACAAATTCTGCACTTCAGCTAATCTAGCTATTCCTTTCTCCTGCAGGCTGATCTGACAGTTCAAAACAACCCAGTTGCTTAGAGTTAGACAAGGCTTCAAACCTCTAACTGTGAGCACCCACCCACCACGGCTCTCACTGCTCAAGGGACTAAACAAAATCACCGATTTCTCTCTCCCGCAGAGTGAGATGCGTTTGTAGAAGAGGGAAGTTTTTCATCCTTCCTCGTGATCCAAATATAATTTCCAGGAAGGCCAAAGCCACGCAAAATGTCATTTGGACCCCTAATTTTAAGCACCTGCCAGTATCATGTTCAAACAAGTTTGGCCAGAAACTTTCCAAGCCTCTGCTTTTCCCTCCTCTCTGCATGTGCTTGTCCAAGGTGCTCACCTCTCACAGCTAGACACACCTCCCACCACCTCGGCCATTACCCCAGGCTAAGCCACTGTTATCTCTGGCCCCAACTGCTAACAACAGCCTCCTAACTGGTGGCCCTGCATCACTCTGTCCTCCTTCCAGTCTTTCTGTTACTCACACCCACCACTCCCTGCCTCTTGGTTAAAACTCTTCAGAGCATCCCCATTGTCCCTAAGATAAAGACCAAAATCCTTACCCAGGCCCACACAGCATGTATTGCCCAGTGTCTGGACACTGTCTACCTCTATGGTCTCAATCCCCACCACTCTCCCCCTTTATTCTCTATACACGGTCCTTCCGTCAGTTCTATGATGTGCTAAGCCCCTCCCCGCAGTGCTGGAGCATGTACTGATGAAATGCTCTTTGGGCCTGAAAGGGGTCCTTTCTCATTTAAACATTACTTCTCCTGCAAAGCTTTCCCTGGGCTCAGGCCCAAGTCTCATGCCTTTGATAAACTATCTTATTGAACCTCATTCATTTCCTTTGGAGCACTTATCCTAGCATATAATTATTATTAATAGTGTATCTTTACTACTACCAAATAATCGAATTATTGAATGTGATTATTCATTTATAATCCAGCTCTCCTAGTAGACTATGAGTTCCATGATGAAGAGCAGTTTAAAAACAACATAAGGACAGAGATGATTGAGGGAGAGGGAGAGAGAGAGAGAAAGAAAAGAAGGAAAATGTTAAAACAAAAAACTCTAGCCTAATATTGATTTGGAGTTCATGTTGGAAAAATTCCCTATTGCTTGTTGTTGCTCAGGCCCGGCGAGTCCACAAGTTCACCATTTGGCCTCAGAGTATAAATTCGGCTACTCTGACATCTTCTAATGATCTGTCTTTAGTCTGGCTTCAACTAAAGTTTTAGCTTACAGGAAAAGTTTTACTCTCTGAAAAAGTGTGTTAGAGCAAGGAATTTCTTACAGATGTCCCTTACAAAGTATTCCAAGTTCGTTTCTCTCAATTAATTTTTCAATCAATTTCTATACCCACTTCACTATATTTTTAATTTAATTTGCAAATAAATGGCATTTTCTTGACTATATCCCTTCAATTACCACCCATTTTCATTTCTAGAATCTCAATTATGTTATGATATGTGCCACAATAATTGCATTGTAAAAAGTCATGAACCATGATAATAGGGAGGCTATTCATAAAAAAATTCCCTCACTGTCTACTCACACTAAGGGCTTGATTCATAAATTTGAAAGAAAAATTCCATGATTATGTGAGCTGGTGGAAAATCATTGTGTTTTAATAGGTCATATAGCCTAGGGACTGGGCATATACACATGTGGCGGTTTTTGAACATGGTTTTAAAGCAAATCTTTGGGGCTTCTTACTTTAAGAATATCAAGGGTAGTTTGATATAAATTCACATTTTTTTTAAAGACCCCTCAGTCACAGATTTGACCATTCTGCTATTTTGCTGGGTCATCATTTTTGACCATCCGACAGTTAGCACCTGGGTCCATAAAGACTGGTTTTCAGCAGCTCATTGGCAAGATGGATAACTTCAAAATCCTGCCCCAATTCTTTGATACCTCTGAAAGACTCACCTCTCTGTCCATTACTCAGTACTTTGCCACTTGTACTGCTTTCTCAAAAAACATTCTGTAATTCAATTCCTTTCAATTGGAACTTCGATAATGCTGTGCTGGGTACTCTGCTGTGTAATGTAGGGGAGGGGTGGAGGAGTAAGATGTGCCCTCCTGGTTTCTAGGGAGAATGAGATTCAGCAGGAATAGAAGACATGTGTATACCTTATTCTCACATCAGCTAGAGTATGGCATATTGCATATGCAAGTTATAAACAAAGTATTGTCCTGGCTTCCTTATTCATTTTTCTAGCATAATTAGAGGCTTCTTCCTCATGATTCAAATGTTTTTTTCCCTCTACTCCAAGAGTAGGGCAGCTGCACATTATGTTGTGGTTTAAAAAATAATAAGTTGGAGACATCAAGCCATTTTGCTCTAAATACTTTTTTAGCATGTGGCTCTTAAGAACAAAGGAATTCTCCTTCACAGTGACAATATCATTATCACAATCAAGAATCAAGGTGTAAGGGTCTACATTCTATATGCTTGTCGTATCTCTAAAATCTCCTGATTCTAGAACAGCCCACCATCACCACCACCACCACCACCTTCTTGTTTAAGCTTTTAAGGACACCGACATTTTGATAAGTCCATGCCAGTTGACTTGTAGAATGCCCCCCATCTGGATCTGTCTAATTGTGTCCTCATGGTTAGGTTCAGGTCAAACTGCACCATCATTTTTAAAAGTGGATCACAATAGTGTTTACTGCTCATTGTATCTTCCAGTGATAGACAATTCTTTAAAAGAAATAGAGACTATGAGTTGACCTTTTTGAATAAAGTATCAAAGAGGTAAAAAATTGTGGATTTGTTTGCTGCCAGATTCTTTAGTTTAGGTTAGGACAGTGTATTCATGAGGTGCGTGTGAATCTTGAAATTTCTGAGCATGTTTTCAAACGATTCATCCAGCCTTTAGAGATTTACTCGAAAACTCCCTTTCTTCCTCCACCGAGAGATTTTTGAACTTGAGAATTTAGAAAGTGATTGTTCATTATCCAAACCCTTTTAAAAGAGAAAAAGGAGTGGGCAGCACTGTAAACGGGGAATCTTAGTTGCTGGGATAAGAGACAAAATTTATGACTTTCCCACTGATTCCTTGGCCAATTTTGCCCCTCCTCTGTCCCCACTTCTCCAGAGATTAAAACATGCTTGAATTGGAGTAGTCGTTTACTTCCTTCTGTTCAGTGCCAGTTCTCAGAGGAAAACATCCATTTTGCTCTTTGATTCTTGTAGTCCAGAGATGGCAATGAAAGAACCTGCTGCTTCCTCCAGTATCAGGATTTTATTTGGGGGGCTGCAAGTCAGGAAAGAGAATTAAAGGGTGTGTGTGCATCAAGCATGCGTATGAGAATGATTTTTCCCAGGGCCAGTTAGCTGTCCTGGAGCCAGAGGGAACCATTCATCCACCTTAAATTGCACCAGGAAACAGAGATGGCTGGAGGAAGTCACTAAATGGCCCTACCACTGGCTGCCTGTTTTCATTTGTCTTTTTGATAGGGGATATCCTAGAAACGGATGCAGTTTTCTGATTCCTCCTATAGGGGGAGTAAAAGATGCACCTCTCAGTGGGTCAATGAGCTGTAAGAATGTGAATAATCTCCCATTAAAAACAAAGTGAGTTGAGCCTTGCCTGGTGGCGCAGTGGTTGAGAGTCCGCCTGCTGATGCTAAGGGACACGGGTTCGTGTCCCGGTCCGGGAAGATCCCACATGCCACGGAGCGGCTAGGCCCGTGAGCCATGGTCGCTGAGCCTGCGCGTCCGGAGCCTGTGCTCCGCAACGGAAGAGGCCACAACAGTGAGAGGCCCAAGTCCCGCAAAAAAAAAAAAAAAAAAAAAAAAAGCAGAGAGTTGAATTTACTCTCATATTACTATGGCCCTATAAAACCAGATACAAAGATACAGTCATTAATCATAAGTTCTATTTCTAAGTACTGAGTGGATGATGAAGATGAAAGGGCTCTAGATACAGACATGGAACCTATTCAGACATCTGACGCTCAAAATGTAGACTCAACTCAACCCATCCTGGTCTGAGAATGTTTACTTTTGACATTCAGCTTCAGGTTGTAAGAAAAAGAAACATGAAATAAAGCACATGAATAAAACTTTCCGAGCTCCTCACAACATGAAATCAATAAATTTGCTCTAATTTATGGTGACCTCCACACATAAGTTCAAAATCAACCTAATTTGGTTCAGTTACATATTATTATCCTATTTGTATAAAGGAGCCAACAGATCTCTGGTAATTACACTAACTTATCAGAAATAAAATTTGAACTTACCTTTTTTTTAAAACAAATATTGGCTCACTTTAATTATAAGGACAAGTTAAATAAAAATTTTGTGATTCAAGAAATTCAAATGTGTTGAAATTTTGTATGTTTTTGAATCTTCTTTTTAGTTGTAATACTTTTATTTTTTAAAAATCTTTGGTAGCCATCAAAACTAGACATCTAGTTATTTTAAAACAGTCTTAGATGCCCTAAAATCTTGCTAAATATTCCTCTATTACTAAAAATTTGAATTGGCTCTGTCATGACAAATTCAGAAAAGCACCTTTTTTTCTTCATTTTAAAAATAATTCCTAGGACATTTACAGTTAGAAAAACCTAAAACATGATAAGATATTGGTGAGCTGCTACTGCAAATTGGAAAACTAATATTTCATTTTAGAATGCTTCTTTATATAATTAAGTTAGCTCATAACAATTAAATTTTCTCTTTGAAATGAAAAATCCATACTAAGTACTTTACATGTGTTATCTGATTTAACCCTCCTAACAATGAGAAATATTATCAATCCCATTTTAAAATGTGAAGAAACTGGGGCATAGAGGGGTTAAGAATCTATGGAAGCACAAATAGTAAGAGACAAGCTAACTCAAAAATCCTTGCGCTTTAACACCCAGTCCTGCCTTCAACAAACTTTTAAGTGATGGTAGAGGGAGAGGAGCCCACGTGAGAGAGAAGCACAACCAGGTTAAGGAGAGAACCAGAGGACACAGTGTTGGAGGAACCAAGGAAATACATACAAGGAATACAAGGAAAGAGTGTTTTAAGAAAGAGAGTGTGGTCAGCTTTACCAAGTGCAGCACACAGATCCTCAGAGATAAAGACTAAGAAAGGTCAATTGCATCTGGGTTGTGAGGTCATTATTGGTGACCTTATTGAGAGCAGTTAAGGAATGGTGGGTTCCAAGGTCAGATGCCTGTATGAGGTAAGAAAGCAGAGTTAGGGGTCTAGCTCACTCCTTTGAAAATTTTATATTCTCAAAGAAAAGAGAGACTTGATGGCTAGAGAGAGAAATGGCCTCAAAGCCAGTTTACTTTTTTAGAAAACTATGGAGAAGGAAGGTTGGAGAGTGAGGAGGGTAGGGCAATGACTGTAGGAATAAAATGCCAGAGAGTTCCACAGTGGCCTGTGGGTCACTGATTTAGGTCATTGACTTAGGTCAGTGGCCTAGAGGACTTGGACTTGAGAGGGAGAAAGCCATCCTCTGAGATAGGAAGACAGTGCATGGGAGCCAGTGTGGATGTGGACAGAGGGAGCATGTTGACACCTAGCTGGTGGTTGATGGAGGGCTTACCTGGGACCTAAATGTCCTCAGTATAGGGACAGCAAGATCATCTTTGGAGACAGAGGGCAGTAAAAGGTGTCAGAAGGAGCCTGGTGAGTTTGTGGGAAATCATTACGGTAACTGGAAGGTGCCAACTCTGAACAAGTGAAAGCACTGAGAGGAACTTCTGAGGACCCAGCTAAGACTGGAGACCAATTGTCTGCAGTGGCCCTGATCTGCCAGGTGTCATGTCTTTTCATCCAGAGTGTTTATTCTCCGGAGCATGGGAGCAGAGGAGGCAGATAGACTCAGAATTCAGTTGTGCTGTGCAGAAGCAGTGAAATTATGTAGTGATCAAGAAGTAAGACGACTGGCAAAAGTCATTACGATTCTCAACCATGCTATTCAGTCTAGAAATAAAATGAGTTGCTGGTGAGGTCCTTTCTCCCTGTTCCGTATTTTGCAATGGCTCCATTCAAGACCTAGGGAGCCAGAAGTTAAATCATATGCCCAGGATATTTCCTAGAGAGTTCAAGGATTTCAGAGTTTGGGAGCTTGACCTACAAACACTGCTCCTGTTGTGTAAGGAAATGAACTTTTAAATCAGATCCTTACATCAAAACATCAGAAACCAAGCAATGCACACTAACCTCTATACAACCTGTGGAGAAATGGATGGGTATGCCTCTGAATTCAGGACAATATTTGGAGTGTGGTCCTCAGTAGGAATTTCTCCCCTGGACTGTCTCAGTCAAGAATGTGTCCGGTTTTGACAATCACACTGATATAACAAAAGTCTTCCCTTGGTTCACATCAGTGACAGAAACGTCATATTTCCTTATCAAAATAAAAGAATCTTAGAGTTGGAAGAGAGGTTTAAGATCATTTAAGTCACTTTTTTTTAGTTTCCAGAAAAAGAAACTGCAGTTCAAGGGAGTAACACATTTTGTAAAAAAAAAAAAAAAAAAGTCAGAATAAGAACCTCATCCTGCTATCCCTCAAATTGGAACTTAACTTTTTGTTTGTTTCCTTTTTAAAAAATTATTTATATGTCTTATTCTTATAAACTTAAAAATAAGCATTTTTAAAGCATTTTAGAAGCCACCTAGAGATATTGTTCAGGAAGTAATTTGCAGGCACTGATAAATTAGACTGAGTAAGAGATTGTAATTTTTGCAGATTTTATATAACTGAGAGCAGGGATTCATAATGAGGTAGTATGTCACAGACTAAAATCTTTATTCCAAAACTTACTGAGTAGCTAAGTTATTGTTAATTTCTCTACATCTCTATTTTCTTTTCTGCAAAATAGGTAAAATAATACTATTTTACAAGGTTTTTATAAAAACTCTATGCAGAGTACCTAACAGAGAATATGAAACGCAGGGAGTATTTAAAAGAATGGCTATGGCTGTTGTTAGGAAAGGCTTTGCTGAAATTCTCTGTGATTACAGAGAAAACAAACAGTGATTACTCTTCAGATCAAAAGCCGTCCTGGGGCTCAGAGCTGGCTTCCTCTGAATCAGCAGGAAAAACTCCATCTCTGAGCACATATATTTTGCATTTCAGACTCAAGGACATCCAGTCTGTAACATCTCCAAATGCCAAGGTTTAAATTAAAGATGTTTTATTTGCGTTTTAACCACCAGATGGTGGGGGCGGCTCCCTCAGCGTGCCTGCCTCTCATCTCAGTCTGGGGGACCCGGAATGCATGCTGCTCCCAGCCCAGCCCAGGCCCCGTTAGCGCTCACGCCTTGCCTCTTCCATAGCACTTAGCACAGTGTTGATTTTTGTCTGTCTTCCTCAATACATCATGAACGCCTTAAGGGCAAAAAATTAATCTCACTCCGATTAGTATTCCCAGTCATTAGATAACAAATATTTGTTGAGTGATGAATAAGTAAGACTTGCCCCAGCCTTGCCTTGTCTTCAGCTCTTCAGAACACTCAAGTTCTTCAATAACTAATGGGCACTTCAGCTGAGGTGCCTTCACTTACATCAGAGAATGAGCCCAACAACTGCATGCTCTGCTTCTCTTCCATCCAACATGTCCTGGTTTTCAGCTGGTTCCGTGAGCTTCCCTGTCCAGTGAGAAGAAGCTTTGAATAGGAAAGGAATTATAAAAGAACTAGGCTGCCTAGCGCATATCCCAGTAAAATTTAGGTGTTTGGAACAGAATAGAGTTAGTGTTAAAGAAACTCAAATTCTTCAATATGCCAAAAGGTAAATAAGTTGATAGGTCAGCATGTACATTCTAACTCAGGATAAGTTAGCCAAAAACAATTCAGTCTCCCCCCATAAGTGAGTATGTACACTTAGGAAAGCTTTCAAAGGTATCAACATGTCAGGACCTGCTCTGCAAATGTCAAAATAGGGCACCGGCCTTATCTACAAACAGACAGATAATAAAGGAAGGGCCTGCTCACTATCTCATAGCAATTTGTCTGCATAGTTTTCTTCTAATCTACCTAATGCTGTCACAATCCCAATTTTATATTTACCTTACATTAATACTCTGTAAATCATTTTTGGTAGTGTAGATCATTGATATTTCTCAAGGGATTCTTCTGGAAGTCTTCTAGAATCTTCAAATTCTGGAATATAATTACAAGTAATTATTTTCCCTCTCTTTCCTCAGTGAGAAGCTGAGTAGATCTGTGCACACAGGCTTTAAATGCCCTTGACAGGTGACCAATTAGGCTCACTCTCGCTAAGAGATTTGTTCCCACAATCCTGCCTTTGTTAAAACCAGTGAAATTCAAATTGATTACAAATGGTAGGCCCTCGGAGGTAACTTGTGAATACTGAAAACCTCAGTGTTCACCCTGACAAGGCCCTGAGTAATACCCAGATCAGAGTGGCTGTCTTTGAGATTCCTTTGTGAACTACTTTACCTAAGAAAAACTATGAGAGTTCACAAGAAATCTATAGTGTGCTTTTGTCTCTAGCTTGGAGCCATTGAGAAACATTGGTGCAATCTGATGGTTGTGGGAAAGGACAAATAAAAAAATAAAACAAATTGTTATAATGACTTACCTTGTATACTATTGGGTTGGTCAAAAAGTGACTTCGGTTTTTAAGTAAAAATAAAGGACACATTTTTCATTTTCACCAAGAACTTTATTGAACAACATATTCACCCTTTTGTTCCACTACCTTCTGCCATTTTTCAGGCAACTTCATAATTCTGTCTTCCCAAAACTTTTTATCTTTTTGAGCAAAGAATTGTTCCAGGTGCCTTTTACAGTCTTCCAGGGAATTGAAATTTTTTCCATTAAGAGAATTTTGTAAAGACCTAAATAAATGGAAATCCAAAGGTGCAGTGTCTGGTGAATATGGTGGATGAATCAGAACTTCCCAGCCAAGCTTTTTGCTTGGTCATCAAAGAAACAAGCAGTCTTGTGTTATCCTGATGGAAGATTATGCATTTTCTGTTGACTAATTCTGGATGCTTTCCTTTGAGTGCTGCTTTCAGTTGGTCTAATTGGGATCAACCGAAAGCAGCACTTGTTGGAATTAATCGTTTGGTTTTCCAGAAGGAGCTCATAATACAGGACTCCCTTCCAATCCCATCATATACACAATATCACCTTCTTTGGATGAAGACCGGCCTTTGGTGTGGTTGGTGGTGGTTCATTTCACTTGCCCCACGATCTCTTCCATTCTACAGTTCCGTACAGTATCCACTTTTCATCGCCCATCAAAATTTGTTTTAAAAACGGAATGTTTTTATTACATTTAAGTAGAGAATCACATGCGGAAACACTGTCAAGGAGGTTTTTTTCGCTTAACTTATGTGGAACCCAAACATCAAAACAATGAACATAACCAAGCTGGTGCAAATGATTTTCAGTGCTTGATTTGGATATTTTGAGTATGTCTGCTATCTCCCGCGTGGTATAACGTTGATTGTTCTCAGTTAATGTCTCGATTTGATCGCTATCAACTTCAACTGGTCTACTCGACCGTGGAGCATCGTCCAGCAAGAAATCCCCAGCACGAAACTTCGCAAATCACTTTTGACACGTTTGATCAGTCACAGCACCTTCTCCATACACTGCACAAATCTATTTTTGTGTTTCAGTTGCGTTTTTACCTTTCTTGAAATAATAAAGCATAAATACGCTGAAAATGTTGCTTTTTTCTTCCATCTTCAATATTAAAATGGCTACACAAAAATTCACCAATTTTGATGTTTTTAAAATGCACACTTATATGACAGCTGTCACATACAATCTAACAAAATTGTTTCAAATGAAGTTAAAACAACTGAGCGCTACTAGAGCCATCTTATGGAAAAAACCTAACGAAACTTTTGGTCAGCCCAATACTTTCTACACAACAGCTTTATTGAGATATAATTCACAGGCATACTATACATATTACTCATTTGAAGTGTACAATAGTTGTTACTATATTCACAAAGTTGTTCAGTGATTACAACAATCAATTTTAGAACATTTTTATCTTCTCCCAAAAAAACCCCAGACCCATTAGCTATCACTCCGCATTTTCTCCCAACCCTCTCAGCCACAGGCAACCATCAACCTACTTTCTGTCTCTATAGAGTAGCCTATTCTGGACATTTCATATAAATGTGATCCTCTGCGACTGGCTTCTTTAACCTAGCACATTTTCAAGATTCATCCACACAACAGCATGTATTAGTACTTCTTTTCTTTTTGTTGTCAAGTAATATTCTGTTGTATGAATATACATTTTATTTTTCTATTCATCAGCTGATGGACATTTAGGTTGCTTCTACTTTTTGGCTATTATGAATAATGCCTATGAACACTCACATGCAAGTTTTTATATGGACATGTGTTTTTATTTCTTTCAGGTATATAACCAGATGTGAAATTGCTGAATCATATGGTATTAAGCTCTAAAGAAACTGCCAGGCTATTTTATAGAGAATCTGCACCATTTTACATTCCCACCAGCAGGGCATGAGGGTCCCTATTTCTCCACATCCTCACCAGCACTCGTTATCATCTGACTTCTTAACTACAGCTATCCTAGTGGGTATGAAGTGATATCTTACCATATTTTTAATGACTATGATGTTGAGCATTTTTTCATGTAGTTATTGGCCATGTGTATGTATGTACTATTTGAAGAAATGTACATTCAGGCCCTTTGCCCATTTTTAATTATTTGTCTTTTTATACAATACTTTTAAAGTTTACAAGATGCTGTAGTGTATACTATTTCAAATATCGTGCTCAAGCTCAAGTGCTCAAGCGCTATGGATATTATTGTTATCATAATTCAAGGAAAGAGAACTGAGACTCAGAGATGTCAACTGACTTGCCCAGGTCACTTGCTATCAAGTAGCAAAGCCAAAATTTGAACCCAGTAGAGGCATATCCCCTTATAACTATGAGCTCTGGAAAAAGAAGAAAGACAATTTTCTTTGCATCACACCTGGTCCTAACTGGGCAAACCACAGTGTCCAAATGTCACTAAATCAAATGACACTAGAATCTCTACACTAAAGATAACTGCCCAAGAGAGAGCTGAGCCAGAGCACTCAATATGGATTGCATAATGACCATTCAGGAACATTCCCGAGCAAGAATCCTTTACAGGACTTTGTCATGAACCCCACTGGTAACTCAGAATACAACATAAACTTCCCATATGGCAGGTCATCTTGCTGTGACCATCACTAGCTCTAAAATCACACTGCCAAATGAGGCCCAATAGATGCCTTGTTTTATTTTTCATTTCAGGATGGGAGGTCTTCAACTTACTCATGATTGATAAGAACTTTCAGATGCTTCCAGATGCAGTAGGTAAATCATTCTATGGAGTCTGTGGAAACCATCAGAAACAGTTCTCACAATCTACAAAGTTCCAAAGAACTTTACGTGGAACACAAATCAAATACTACTGAAAGCACATGGTAAGCCTTGTGTTCATTTTAACATGAACATGGTATGAAAATTACAGAGCTGGAAGGAAACATTAAAAAATGAGGTAAGGTGGGAAAACACGGGCTCTGTGATCAGACAGACTTGATTTCAATTGCAAGTAGGCCTCTTAGTGGCTGTGTGAACCTTAAATAAGTTATTTATTTTATCTGAGACACAGGTTCTAGTTATTTTCTATAAAATGTTTAAAAAAATTTTTTTAAACCTATTATATCCTCCAGGATTGTCACAAAGTTAAATGAATAGTGTGTGTAAAGTGCCTGGCACATTATACCCAGTAATGGCGCCTGGCTTATGCGAGCCGAAGAGAACATCTGTAGGATCGTGGCAATGTATGTACCATTTGAAAAGAGTAGCTCTAAAAGAAGGCATACTTTTCTAGTATACATCCCACAGGGCATATTTTAATATAGTGGGGGAAAAAGATTGTTCAAGGCAATAAGCAAGTTCTTGGCAACATGGTATATGACTTTATGTCTGGCAGCTACTGTATCACTGGGAAGATCTTCTATAACCTTGAACCAAGGAAACAAACCTACAATATTGCCACAGAACAGTGTTTAGATGGAAATGAAGACATTCTTTGTTCTTTGCCTTCTTAAACAACTCATCACTCACTCTTTCAACAAGACCTGACAGGATTTTGTCTGTCTCTTAGATTCTGTTCTTTATCGGATGAGAGATGGCAGAAACACTTTATTAATGACATAACTTGATGTAAATATGCCACTGCAAGCTAGTGCTATTTTCAGGATTGGTGTTACGGTACACAGGCCCCATTATATTCCTGGAAAATAGAAAGCTTGTGCCCAGCTGATACCCTCAAGCAAGCATAGTGGGGACAGCCCACCATTTCAGGCTCAACGTGAAGAATCCCAGGCAGGTTAATCAGAATATTTTTATGGAATATATTTGAAAGAAGTTTAATATAATTCAGAAACAGTTCACAAGGAAAAAAGATGGGACCTAAAACTGGCCACTGACTTTGGTTATTAGTGAAGTTGAATATTACATGTGTAATATTTGTATTTTCTCTTCTGCAATTTGTATATTCATGACTTTTGCTCATTTTCCTATTACAGTGTTTGTCTTTTTCCATATTGTTTAGATGTTTTAATATGAGGAACATTAATATGATTGTCAAATACATAGCAAATATTTTCTAAGTTTTTGTTTGCCTTTTTATTTAGGTTATGACGTTATTGATGTAGAGATGCCTTCCATTATAATGTAGTCAAATCTGCCATTTCCTTTGTGATCTCTTGCCTTGAAACATCTCCCTCTTTATTCAAACCTGATTTTACAACTGCTTAATGTCACCTGATGTTACAGAGAGGTCCAGGAAGGTGAAGACTGAAGGGTAGGTTGGATTAAACAATTAGAATGCCTTTGATCACTTTTAGGGAGCAGTTTCTGTATACTTGTGAGTTTTGACCCCAGATTGCTAGAGTATAAACAGTAAGTACAGACTAAAAACTAAGATTTCAAGAGCCTTTATGTAAATGAAAATAGACACTATCAAAGTCTGTGGATGGGGGAAATGAGGAGACTGACGCAACCTTTACTATGGCAGATCTGATATGCCTTCAGAGAGACAGTGTCCTTTCCTCACGATGGCTGTGACCCTCTTTGGTGATTAACTCTATCCTCAGAAAGAAATTCCATGACTCTATATTGGGTGATGTCTCAGAAAAAAGAGGAGGGAGGTTATGTATCATCATAATAGTGGTCAAAAAATGAGTTTGAAAGCTTTGAAGCATTTCTCCACGTTATTTCATTTTAGCCTTAAGTGTCAAAGTGAGATAGGTGGAGAGCTATCATTATTTCCATTTTACAGAAGAAGAAAATGAATTCCAGAGAGTTCAAGTAATTGACTAAGCCCAGGGTGGTACCTGGTGTGAAATATCAGACTATATTCTTATCCTCATAAATGTACAGTTTTGTGAGTGAGACAAGATATATTAAAGGAACAATTAAGAGTATCCAAGAGAGTACACACCAGCATCAAATTAAATACAATAAAATACTGTAATGAGTGGAGCTAATAATAAATGCCAGACAAATAGCTGAGAAAGGGTTATATCAATGTTGCCTCATTATTAGAGAAGATTTGATGGAAACATAGTATTTCAAATGGGAGTTGGATTTTGGCAGGTAGAAAGAAAACATTTCAAGCAGGAACATAATGAGAAAGCACTAAGCTAGGAATGTGAGGTCTGGTGTAGGGAAGAAAAGGAGGCAATGAGAAGGCTGGCCTGTTGGAATAGGCTTGTTAGGAGCAGGATATTAGGATGGAAAGGAAAAGTCAAAATTTTAAAGGCCTAGAATAACAGGAAGAGATATCTGAAACAGAAACTGTAAGAAAAAGAGAAGCATTGCAGATATTTTCAAAGGGGAGGGAAATAAAGTGTTCCTTAGGAAGAGTGATATGATGAGAACATGGAGAGCAGATAGAAGGAAAAGATGCTAGGGCCTAGAAAGAGAGTTAAAATGCTAAAACTGCCATCCAGATGTGAGGTGATGAGGTCTTTATAATGGTAGTGGAGATAGAAAAGCACAGGGGTAAATTCAGAATCACAGTAGCTGAAGAAACTTCTTCCCAAAAGCTGAGTCCCAGGGAGTGAAGATAGTCTGATGACAATGAAAACAAAGACAGGCAAAGAGAAACATTTTTTATATCCATATTTGTATATATTGTGTGTGTGTGTGTGTGTGTGTGTGTATATATATATATATATATATATACACACATATATACATACAGACTACTGTGCTCATGTAGCAGGCACCCAATAAATGCCTATTCCCTGCTCCCCGCTCCAGGGCCCTGCAGATGACACTGCTTAAGAGGTTTATTAGTTTAGACATAATAACTAGGATTGTGAGAATAGACAAGCCCTCGATGCAACAAATGCAGAAATTAAAAAAAAATTAAAGGCCCACGGAGTAAGATTCAAAGAGCGTTCACAGTTAATGGATGAGAGAAACTAACAAAGGTGATTAAAGGAACAGGGGAGAGTGTAGCTCCCTCTGACAACAGCACAATCACCTTCTAAAGCATTAGGTTTAAAGCCTCATATGCACTGTAAAGGGTGTGAACAGTAAAGTTAATAGACAAAGCAGAGTTATTCTGCCGAAGAGACCCATTTGAAAGTGAAATAGAGGTCAAAACCCCACTCTAACATGGAAATTGGAAACCACCAGATGTTCCAATGCTGTGGTATAGTTCAAAAAGGGCAGAATTGACGGGTTATTAACCATGCCAGCTGGCATCGTGGAATTTATGTTTCCTTTGTTATGTGAAATGTACAATCATAACAGAAACATTAAAAACCTGAGCAGGTTCAAGGAAGGGCACAAAACAATATAAATCAAATTTTGCTGTAATAAATATAACGAACAGCAGAGGGCTCCCTTCCACATCTGGCAAATTCTCAAGGCAGACAAACTCCAAATGTTTGGAGAAGCTTTTTATTTTCTGGTAACTTCTGCTATCAATTGAACATTTTCATACATAAGGGGTAAAAAAAACTATGCATTTGTAAATAAATTACAAACACAATATTTAGATCACCAGGTCCTAAGGCTCTTTAAATTTTTTTCCACTGTGCTTTTGCTAATGAGAAACTTTATCTGAAGTCATTAATAAAACAATTCAGGGTGGTCTAGTTATAAAATGCCTCAAGACAGAAGAGTGACAACAAGTTACAATCCAGAATAGTCAAATACTTAGCAATTATGATCTTGAATCATCTGACAGGATTTCTTTTTAAATGAAAGTAATGATTTTGGGAATTAATGGTAATATATGCACAATATGGGAAATAAAAATAGAAAGAGGAAAAAATCAGTAAGCTTATCCTCCAGGTATACCTTTAGTTAATATTTTGGTTTTTTTCAATCTCTTTTATGTATAACTTTGTTTCCATGTTAATACATAGTCAGATTGATTATATTGTGTATAGAATTTATAATTTTCATCTTGCTTCAATAATTAACATTTCAATAAAACATGTCATAGTCCATTAAAAATTTATTAGTATACATAACTTAAAAATTACATGACATTCAGTAATGTGAACATATGTAATAAAAGGTATTTAACCAAATATAGTTGGATATTTAAACACATTCTAAATTTTCTTTTCACGTAAGTGTAATATCTTTTTGCTTAAAATCTCTTTTCTGTATTGTGAATGAGCTCCTTAAGCTAGTTTTCCAGATAAAAAGTTTTGACAACAGGGTATGAAATAAGTAGCCGGTTTAAACATAACTTCTGTTTAAGTGGGGATGAAACAGTTAAACTGTAAAACCTTAGCGAAGCAGCAAAATGACCATTTTTAGCAACACTGCTGCCCCTGAAGGACAACTGATAACAACACGTGGTAAATAACCATAGCATAGAATAGAAGAGACCACTCAGGTTTGATAATTCGCATCAGAAGCACACTACAGTCATATCTACATTTGTGTATTTTTATATCGCTTTTAAATCTATTTACATTTTTTTACATTTACCTGGGAAAATGGACATAGTACATTCTGAAATATTGGTATAATTATTTTCTTAATTTATCATGCTGTTGTTTTAAAATCCTGAATTAATGGAAACAGTAGGATTAAAAAGAGATATGTGAGCCAGTTAGTACTCACTGACACTTCGAGTGAAAATTTTTTTTCTGGTGTTTGGATAGCAGACCCAAATGCACACCCTTTAAAACACAGTGCCTGCAGGGGTGGACTTTTGGCTTTGCAGTGACCACGAAGTGTGAGTGGTATGATGGACTAAACACAAAATCTGCAGTCAGATGATTTGGGTTCAAGTTTCACCCCAATCATTACCAGATGTATGATTTTGGACTAGTGAATCCTTGGAATTCACTTAGGGGATTAAAAAAATACAAAACAAAAGACAGTAGAGTGATTTCTCTAACCCCTCTTATGTAATTCAGACTATTCACCTGATGACACAGACAGTATTTCCATAAAATTGCAGTTTTGGGCCTGTTATTCCTGTATCCAAACGCACAAACTAGAATCACAAGAGGGCTGCCCTCTGCAACCAGGACTCTAACAAATCAGAGCTGAGAGAGAACCAACATCTGGTTAAGCACTAAGATGTTTTAAAATCAAATCAAAACCCTATTTATATTTTTTATAAGATATTTTTAAAGTATTTTGAATCATTCATAAAGCACACTATGTAGTAGACTACGTAATCTGTCCATATTTTCAATCAGCTTTTTAAAATTTATTATGAAAAATAAGGATAAAAGTAGATTTTGCCCCAAACATATTGTCATGCAATTTGCACATTGTCCTTAGAAAGGACAATGATTTTTCAAAGGCCAGATTTACCACTAGTTAAGTAGGGCACTCATTTAAATACTGATATTTTTATTTAAATGCATATCTTTGATAGCTTCTTTGGATTCATCAAAGCATATCATTAACTACATCAGGAGTCAGCAAATTTCAACCGTTCAACTCAGGGGCCAAATTCAATTGGCCGCCTGTGCTTCATAGCCCATGAGTGAAGAATGATTTTACATTTTTAAAGGACTGAAAAAAATCAAAAGAAATCTAATATTTAATAACACATAGAAATTATATGAAATTTAAGGTTGTGTCCATAAAGTTTTTAATTTCATTAATAGAAAATTTGTTTTCTATTAATGTGGAAATTTTTCTCTCTTGTTATGTAAGTACTTACATAATATTAATTTTGCCTCTTGGCCCACAAAGCTTAAAATATTTTATTTACTATCTGGCTCTAAACAGAAGAAGTTTGCCAAACCCTGAACAACGCCAAAACCCAAAACCATTATTTAATGTTCCCTGGGCTCTTTATAAATAATTAAATACTTTTCCCCTTTAGCATTAGAAGCAAAGAGTCTACAACAATTTTTTTTTTTGGTTCCCAAAATTATCTGACTTTGGAATTACCAGGGTACCTTCAAAAAATATTGATCTTTGTGTCCCAGCCCCAGAGAAGGTGATTTAATTGGTCTGGGGTATGCCCTCAGCTTTGAAGGTTTTAAAAGATGCACAAGTGATTCAAATGTGGAGTTTATGAACCACTGATTTAGAACATTGGCAAATCTAATCTACCAGCTTCACCTGGGCCCTTCCTTCTGCAGACAGCCCTCGCTCCTTCTGCTAATTCCCCAGCGCACGGCCCACTGCAGCTGCCCCAAACCCTCCAAACTCTCCTTAAGCCTTCCATTTCCACTGCCCCAGGCTTCATTTCTAATAGCAAGTGACCTCCTCCCCAACTTGATTGAAAAGATCAAGGCCAATTCATCACCAAATTTGCCTGTCTTACTTCCTGAATGGAATTCCTTCCTTAAGTCCATTCTCTTCTGTCCAACCCTTCTAGAGGGAATATACTATGGTGATTAAAAAGAGATATTGAATCAGGGAGACCTGACTATGAGTTCCTGTTCCTCTACTTACAAGATATGTGACCTTGAACAAATTATTTAATCAGTTTGACCATCAGTTTTCTCATTCATAGAGTAGGAGTAAAAACAATCCTTACCTAATAGGGATCTTCTCGAGAATTAAATGAGATATGCTTGCCACTTAAAGTGCAGTCCTTAGATCATTGGCATCACCTAAGCACTTGTTAGAGATACAGAATCTCACATTCCACCCAGACCTTCTGAATCAGAATCTACATTTTAATGAGATTTGTTTGTGATTAGTGTACACATTAAACTTTAAGAATCATGGTGCTAGGAAGCTTTTCATTTCACTGCATGCCCAAGCAGAGCCTCTTTTCAGCCCTTCTACAACACCATATATATATATATATATATATATATATATATATATATATGAGATGGTGGTGGTTCCCTTGAGTGTGGTTTTTATGTCCAAAAACAGAATTGCTTAATTAAAAAGAAAATTGATCTGTCAGCCATGTACAAGATAATTTGAAACCAGGAGTAACTAGTGTGAGGGAAAGAGACGGTTAAAAAGTGCAGGGTTACCTTCACGCAACTTAGGAAAAGATACTCCCTCTGAGCATTTATGACCCCACAGGTGTGCACCTGATGAGCTAACAGAGTCCCTGCGCAATTTAGAAAAACATACTCCTCTGGGTTCCTTCTGCCCTGTTTCAGAGCACATAACTTGCCAAATACAGCAGGGGCTCTGCCAGTTGGCCATGGGTAGTATGTGGCAACTCTTTAGACGTGAGATTACTTGAGGTCCTGAACTAGCATGCGGTCAATTGGAATGAAAATGATGGATTCCAGAAAATGCCAAAATGGTGGAGGGCAACGGGGAAAAGGTAGGGTGGAAAGTGGGGTTCTTAAGGAAGACTTCTGGGACGAGGTAGAATTTAACACAAGGGTTTGTATAACCAGGATGTGGGGGAGCGGGAATGAAATATTTAGTATGTTATGAACAGTATGAGAGAGATGACATTTGGAAAGTGGCAGCCAGTGGGCACCATATAGCAGGAAGTACAATGGACTAGGAGGCGAGAGGGGGTTATTAAAGAGTCTCAACTCTTAAGCTATGAATTTGAAACTACATTATTTCCTTCCAATAACAGCACCCAACTATGCTAGACCAAGCCACTGCCCAACAACATCTTAGCCCAAGTTTATGCTTTTAGTCACTTTACTTGATTAAGATTTAATGCTATATCCAATTTCTCACATTCTCTCCCTTCCTCTAGCCAGGGGTGTGGTCTTTGTTAGATGCCAGCCCCCTTCCTCCTCTTCCCTGAAATATCTCCTTTAGAGTTGGGGCAGGACAGAGTGAGCTTGCATGCTTCCCCTTAACCCCCATCCCTACTTGTCTGTGGCTACAACATGCTTTACCCTCACCAACACTCCCTCTAAGCCATAACTCTAGGCATTGGCAGTTCCTTATGAAATTTGGTCTGGCTGACCTCAGCTAGCACTGTTGTTTCACATTCTTTTGTCCCTCATTATGAGATTCCTCTAGAGACACATGACCCCAAACTCTAACTTCCTTGGCCAGTTGGTAGGTCTACAACATGTATATGTAGGAGCCCTCTCAGCATCTCTTAAAAGGGGGCACATGTCAATGGGGGAGGTAAGAAATCTTAGTGGCCTCTCCACTGGAGAGTTCCTTCCCCAACATGCAAGTACATATACTTGCACATCTGTGACTCTCTCTCTCCCTCTCTCTCACCTAGCAGCTCAGAGGTAGTTCATCAGCTCTGCTAAGCAGACATTCAACCAGGAAATGAAATGTCAGTAGGTCTTTCATTAGCTACCCCCAAATGTATGAATGATTCTCTTAGACTTCTCTTCAGTGAAAGAGAAGAGAGGAAATGGAAATGAGCACTTCACTCCCTCAAAAGGGTTTCTTCTCGGTTTTCATACATCAGCAGGGGATAAGAGATAGTGGAATGATAATGCCTGGTCTGTTGGAATAATCCTTCGCAGTTACACATGCAAAAAGATAGCAGGTCCCACTAGCTGCAGTTTTCAGGGCTTAGAATTTGGGGGAACATCTCAGCTCTGGGTCTTACTGATGATTCTGAGTCAACAGAGAAAATCCTACTCACCCCCTGTTGTTGCCCTGTTACAAGATTGAGATATTAATTCTCAGAGAAGGGAATATGTTTGCCTGATATCAATTAAGAGGTGAGATTTAAATACCAACACCATGCTCCTCCCACTGGTTCTTTTTTTTATAAATTTATTTTTTATTTTATTTTTGTCTGCTTTGGGTCTTCATTGCTGTGCGTGGGCTTTCTCTAGTTGCAGCGAGCGGAGGCTACTCTTCATTGTGGGGTGCGGGCTTCTCACTGTGGTAGCTTCTCTTGTTGCAGAGCACGGGCTCTAGGCACGTGGGCTTCAGTAGTTGTGGCACGCTGGCTCAGCAGTTGCTGCGCATGGGCTTAGCTGCTCTGCAGCATGTGGGATCTTCCCGGACCAGGGCTCGAACCCATGTCCCCTGCATTGGCAGGCAGACTCTTAACTACTGTGCCACAGTGAAGTCCCCTCCCACTGGTTCTTGATAAGTCAGCTTACTTATCCATAACTTGAAAGTTTTTAAGCTAGATGACTCCAGGAAAATGAGACTGAACAGCCACATTTTGTAAGCACAGCCACCATTTTATCCCAGTGAGTACCTCTACGTGCTTTTTACAAATTGATATGATTAGCCATACTGCTGAATGCTGAGCCTAACTCACTCATCAGTTACAAGCATCTCAACGTGTTACGTTGGTTTAAGAGAAAAAAACCCTCTTCTTATTATCCACTGTATCCATTACTCCATAGATTTTGACTTGTTGAACACTGGGACATTAATACAACCAACAAGGAAATGGCGAAGAACTTTCCTTGGAAACACCGTTCTTCCTGCATCAAGACATTCCAACCTTGGACAGCTGCAGTTAAGCCAGCTTCCTGTGCCTTCAGAAAGGTCAAGCTGGAAATCATCTTAAGGAAACATTTATTTTTGAGTTAAGCCAGATCTATACAAGCAAAGGGAGAGAGAATGTTCCATCATTAGCTAAAGCATTTGGTTCATCTCCAAGGAGCAAACCAAGATCCTTTGCAGACACGTTTAAAGGTAGGACACTGAGCATTTACCTAAATCTTCAAGTTACTGAATATTTATGCAGTCTTTCATTTTACTGGGGATTAGAAGGTTTCCCTGCATGGAGATACTACACTGAGAAAGCCAGTGCAGGGCTGTGACCAGGAGGTCCATAAATACCACTGGGTCAGATGAAGGTGCTTTAGAGGCAATTGGAGACAAACATTATTTCAGCTAACAAGTATTTAGTGAGCACCTGCTCTGTGTTGAGCTCTGTGTGGGGGCTGTAAATGATGACTCAACATAACTTCTCTGTGAACCAGAGATATTTTCTATTCATTTTTTTCCAAAGGTACAACGCAGAGATATTATGGTTTGGCCAAATTCTCAAGGCTTTGTTCATCCTTATTGCACTGATCCATGCTTCTAGGTTCAAGATCTTTGGTGTTTTCCAGATGGGAAATATGCTTTCCCTCCTTTGATATAATCCATTTTGAGTTGGCACCAGCTGGGAAATCCTTGCTTGCCTCACTTAATTGAGCTGTCAGGCCAGTGACCAATCTACATTTTTTAAAAATAAATAAATAAAGGAAGAAAGGGAAAAAGGAAGGGAGGAAGGGAAGCTAAGGTTAATTCTAGCCCCTAGGTTTATAGTCTTAACCCATGGCTTTTGGAAGTGGAATTAACATGCCATTCTCCAGATGCTTTGTTTTGTAGAGTTAGGAGCCCCAAAGAAATATTTAAGCACTACTGTTAAAGAGCCAACAAGTATTTCATTGTGGTTAGATGATGCATTTCCCTCATTTCTATGTGTATTCTCTTCCCCCTTGATAAGAGGTAATCAGTAAATATTTAATGGATGAATGGAAAAATAAATACATGTCCAAAGACAATGTGAGGGGGACGGACCATGGACACCTAAGGGTTATGGTTCTGTTTTACCTTGTTGTTGTTGATTCATTCATATTTTAATTTTTTCTAATAAATCTTTTATTTTTCTAATTTTATTTTATTCTTTATACTTTGTTATTGTTCTGCTCCTTTTGGCTTATTCCCTTTTTTATTTTTTATTTATTTATTTTTTGTTGTGGTTCTGTTTTACCTTGTTTCAATTATATATTTTTTTCTAACTTTTTTTTAATCTTTCTAATTTTATTTTATTTTTTATTCATTGTTATTGTACTGCTCCTTTTTCTTCTTTGCTTTTGCTGGGCCACACAGCTTGCTGGATCTTGGTTCCCAGTCCAGAAGTCGGGCCTGAGCTCCTGTGGTGGGAGCCCCAAGTCCAAACCCCTGGACTAACAGAGAACCTCAGACCCCAGGGAATATCAATCAGAGTGAGGCCTCCCAGAGGTCCTCAGCACCAAGACCTGGTTCTACCCAACTGCCTGCAAAACTCCAGTGCTGGGTGCCTCAGGCCAAACAACCAGTAAGACAGGAATATGGCCCAACCCATCATAAAAAATGAGATGACAAAAAAATAGGTTACAGACGAAGGAGCAAGGTAAAAACCTACAAGACCAAATAAATGAAGAGGAAATAGGCAAGCTACCTGAAAAAGAATTCAGAATAATGATAGTAAAGATGATCCAAAATCTCAGAAATAGAATGCAGAAAATACAAGAAACATTTAACAAGGATCTAGAAGAACTAAAGAGCAAACAAACAGTGGTGAACAACACAATAAATGAAATTAAAAATACTCTAGAAGGAATCAATAGCAGAATAACTGAGGCAGAAGAACAGATAAGTGAGGTGGAAGTTAAAATGGTGGAAATAACTGCCACGGAGCAGAATAAAGAAAAAAGAATGAAAAGAATTGAGGACAGTCTCAGAGACCTCTGGGACAACACTAAACACACCAACATTCGAATTATAGGGGTCCCAGAAGAAGAAGAGAAAAAGGAAGGGTCTGAGAAAATATTTGAAGAGATTATGGTCAAAAACTTTCCTAACATGGGAAAGGAAATAGCCACTCAAGTTCAGGAAGTGCAGAGAGTCCCATACAGGAAAAAACCTAGGAGAAACACAACAAGACACGTATTAATCAAACTAATAAAAATTAAATACAAAGAAAAATATTAAAAGCAGCAAGGGAAAAGCAACAAATAACATACAAAGGAATCTCCATAAGGTTATCAGTTGATTTCTCAGCAGAAACTCTGCAGGCCAGAAGGGAGTGGCAGGATATATTTAATGGGATGAAAGGAAAAAACCTACAACCAAGATTACTCTGCCCAGCAAGGATCTCATTCAGATTCGATGCAGAAATCAAAAGCTTTACAGACAAGCAAAAGCTAAGAGAATTCAGCACCACCAAACCAGCGTTACAACAAATGCTACAGGAACTTCTCTAAGCAGGAAACACAAGAGAAGAAAAAGATCCACAAAAACAAACCCAAATCAATTAAGAAAATGGTAATAGGAGCATACATGTCGATAATCACCTTGAATGTAAATGGATCAAATGCTCCAACCAAAAGACACAGACTGGCTGAATGAATACAAAACAAAACCAGTATATACGCTGTCTATAAGAAACCCACTTCAGACCTAGGGACACATAGGGACTGAAAGTGAGGGGCTAGAAAAAGATATTCCATGCAAATGGAAATCACAAGAAAGCTGGAGTAGCAATACTCATATCAGACAAGATAGACTTTAAAATAAACACTGTAACAAGAGATAAGGAAGGACACTACATAATGATCAAGGGCTCAATCCAAGAAGAAAACATAACAATTATAAATATTTATGCACCCAACATAGGAGCACCTGAATACATAAGGCAAACGCTAACAGCCATAAAAGGGGAAATCAACAGCAACACAATAATAGTGGGGAACTTTAACACCCCACTTACACCAATAGACAGATCATCCAGACAGAAAATAAATAAGGAAACACAAGCTTTAAATGACACAATAGAACAGATAGACTTAACTGATATTTATAGGACATCCTACTTGAAAGCAGAAGAATACACTTTCTTCTCAAGTGCACATGGAATGTTCTCCAGAATAGATCACATCTTGGGTCAGAAATCAAGCCTTGAAAAATTTAAGAAAACTGAAACCTTATCAAGCATCTTTTCCAACCACAGTGCTATGAGATTAAAAATCAATTACAGGGAAAAAACTGTTAAAACCACAAACACATGGAGCCTAAACAGTGCACTGCTAAATAACCAAGGCTCACTGAAGAAATCAAAGAAGAAGAAAAAAAAAATACCTAGAAACAAATGACAATGAAAACATGATGATCCAAAATCTATGGGATGCAGCAAAAGCAGTTCTAAGAGGGAAGTTTATAGCAATTCAAGTTCACCTCAACAAACAAGAAAAATCTCAAATAGACAATCTAACCTTACACATAAAGCAACTAGAAAAAGAACAAAGAAAACCCAAAGTTAGTAGAAGGAAAGAAATAATAAAGGTCAGAGCAGAAATAAATGAAATAAAAACAAAACAATAGCAAAGATCAATAAAACTAAAGGTCAGTTCTTAGAGAAGATAAACAAAATTGATAAACCTTTAGGCAGACTCAACAAGAAAAAAGGGGAGAGGACTCAAATCAATAAAATTAGAAATGAAAAAAGGAGAGGTTACAACTGATACTGCAGAAATACAAAGGATCATAAGAGAATACTACAAGCAACTATATGCCAACAAAGTGGACAACCTGGAAGAAATGGACAAATTCTTGGAAAGGTACAACCTTCCAAGACTGAAACAGGAAGAATTAGAAAATGTAAACAGACCAATCACAGGTAATGAAATTGAAACTGTGATTAAAAATCTTCCAACAAACAAAAGTCCAGGACCAGATGGCTTCACAGGCAAATTCTATCAAACATTTAGAGAAGAGTTAACATCTATCCTTCTCAAACTTTTTCAAAAAATTGCAGAGGGAGGAACACTCCCAAAGCCGTTCTACGAGGCCACCACCACCCTGATACCAAAACCAGACAAAGATATCACAAAATAGAAAATTACAGACCAATATCACTGATGAACATAGACCCAAAAATCCTCAACAAAATACTAGCAAACAGAATCCAACAACACATTAAAAAAAATCATATACCATGATCAAGTGGGATTTATCCCAGGGATGCAACGATTCTTCAATATATGCAAAACAATCAATGTGACACCATATTAATGAATTAAAGAATAAAAACCATATGATCATCTCAATAGAAGCAGAAAGAGCTTTTGACAAAATTCAATGCCATTTATGATAAAAACTCTCCAAGAAGTGGGCATAGAGGGAAACTACCTCAATGTAATAAAGGCCATATATGACAAACCCACAGCAAACATCATTCTCAATGGTGGAAAACTGAAAGCATTTCTTCTAAGATCAGGAACAAGACAAGGATGTCCATTCTCACCACTACTATTCAACATAGTTTTGGAAGTCCTAGCCATGGCAACCAGAGAAGAAAAAGAAATAAAAGGAATACAAATTGGAAAAGAAGAAATAAAACTGTCCTGTTTGCAGGTGACTTGATACTATACATAGAAAATCCTAAATATGCCACCAGAAAACTACTAGAACTTATCAATGAATTTGGTAAAGTTGCAGGATACAAAATTAATGCACAGAAATCTCTTGCATTCCTATATACTAACAACAAAAGATCTTAAAGAGAAATTAAGGAAACACTCCCATTTACCATTGCAACAAAAAGAATAAAATACCTAGGAATAAACCTACCTAAGGAGGCAAAAGACCTGTACTCAGAAAACTATAAAACACTGATGAAAGAAATCAAAGATGACACAAACAGATGGAGAGATATACCATGCTCCTGGATTGGAAGAATCAATATTGTGAAAATGACTATACTACCCAAAGCAATCTACAGGTTCAATGCAATCCCTATCAAATTACCAATGACATTTTTCACAGAATTAGAACAAAAAATTATGCAATTTGTATGGAAACACAAAAGATCCCAAATAGCCAAAGCAATCTTGAGAAAGAAAAACGGAGTTGGAGGAATCAGGCTCCCCGACTTCAGACTATACTACAAAGCTACAGTAATCAAGACAGTATGGTACTGGAACAAAAACAGAAATATAGATCAATGGTACAGGATAGAAAGCCCAGAGATAAACCCATGCACCAATGGTCACCTAATCTATGACAAAGGAGGCAAGAATATACAATGGAGAAAAGGCAGCCTCTTCATTAAGTGGTGCTGGGGAAACTGGACAGCTACATGTAAAAGAATGAAATTAGAACACTTCCTAACATCATACACAAAGATAAACTCAAAATGGATTCGAGACCTAAATGTAAGGTCAGACACTATCAAACTCTTAGAGGAAAACATAGGAAAAACACTCTGACATAAATCACAGCAAGATCTTTTATGACCCACCTCCTAGAGTAATGAAAATAAAAACAAAAATAAGTGAATGGGGCCTAATTAAACTAAAAGCTTTTGCACAGCAAAGGAAACCATAAACAAGATGAAAAGACAACCCACAGAATGGGAGAAAATAATCGCAAACGAAGCCACAGACAAAGGATTAATCTCCAATATATACAAAGAGCTCATGAAGCTCAATATCACAAAAAAACAAACAACCCAATCAAAAACTGGGCAGAAGACCTAAATAGACATTTCTCCAAAGAAGACATACAGATGGCAAAGAGACATATGAAAAGATGCTCAACAGCACTAATTATTAAAGAAATGCAAATCAAAACTACAATGAGGTATCACCTCACACCAGTCAGAATGGCCATCATCAGAAAATCTACAAACAATAAATGCTGGAGAAGGTGTGGAGAAAAGGGAACCCTCCTATACTGTTGGTGGGAATGTAAATTGATACAGCCACTATGGACAACAGTATGGAGGGTCCTTAAAAAACTAAAAATAGAGCTACCATATTATCCAGCAATCCCACTCCTGGGCATATATCCAGAGAAAACCATAATTCAAAAATACCCATGTGGGCTTCCCCGGTGGCGCAGTGGTTGAGAGTCCGCCTGCCGATGCAGGGGACAAGGGTTCGTGCCCCAGTCCGGGAAGATCCCACATGCTGCGGAGCGGCTGGGCCCGTGAGCCATGGCCGCTGAGCCTGCGCGTCCGGAGCCTGTGTTCCGCAGCGAGAGAGGCCACAACAGTGAGAGGCCCACGTACCGTAACAAAAAAAAAAAAAAAAAAATACACATGTACCCCAATGTTCACTGCACTATTTACAATAGCCAGGACAAGGAAGCAACCTAAATGTCCATCGACAGATGAATGGATAAAGAAGATGTGGTACATATATATAATGGAATATTACTGAGCCATAAAAAGAAATGAAACTGGGTCATTTGTAGAGATGTGGATGGACCTAGAGCCTGTCATACAGAGTGAAGTAAGTCAGAAAGAAAAACAAATTTCGTATATTAATGTATATAGGTGGAATCTAGAAAAATGATACAGATGAACCTATTTGCAGGGCAGAAATAGAAAGGCAGACATAGAGAATGGACGTGTGGACAAGGTGGGGGGGAAGGGGAAGCTGGGATGAATTGGGAGATTAGTTTTGACATAAATACAGTACCACGTGTACAATACATAGCTAGTAGGAACCTGCTATATAGCGCAGGGAGCTCAGTTCAGTGCTCTGTGATTGCCGAGTTGGGTGGGATGGGGGGGGTGGGAGGGAGGTCCAAGACGGAGGGGATGTGTGTATGCATATGGCTGATTCACTTCCACTGTGCGGCAGAAGCTAACACAACATTGTAAAGCAATTATACTCCAATTAAAAAAAACAAAAACAAACAAAAAAGGCAACCTGAGTGTTTGAGAGCCTGCCAGTAGGAACTAATGATCCGTGACACCTGGTAAAAGGAGACAAAGGCACCAAGAAAAGGCTCAGCAGAGAGGTAGAGTTACCCAGACACAGTGTTATTGGCCATGGGATAATCTGTAGATTTGCAACATTTAAAACATGTAGCAGAAACAGAAGTTGTGATACCTAGAAGATCTTTCTTATGAGCTAGAATAATGAAAATCTAACCAACTTCCTTTGTAGAAGTAGCTCAGTCCTGTTTAATACAAAGAACCAAGCAATCAATTAACTTATTAGAACAGATCAAAAAATAACACAGAAAGTAGAAGAGAGAAGACAGGCAGTGGGGAAAGAGAAAGGTAGATGGGAGGAAGGGGAGAGGAGGGAGGGAGGGGTAGGAAAGAGAGAGAAATTTTTTCCCTCGGAGCTAACCTGGGGGTGTAGACTCATTAAATAAAGAGCATGTCTTTACTTGAGAGATGGCATTAGGCTCGAACTAATGCCATGAATAAGACATAAATTTTCTGCTAGTGCCACTGAGAAGAGATGAAGAGCTTCCAATGGTTTGGGGCAGCTTAGTGATAACCAGGAGCCTGCAGTCTGTTTGCCAAGTTTATTTCAGAAATGGACAAAGAATGAAGTGAAACAACAAAATTTATGTTCCCTTTTGGTCCACAGCTGAAACATCAATCTCCAATGTGAGAGATGAATGCAGTATCATCCCCTCAAGTGTTTTGTTCTCAATAATACGTGCTTGCCTGCTCCAGGAGAACAATATTTGTTAGAAAATGCAACTGTACGTAATCCATGGACATTGTTACCATGCCTATGTTTTGCTTTAAAATACTTCAGCATAAATAGCATGTGTTAGTTTAAGTAAAGCCTTAGGTGTAGTGTGTTGTCCTAAGCAGAAATTCCCATCCCAGGGATGGTCAGTAAGCTACTTAGTTATAGTTAATTGGGAAGCCCACACTCCAGAGGAGGCTAGCACAGCCTTCAGGTATCTTTTTCTCCATCTACACCAGAGGCTTAGGAAATTAGCATAAAGAATATTAGAAATGGGCTCTCAGTGATGAAATTAATGACACCCCGGATATATAGAGGAGGTACAATAACATAGTTTCAAGAGACTCCCCACCCTATAATAAAATTTTAACCTGACCTATAGCCTGTGCCCGCTGTCCTGTATCCAGCTGGGAGGTCAGAAGACTTCTGTTTGCCTGATGTCACCTGTCAGAGTAACAGAATCCTGTCTCAGGAAATCGGTGTGTCTGCCTCAACTAAACCTTCCATGTAATGGGTAGTTAAATCACCTAAAGTCAGAGACCTAAGACCTCCTCAGCCTTAAAGAGTAGAACAAGCTAGCCTGGCCCTGCCTAGTAATAAATGTTAATGAATGTCCATATGTGACTCAGAATTTTGTTTGAGAATTTCTTTCATCATCAGTTCATATCAAGGTGATGAGAGAGGAGCATCAAACCATTGAAATCTCCTGTTATCTACCAAAACTAACTTAAGAGCTGTGCATTTCCAAAATGGCCCGAGTCAATTTGCTACAGATAAACAATTAAGTTTAACAGGAACTGCTGCTTTCAAATTTCCCTTTCAAGTGTTGGAAAGTTCAGCTCGAAAGAGAGTTCCTGGAGCATCAGGCCACTCAAGCCTAGATACTGACAATTCTAGCTGCTGATTACGGCACCGATCCCTGCTGTGACTTTGGCCTAAGCCTTCTGATTACTGAAACAGGTTGCCTCATGTTACACTGGCGAGTTGGTTCCCAGCTATGAATGCTGCTCTCAGCACTTCAAGATTTGCTGTGATTTTCTACACCACAAGATTTATGTGTCCAATGTCTCTCCCTCTCCCCCCACCTCTGTATATATATATTTATATGCCTAAGATATTAATGTGGAAGATTAATATAATGAGGAAGATTAGTGTATACTTTAGACATAATGTGTTCCACTAAAGTGAGCACTGACTCACAAAAATGTCTAACATACAATTAACAATTCAACATTAAGCCATTTAAAATATAAGGCATCAGGGTTTCCCTGGTGCCATGCCACAGTGGTTAAGAATCCCTCTGCCAACACTCTATGATATAAATCACAGCAAGATCTTTTTTGACCCACCTCCTAGAGAAATGGAAATAAAAACAAAAATAAACAAATGGGACCTAATGAAACTTATAATCTTTTGCACAGCAAAGGAAAACATAAACAAGACGAAAAGACAGCCCTCAGAATGGGAGAAAATATTTGCAAATGAAGCAACTGACAAAGGATTAATGTCCAAAATTTACAAGCAGCTCAGGCAGCTCAATATCAAAAAAACAAACAACCCAATCCTAAAATGGGTAGAAGACCTAAATAGACATTTCTCCAAAGATATACACATTGCCAACAAACACATGAAAGGATGCTCAGCATCACTAATCATTAGAGAAATGCAAATCAAAACTACAATGAGGGGGCTTCCCTGGTGGCGCAGTGGTTGGGAGTCCGCCTGCCGATGCAGAGGACACGGGTTCATGCCCCGGTCCGGGAAGATCTCACATGCCGCGGAGCGGCTAGGCCCGTGAGCCATGGCCGCTGAGCCTGCGCATCCAGAGCCTGTGCTCCGCAACGGGAGAGGCCGCAACAGTGAGAGGCCCACGTACCGCAAAACAAAAAACAAACAAACAAAAAACCTACAATGAGGTATCATCTCACACCCGTCATAATGGTCATCATCAGAAAATCTACAAACAATAAATGCTGGAGAGGGTGTGGAGAAAAGGGATCCCTCTTGCACTGTTGGTGGGAATGTACATTGATACAGCCACTATGGAGAACAGTATGGAGGTTCCTTAAAAGACTAAAAACAGAACTACCATACAACCCAGCAATCCCATTACTGGGCATATACCCTGAGAAAATCATAATTCAAAAGGTCATGTACCACAATGTTCATTGCAGCTCTATTTATAGTAGCCAGGACATGGAAGCAACCTAAGTGTCCATTGACAGATGCATGGATAAAGAAGATGTGGCACTTATATACAATGGAATATTACTCAGCCATAAAAAGAAACGAAATTGAGTTATTTGTAGTGAGGTGGATGGACCTAGAGTCTGTCATACAGAGTGAAGTAAGTCAGAAAGAGAAAAACAAATACCATATGTTAACACATATATATGGAATCTAAAAAGAAAAAAAAATGGCTCTGAAGAACCTAGGGGCAGGACAGGAATAAAGATGCAGATGTAGAGAATAGACTTGAGGACATGGGGAGGGGGAAGGGTAAGCTGGGACAAAGTAAGAGAGTGGCATGGACATACATACACTACCAAATGTAAAATAGAGAGCTAGTGGGAAGCAGCCACATAGCACAGGGAGATCAGCTCGGTGCTTTGTGACCACCTAGAGGGGTGGGATAGGGAAGGTGGGAGGGAGCGCAAGAGGGAGGAGATATGAGGATATATGTATATGTATAGCTGATTCACTTTGTTACAAAGCAGAAACTAACACACCATTGTAAAGCAATTAGATTTCAATAAAGATGTTTAAAAGAATTTTTTTTAATAAATAAATAAAGTGGGTTTCTTGCAGGAAAAAAAAGAATCTGCCTGCCAATGCAGGGGACATGGGTTCAAGCCCTAGTCCAGGAAGATCCCACATGCTCCAGAGCAACTAAGCCCATGCGCCACAACTACTGAGCCTGCGCTCTAGAGTCCACAAGCCACAACTACTGAGCCCACGCACCGCAACTACTGAAGCCTTCATGCCTAAAGCCCAAGCTCCGCAACAAGAGAAACCACCACAATGAGAAGCCCGCGCACCACAATGAAGAGTAGCCCCCACTCGCCACAACTAGAGAAAGCCTGCGCACAGCAACCAAGACCCAAAGCAGCCGAAAAATCAATAAATTTTAAAAAAACAACAAGGCATCAATGTAGCTTATGTTCCACAAATACATTTTCAGCTGAGACTGAATTGTAGCTTTGGAATAGAAATAACTTAGACAAAGAGTATTTGACTCAAAATATAGAAGGTTTGATGATGGCAAATTGGCCCATCACAACTAACATTTTTAGGCATGTTTCCTTACAAGGTCTCAAAACATTTTACCAAGAGTTTTCATTTCTTAATTTCAAAAGCATTGCTGTGCTCACTTAGCAGTGCTCACTTAGCAGATGAATAAACTGAAGAATAAAAATTCCTTTGTCTGGTCCTCCAGTAGCATATGAAAAGTCAAAGACCAAAGGAAAGTGACTCTTTGAGCATATCTTCTTTCAAATCCAAATCATACAGGTAGGTATTCTGTTCTACAAATTAGTCCTACAAAGACTATAAAGAAAAATAGCAGTGACCTTCCTCACCCTTGCCCATACCCAGTCCTGCTTTCCAATGACACCCAGTTTTTAATCTTTTAACTATTTCCTCTAGTATTCATTCACATTTTAAAATAAGATACGCATGCTGCTGTTCTTAGTTTATGAATTTTACATGGTAACCTATTGGTTCCCTATGGTGGAAATTGAAGACTCTATCTCTTGAGCTCGCTGGCAAGATTAAATTTACACAAAGAAGCCAGAATATGAAGAAGAAAGAAAATTTGAGGAGAATTCTTTGAAGACATTTATGCTGTGATAACCAGTTCTTTTTCCACCAAAAGGGCAGGGACGAAATGTCAGTTTCAACTTCCTTAGCTTCAAGTCCAAAGAAAATGGGCTTCAAAGTGACCACCAGAGGGAATCACACGCCGTCCTCTAGTGGAACACAGTAGAAATGTCTCTAACTCCTGCCCAGGAAATCTTGAAGGAAAGAGAACCCAGTAGGCTGCTTTGGTGGCAAGACAGAGAGAAAGCTGGGTGTGTGTTGAGAACTGTGCTTCCCTCTGATGGTGGGTCAAACATCTGTGAAACTCAGGATCCAGATGTAGAACCTACAGAGGGTATGGCAAACACAACCTAAGTTGACCTCCAATGAGTCACAATCCCATAGAATTCCCTCCTCTAGAATATGGGCAGAACCTCTGACTGGCCTCTAGCTGATAGAACATGGCAAAAGTGATTGGATGTCACTTCTTTGATTATGCTACATTGTGTTGTGAAGTGTTGGAGTGTCCCTCCCTTGATTAGGTAAAGAGGATGGGATAGTCACTTGTGTCACATTACATTCCATTGCATAAGACTTCCTCTTTGCAACCAGGCTAGAGATTCAACTTCTGTCTTTGAAAGAGTAGTTGCCATGCTGTCAAAGCACCTTGAGAGGGAATATGACAGAGAACTGCATGTTCTAGGAGCTAAGAGCAGTCCCTGGTTGATGACCAGCAAGAAAACATGGACCCCAATCCTACAACCACTAGGAAATGAGTTCTGCCATCAATCTCATGAGCTTGGAAGAGGAGCCTGAGCTCCAGAAAGAAATGTATCCCATGTGAACCTTGACTGTAGCCTTGTGAGACCTTAAGCAGAGAACCCAGCTAAGTTGTGCCCAGACTCCTGACCCATGGAAACTGAGATAAGAAATGTGTGTGATTTCAAGCCACTAAGTTTCTGGTAATTTTTTTATGCAACAAAATAAAATGAGTACAATAGAAATGCTGTTCTGAGGTAATATCAGAAAGGATCCTGCCCAGAGCACAAAAAGACCTCTGACAACAGGAATCCATGGATTGATCATCTAAAACCAGAAGCTGATTGAGGGTTGGGAGTGGCCTGTCAAAGGACAATATGCACTGCCCATCACAAAGAGGTACCTGATGATGGGAGCCTCCAAAGAACTCACAGGTCAGGGGAGAAGAGGTGAACTGTCTGACAAGTCTAGAGAGCACACAACCACTGTAAACAAAGAATGCTCTTAACAGGGCCTAATCCAGAAATAACACAGTGAGTGGCCTATCAACGGAATCCTTGCCTGACCTAGGAATGAGCCTTCCTAGCACCGTGAGACAAATTGGTCATGAACTGCCTCCTAAACCTGGGTCAAATTTATGACCAGTAAGGGGCACTGTAAACAAAGAATGTTCCCTGCCATTGCAGTTCTACGAAGATCAAATCATTAGCCACTGCAGTTACTGACCTACAAGTACACCCTGAAAGGAATTCAGGGTGAAGCATTCTGTCTTTTGGATATATGGGCCCCTAGGTAGTTAAAGTGAATATCTAAGGAAGAATTTCAATGACCCCAGATTCTTGCATCTCCCCATACATAGAAAAGCACTAAAAGCATTGAATGTCTGATCCTCGTGACTAGCAGTAACCTTTCACTGAGATCTTGAATGCACGTATATATACTGGCTCCTCCTATACCTCTTTGGAACAGTTTCTCAGAGCTACCTGAGAGGCTGTCTTCTGTCTCCTAGGCTATAGTCTTCAGTAAGACACTGAATAAACTCGACTCACAGCTCTTAATGTTGTGTTTTTTTCTAGTTGAAACCACCAAGAGCCAGGGCAAATTCCCCATTTCCTGACCCGTCACATAGTGTGTTACTAAAACAGCTATCCAGAGAGGGAAAAGTCCTGATTTATAACACTTGCCAATTTCTGTGGTGTAAACATACCCACCATGACTGATTTCAAGCTACCAATAGCTTAACAATCTTCTCATAATTTTCCTGATATTTAACAACTGGCTTCTGGGAGCCAGTGCTCTAATACACCAGGGCTGCCTCTACTTCCTCCACCCTCGAGGGATCAGCCAGCCTCCAGGAGTAGGGACTTCGGGGAGAGAACAGAAGTCTGACCTTCAACAATAGGTCTTCAGTCAGGGGGAGGGTGAGAAGAGACTTTACCTTGATTGGAGATTGATGTGTTGGTTCATACCTCAGACTGGACTGTTAGAAAGTTGAGACTCCATGTTCATGACTTAAGAAGATGTAGAACTGCCTATTTTACATGGGTGAATGAAAGGTCACGGGACCTGCCCAGATTTTCATATACATACTCACATGCGCGCACACACACACACACATATATAATGTGCCAACAAAATATGTAAATTAATTATCTTTGTAGGTTAACTAACCAAGATAGAGATAAAAATTGCAGAGCTACCATTTTCTTTCTTTCTTTTAAAACTATTTCCTAATATTCCCCTCTTTTCTCAAAATGCCTTTCTAAATGAGATGACTCATAAATTCCAAAGTTCTACATAGACGAATGAATGACTAAAGTAGATTTCCTAATATGTTTGTCTGTTTAAAAGTGCTGTCACCATCTCAGGAAGCCCCCTGCTTAAATGCTCATTCAGTTAAGGCATGCACAAAGGTGCTCTGCTGTGGGGCATCTCGGGAGATGTCAGGAAAAAAACATCTGAGTTTAAAAGCAGTGCGATGTGAGTAGCTTTTCATACATAAATGGACCTGACAG
Source organism: Lagenorhynchus albirostris (assembly GCF_949774975.1). Classification (NCBI taxonomy): domain Eukaryota; kingdom Metazoa; phylum Chordata; class Mammalia; order Artiodactyla; family Delphinidae; genus Lagenorhynchus; species Lagenorhynchus albirostris. The sequence goes on from NC_083106.1 coordinate 46,683,094, forward strand.
CTAAGTGTGGCTAACATGAATATTTGCTTCAGGAAACTCAGAGTACAGAAGAGGAAACGACACTTCAGCCTTGGGTGGAGCTAGACCTCTGGGGTCAAGATGAATCTGTCTGCACTGTTTCTACTGGATTTCCACTCACAAGTCCTTGGGTGAGTCATCTGGGAGCAGTTTGTACAGTTATCATGGGTTACCCTCCTTTGAGAATATTCTCCAAGGGATTGAAGCCCCGAAATTTCCCACCAAGTATACTAAGTTCCGGAAGAATATCATTTTGAGTCTTACGTCAAAGAGCAAGACATGAGTTGCCCATACAGCTATTCTTTGTACACACTATTATGGTACTTCTCAAACTGAACTCTTGCCTCCATTGATTCTGTTCAAGTGAAACTAGCAAACAATGCTTAATAGAAAGAGCCCAAAAGTAAAGAGTCTCTTTGACATATTTATATCTTCATAGACTTTTTGGACTATCCTTGCTCTCAGCTGATGACCTTAATTCTCACTTCACAGGGAAAATAGAAGCAATTAGAAGGAAATTTCCACAGGCATCTACTAAAGTATCTACCTACATTCTCTGCATACTCACCTCTTCCATGGATGAAATTTCCATTCTCCAAAGTGTCAGCCCCTCTCTGTGTGTACTACATCCCATCCCTCTTGCCTAATCAAGGATGTCGATCTACCAGTTCTCTCTATCTCCTACACGATTATTTTTCACTGTCTGTTGGATCATTTCTATCAGGATTCAAATATGCTATTATGTGTTCCATCTTAAAAAGGAATAAAAGAAGCACTTGTTCTGACCCTACTTTCCCTAACCAATGCCCTTGCTTTATTCCCCTTTGCAGCAAATTGCCTGGCTATTCTCTTGTTCCTTTTCTCCATCCTATCTTGAATCCATTCAGTCAGGCTTTTGCCCTCACCCCTCCACTGAGACTGCTCTTGACAAAGTCGTAATTTCCATGCTACTAAATCCAGTGGTCAATTCTCACTGACTGTCAAGTGAGACAGTGACAAGGTTGATCACTCACTCCTCCTTTTTTTTTTTTAAGGTATATTTTGGTCTGTATTTTTTTAATATATAAATTTATTTATTTTGGCTGTGTTGGCTCTTCATTCTGCGCACCGGCTTTCTCTAGTTGCAGCGAGCAGGGGCTACTCTTCATTGTGGTGCACGGGCTCCTCATTGCAGTGGCTTCTCTTTGTTGCGGACCATGGGCTCTAGGCGTGCGGGCTTCAGTAGTTGCGGCACGGGGGCTCAGTAGTTGTGGTTCACAGGATCTAGAGTGCAGGCTCAGTGGTTGTGGCGCACGGGCTTAGTTGCTCCGCAGCATGTGGGATCTTCCTGGACCAGGGCTCAAACCCATGTCCCCTGCATTGGCAAGCAGTTTGTTTATATGGTTTCCAGGATGACACACTCCCAGTTTTCCTTCTTCCTCACTGCTCACTCTTTCCCTGTCTCCTGAATTGGTTCTTCTAATTCTCCCTGAAGATTAGTGTTGGAGAGCCCCAAGCTCGGTCCTTGGCCTCTTCTCTTCTCCATCTACCCTCACTCCCTTAGTGATCTCATCAGGTCCCCTGACTTCCTCATTATTTATATGCTGATGACTTCCAAATGCTGATCTTCACTTTGGACCTCTCTCCCGAATTCTAGATTTGTATAGCCAACTGCTTCTTTCATATCTTCAGTAGGATGTCTAACCTCTCAAATTTAACATATCCAAAACTGAGCTCCTGAGCTCCCAAAACCTGTTCCAGCTGCAGCCTTCTCCACCTCATCTGGGGAAAACTCCATCCTTCTATTTTCTCAGGCCAAAAACTTTAGCGTTATCCTTGATTCTTCTCTTTCCCCGATACATACAACCAGTCAGAAGACCGTACTGGCTTTATCTTCAGACTCTGACCACTTCTTACCATGCCCCCTGCCCCCTGCTCCCTGATGGTCCACGCACTGTCCTCTCTCATCTGAATTACTACAATGGCCTTCTTTCTATAAGTCTCCCAGCATCCATTATTGCCCTCTAGTGTCTTTTGCAATATAACAGCCATTAATTTGAAACATAAACTCTGTTATCTCCTGCAAGGCAGTTGCCTCAAGGGAGGCCACTGCAGAGTCTTCAGGCTGAAAGATACTAGCTTCCTTAGTCAGAGAGGAATAGATGCTTCTACTGACAAAGTAAGCAGTTTCGAGGTACATTCTACAGCTACATCAGATTCTACATGTTCCTATCCCTATTTTCAGGGTCCATTACTTCGAAATCAATACCGTCACTTCAACATAAGAGATCCTGAAAGGTTCTGAATTCAATTTACTGCTTCAGGTTACCACCATACTGACTATGTTGCATAGGTTTCAATATACAGTGTTTTTCTTGTCACTACTTTTTCCCTAGTTTTGGGTTTGATATCCTTGTTACACCAAGAGTTCTTTGAAAGACTGCTTTTAAATTTCTAAATGCATATATATTTTTAAAAACTATTCTACTCTTGTTAATGTCTACTTTTGTTGCACCTATGTGAGACAGTATGTTATGTGTGGTTTCTTCTTTCTTGAAAGTATAAAGATTTTATATGTGTTCTAACACACGGACAGTGAGTATAACTATTTCCTGTGTTTGAAAAACGACTGTATTCTCTACTTTTACATCTGGTTAATATGTTAATTTTGTTTATCAAATTCCCTCTAGCCTTTCACATTTTGTATTGACTTCATTTGTCAATTTCTGACAAAGGTACATTAAGGTTTATACTTTTGAATCTATAAAAACAAAACAGAGGGGAGACAAATACCTGTAGTGGCTCCCATCATGTGCAGAGAAAAAACCTAAGTCTTTACAGCGGCTGCAAAGCCCCCGCTGCCTCATCACGTCTCTAGCCTCTTTTCCTATTTTTCTTCTCCTCCTCCCTCACTTTTAGCTCCATTCCAGCCAGAAGCCTCTTTGCTGTTCCCCCAACATGACCTTTGCTCTGAGTGTTCCCTCTGCCTGGAATGCTCTTCCCCAGGATCCACCCAGCTAACTCCCTCACCGCCTTCAAATCTTTGCTCAAATCTCACCACTTCGATGAGAGCTACCCTCTCACCTTATTTAATATACAACTGTTCCCACCCCAATTGGCAGTTTCAATCCCCCTTACCCTACTCTATTTTTTCTCTTTTACATAGCATTGATATCACCTTTTAACATACTATGTAACTTACTTATTTTGCTTATTCTTTATTGTCTATCTTCCCTACTTGAAAGTAAACTGTGAGAGACAGATGTTTGCCTGTTTTGTCAGCTAGTTTATTCCAAAACCCTAGAACTGTGCCTGGCACATGGTAAAGACTTTGTAAACATCTGATAAATGAACGCCCTATCCTTAGATGGAGGCTTTCATTTTCGTCATTCTTTCTGAGAACATTCGTTGCTTGCAAGACCTTTCTCAACTCTCTACTGGGAAAAATAAAGAAGATTGCATTTGTGTTCCAGTAGGTCATTAGCAATGGGTCTTGTTATGAGATCAGATCACAGTACAACTATTTGCCAGTTATTTAATTTAAAAGTGTAGTAATTTAGTTAATATAAATGTATGTTACTGTTACCCAAAAGACTACCCATGGCCAGCATTTCTTAACTCTTTTTGGCTTACTGTTCTCATTAAGAATCCCCAGGAAAAATGTACATATGTATTTTTTTCTTCAATTTCAGAGAGTCTAAGAAACCCCTGACACTTCCTCATGAATCTCTAGGCATTCACAGACCTCTGTAAAAGGCTCCAAGCACACATACACTCCCAGAGACATGTACGAACACTTTGGATATAATTTACATGGACTCTCTGATTTCAATCTTTTTTTCCAGTACATTTTATTTTAACTTTTCCCTACATCTTACCAAGTTGGGTTTTGTTTTGTTTTTCTGTTTATTGAAATAACTTTAGAGTGTTTCAGTTTCACAAAAAGCTTGCAAGTACAGGACAACCACATGAAAATCCTGCTGGAAAGATATCATGTGTAAATTTCCACTTCAAAGCGAATGAAATGCAAAATGAAGATGTGGAAATAATTTCTTGGCCCATAAATATTTAATAAGCTTTTGGGTTGATGGGTGTCAAGTGGCAAACTTATAATGTACTGTGTTTAGAAATAAAATACACAGTCTCATTAAGTTCTTTGTGTGACAAACCATTCAATCTACCAATTATACTCCTTATACACAGAATAATTTATGCCTTATTAGTTAGTATATTCTTAATTATAATTATAAAAGGCAGTTCTGGTTGTGGTCTCTGAGCAATTTTTACTACAAAAAGTTTAAAAGTCTATAGAGGAAATGGCATAGGCAGGCTCTGTTTGCAAAACCACAGGCAAGTGGTTTTGCAATACCTGAAGTATATGAGGCTCTCCTGTGCCACTTTACAATTATGTGTTGTAGTTTCCCTGACTCAACCACAGTCCTATTGAACCAGAATCTCCCAGGTGGTGCCCAAGCATGTACTTTTGAAAAACTTCCAGATGACTTTTTCAAGACAGGTTGAGAAGCCCTGCACGGGCCATGAGATGTTTTTGTTTGTTTTTTTATTTAGTTTTTATTTTGGGGTAATATCTGATTTATAGAAAAGTTGCTAAAATCGAACAGTGTTCCCATATACTTTCATCCAGCTTCTCCTAATCTTAATATTTTACAAACCCATGGATCATTTGTCAAAACTAAGAAATTAACATTAATACATTACCTTTATTTAAGCTACAGACTTCATTTGGATTTCACCAGTTTTTCCACTAATGTTCTTTCTCTGTCCCAGGATCCAAGGGACCACATTGCATTTAAGCATCATGTCTCTTAGTCTCCTCTATCTGTGAAAGTTTCTTAGTCTTTCTTGTTTTTCATGACCTTGACACTTTTGAAGAGTACTGGTCAGATATTTTGTAGAACATCCCTGAATTTTAGTTTATCTGTTGTTTTCTCATGATTTGGGGGAAGAATACCCCAGAGGTGATGCGTCCCGCTCATCCCCTCATAAGGGGGAACATGATGTTAAAATCACTAATCACTGGTGTGGTGATTGCGTGGTTAAGGTGCTGTCTGCTAGTCTTCTCCACTGTACAGGGACAAGTTTTCCCTTTTTTTCTAACAACATTCATTAGAGGAGTGGCACTAAGTCTAGCTTACACTAAAGGAGAAGAGAATTAAGCTCTACCCACCCACCCCCCCCAGAGAGGGGAGTGGTATCTACATAAATTATTTGGAATTCTTCCGTAAGAAAGATTTGCCTCTTCTCCCCCATTTATTTATTTATTCAACCATTTATTTATGTTAGTATAAAAGTAGGATTTTTAAAAAAATTATTTGGATTATAATTCAATTCTCTCTCTCTCTCTCTTTTTTTTTTGCTCAAATTGTTTCACCTTTTAGCATTTCAAGCTCTTTCAAGTTGGTTCCTATGTCCTTTTGACATGCTCCATCTTTTTTTTTTTAAATGCATTTCCTCTCAATCTGGCACTACGAGTGCTCCAGGCTCATCTTTGATTTTCTGTGACCCAGGACTAGAGTCAGATATTTCTCCAAGGAGCTTTGGTTCCTGATGTTGGAAAATGACTTCTGGAAACCAAGTCCAGGTGCTGGTGTGCTTGTTGCTACTGAGATTTCACTGCTTCTTGGCCCTCTCAAAGGACAGAGCTAGGAAATAAATACATGTGTACTAACCCATGTACACACACATATCAATAATTGTTTTGTATCCATCTATCTGTTCAAATATTAAATTAAACATGCGTTTGTACTGATGTTTCCAGCTCTAATCTACCACCAGGTTTATTTCAGCCTTCCCCACTTGCTTATTTGTAACTTCTGTCCCTTGCAGTGAGAAACCTGACTCTCATTATCTGCAATTTATTTACATATTTGTTTATTGCTTGTATACTTGTAAAGCAGTTTCACAATTGCCAATGCATAACCCTGTAAGAAATGAATTTACCAACAAGAGTACAGTGTTTATGTATAGTTCTTTTCATTTTTAGCTTTATAGCATCTAGTAAAAACACTATTTCCAAAGTTACTTAGGTCGGCTCTTTTTTACTCCATCAGTTTGTTTTTAAATAATAATTTTGCCTTGTTACACAAGTAACATATTCTCCTTGTAGAGATAAGAGTAAGCAAAAAAAAAAAAAATACAACTCATCCCAATACTATGACTTAGCAATAACAAGATAACCACAGCTTACATTTTGGTGGACTGTGTATATGTGTGTTATTTTTACTAATATTGAGATTATTCTTTATATTCTTTTGTATGATTTTTTTAATCTAATATTATGGATCCTTAAGGAACTATAAGTTTATAGACAGAAGCATCTGCCATTAAGATTCATGTTATAAAGGCCACTCTGGTGGCATGGAGAGAATACAGTGGAGGTGAAGGGAAGGAAGGAGATATTGAAATCAGAAACAGTAGTTAGGCAGATAGAATTACCTACACCGAGAGATGATATGTGACATATTTAGAGTAACAGTGGGAATAGCTGGATTTGAGAGGCATTCAGGATAGAATTGCCAGGATTTTAGCAAATGATTGGATACTGGAGTGAGGCAGAAAGAAGAGTAGAAGACATCTGACATTTTAAGATGGAATGGACCCATAAGCAGTGATGACATTTACCAATGTCCATGAAGAACACAAAGCAAAGATGGGTTTTACAGAGAAGGTGATAGTTTTATTTTTATATGTATTGTTTGAGATGCTTCAGGTCTTCCAGCTGGAGCAGGTCAAAGATTAGTTGGAAGTTTGTTTCTGTGCTCAGATAAGAGGATCAAGCTGGAGGTAGACTTTGTAGAGAAAATACTGGAGTTCACACCAAGAGATTGGGTGAAATCAGTCAGGGTGATGTGGAAAGCTGAAGAAAAGAACAACAAACAGAGTTGGAAATTTAGATAACATTTAATATTTGGTCAAGGGAAGAGGAATCAGCAAAGGAAAGAGAAGAAAGGGAAAAGTGGTCCAAGAGCTAAGAAGAGAACCAAAGGTGAGTTGTATCTAGAAAGTAAGAAGTGTGCAGAGTTCAGAGAAGAGTGTTCAACTGTGCCAGTGTTGCAGTCACAAAGATGAGGAGGTTTCCAAGGACTGAAGGAGGCAAGGACATTGAAGTAACATGTGTCAACTCTCCTTCCAAGAATGTGAAGGTGAGAAAAAGCAGAATCACAGAGTGGTCTCTTGAGGAGAATTTAGAGTAGATGAGAGGCATTGTTTCCTTTCTTTCTCTCCTTATTAGAACTGGGGACACTGACAGGGCAAAGGTTGGAGGTGAGGAGGCGCTCCAAAGTCTGACAGCCAAGTGGGTCTCCTGTCCTTTAAGTTACCCTTATAGCCCAAAGGCCTAGTGAGGAGTTACTACCAAATGTGAAGAAAGTAGAAATTCTTAGTGTGGGTTATGTGAGGGCAGGGCTGACAAAAAATACTGTTGAGTCTTCACTGTTTATACACACACAAGGAGAAGGCCAAAAGAAATAATAAAAAAGATAACTTGTTTAAAATGGTGTTTGGGAGAGTTATTGTATAACACAGTTAAAGCTACAGTTAGAAATTCTGGGATTCCTTGAAGAAAACCATAATAACACAATTTTGTGCTTTTCACCCATGATGTGGTTTTAAAACTCAGTCAATCTACAATGCTCAAGTGGTTCAAGAACAATAATACAATGTGTTTCCTGAGGGTCTCAGATATGTAATGACCTTGAGCATGAGTGGAACTCCAGTGAACCACTATAATACTGTGAGAAACATCTAAGCCTCAAAAGAAAAATCTACATTTCATTGCTTGTGTGGGAGTAAATGTTTTAGATTTGTCTAAACAAACAATTTCAACTTATTTATTTACGCTACATTTTATAGAAGAATCCACTGAAAACATCAACAGCCCTGAACTGAAATATGGGCTGCTTATTTATTGAATGGCTCTTTTTAAAGATAATAATCGTGAGTCACAGAAGTTAACTGTTCCCTTTTGTAACACAATGTGGAATTTCTTTTTATGTGAACAAAGATACAATTATTTGCAAGTAAAATAAAAAGAATTTCTTTTTAATTTTTGAAATTAAGAACACAGATTTATATCAAACTTTGACTGAATACAGACAGAAATTCTATTCTATGCTCTGCACTTGCTATACCACTCTACTCTACTCTAGACTTATTACAATGTAAGTATATTCTGAAGAAGAGCCTTCATGGTGAGGAGTGAGAAATAGAGCCAACCCCAGTTCTGTTGCCAAATGGCAAGTCACTTGCTATCTCTGGATTTTGATCAGAGCACATTTTGCCAATTCTCTGATTCCAGGCTCCTATATGAAACATGTAATTCCATTCTCACCTCTGGAAATCGGAGAGGTAAAATCTTCTGATGAGGTGACTAAGGCAAAAAGAAACTCATTGACTTACTGAAGACAACGAACAAAGACATCAAAAGAACCAGAAGTAAGATAGAAAGTCTCAGTTCACACCAGCATAGTACAGTGGCTAACAGCAAAGGCTGGGGATTGGGACTGCCTGAACTGGAGCCCTAGGTAAGTCATTTAACCTCAATATCCCCATCCTAAAAATGGGCTAAAAATAGACCTAGTGCTTGGGGTTGTTGTGAGAGTTGAAGAGTTAGAATAAGAAAAATGCTTAAAACAGTACCTACTGCATGTAAAAGACTCAAGATATGTTAGTTATTCATATTATTTGCACTACCTTCCTCATATTTAGCCTTCAAGGGCTTGAATTTCTTAGTCAAACACAATGTAAATTAAACTACTCCTCAAAAAGTCACTCAACCAGGGCCAGACCCAAGTATTAAGTGGCCTGAAGATTATACAATTTGGGATGCCATTTTTAAGATTATACAATCTGGGAGAATTATGAATGCAGCAGAGGTCCCTGTCAGAACCCAGGCATTTGAGGAGCTTGAAGTGTAAGCATCATCAGCATCCTTTTCTATCCATCCTCCTCTGCTCTCCACCATCACATTATAGAATACAGCATGCTGCTTTGACTTGGAAACTCTCTTGTTGTAAAACAGAACAAATGTAAGAATTCTACAAATCAGCCACAGCCTAGTCCTGACTCCACTGAGAGGTTCTTGGATCCCCTACAACTCACAGCTGAGAGACTCACAGAATGTCTGAAGTTGGAAGAGACCAACTGGATGTTTTATTACAAAAGCATGCTTTACGTGCAGGTCCAGAGGCCAGTTCTGTAACTGCTGGGTCCTGACATCCAGGAGGAGCAGATGGGGATGGTGAGGCTGCCAAAGAGCAGGGCCCCAAGCAGCTGCACGTGGTGTGTGTTGAGAGCCAGCTTTCTCAGACAATGCTCGAGATGGCTCAAGTTACCCAATGCCTGAGTGAAGTTAGCTGTTATTTATTCTAAAAGAATAGAGCTGGGGAGGGAAAAGAAGAGGATGAGGGTAAAAGAGAAAGAAAGCAAAAGAGGTTTCCTGCTTGTCCTCGCAAAAGGCAGTGAGACATTTTCCTTAATGGCTTCACTCTGACAGGACAATCCTCCCTTGAACATTTCACTATAAGGCAGTGAAGGGAGAGCCGGGCAGTGGGAGAGCAGGAGCATTTGAAGGCAAACAACTAGGGAGAGAGTTTTCTTTTCTTTCTTTCTTTTTTTTTTTTTAATTTTCCTAGCAAACCATCCAAAACCCCTGCAGTTATCATTATTTATCTATAGTAAACAAGCTTAATCATGAATATACTAATAGAATTTCCTCTCCCTTGCAGGGGTCCAGGCAGGGGTAGTATTATGGAAGAAGAAAAAGAGGAATATTGGAATTATCTTTATAGCTCATCTGTAAAACTCCTTCCCTTTTGAAGAAGGCAGTACAGCTCAGTGATTAACATGGCCTGGCTCCATTTCTTTTCAGCTGCATCCTGGATAATAGGTAAACCTTTCTTAACCTTAGTTTCCTTGAATGTGAAATGGAGAGGAACATGGTGCCTATCTCATGGGAGTGCTGGGGAGGCTGAATGAGACAAGACAAAACAAACTCCTAACGAGGCACCTATTAAGTGCTCTAAAAGTGCAGCTATGATTATTTGACTATTAGGCGTGACTCGATATTTTCTTAATCCAACGTACCAATCACTTCACTGGTCAAAGGAAATATGATCTGAAGCTTTCTTGAAAGTAACAATTACTAAACCCTTCTTTCTTTTTCTTGATTGTTAACTTGTTGTTTCCCAAAGTATAGCTTTGTTCTTTTAACTTTTAAAATGTGAAAAATCACCAACCGAAGACCTCTAAGTTGAACATTTCCACAGAACACTGGCTGTGGCTGAAACTGCTTTAAGAAATAATGCTCTCAATGAGAACACAATGTTTGGAAGCTAGTCATTAACATCTTATTAAAGCAGTACTGTATGTTCAAGTTTCAGCCTTGAAACATATGTTCCAAACACAATGTTTGGAAGCTTGTCATTAACATCTTATTAAAGTAGTACTATATGTTCAAGTTTCAGCCTTCCTGAAATCTATTCTTGGGAGGATACCCGGATCCTCGGTTCTGTTGCAGAAGTAGAGAGTGAGGTCCTTGGCCCTGAGGAGTTTATCATTTACAGAGCAACTGGCTGTAGACAGAATCACATAAATAAATGTAACAGAAGCACATAAGCAAATATTTATACATAGCTGAGCACAGCTGCTTAGGTTTACACAGGTGCAAAATAATACATCGGGAAAATAGTTTTTAATGGTTATTACAGTACTTGGCAACTAGAATACAGAGCAATGTAAGTTTTGCAATTGCACAGAACTACATACACATGGTCTTCATGGTTGCTAAAAAGTATGTGGAGCCTAAGGAAGCTCAGAGATTAGTGAAGAAGAAAGAAATTCCAAATTCAGGGAAGAGCAGGTACAATGAATTGGAAACGAGTGGGGCTGAATTGTTGCTGTTTTTATTCTTGTTGTTGACAGTTATTCATGAGTGATACTTGAGCACTTCCACCGTGCCAGGAATAAGGCTTTAAATCAATCTCACAACAATCCAAAGAGGTTGTGTCCTTGTTACTCACATTTCACAGATGAGGAAACTGAGGCTCAGGGAAATTCAGTGCCTTGACCAAAATGTGTGTTTCCGTGACCAAAATGTGTGTTTTAAGTGTCAGCAAGTGCCGATACTGGCATTTGAACCTGGATCTGTCTGATTTTAAACCTGCCCTCTTAAGCTATTACTCCACTTCCTTGCTGTCATGAACTGAAAAGAGTGGTAAAAGGAATCAGTGGAATAAAAGACTGTTAACTAAGCCCTTTAAAGCCCCAAATGAAGATCATGACAGGACAAGACTGTGTAGAAGAAAGAGGTGGTCGTGGGAAGAGGAGCCTTGGATGAGGAGAAGCTAGCAAGAGGGGCGCCAATGGCACACATCTATCTACCATCCAAAGCATTACTGACAAACTCTTCCTTTATTACTAAGCAAATTGTTTTTACCTGAAAACTTTAACTCCCTAACAAACATTGCAGCATCACAATACCACACAGTAAAAAGCAGGTCATCCCAAACATGCATATAGATAACCAGAGAAAGAGAGAACTGGTTATCCACTTGGTGACCTGGCCAATTGGTAAACGAACTGGAAAAGTATCTGCTGCCTTAATAACTACTCCACGAAGTAACCTTCTCTCAATGAGTTCTTTGTACAGCATTCTCTGTTAACCTATCCATTAGGGTAAGAGTGAATCTCTCAGGAAGGATGCACCTGGACTTGGGTCCAGTCTCAAACACCTATTGGCTTTGTGACCCTAGACAAGCTTTGTAAGAGCTCTAGGCATCATCTCTAACATATGCCTAGTAGATCTATCCTAGGTTTATGGAGAGGATTAACTGAGATGATACACGTGAAACAGTACAATGCTTAGCCCATAGTAAGTGCTCAAACATCTTAGCTGTTGTTATTAAAGATGTTATAAGACAGGTAAAGCGCTTTATAAGCTCTTCAAGGCAGTTAGAGGCATCCTTTCTCTTTGCTACTTAATTAGCAATGATATTTTTCTGTTGGGGATACAAAAATCTGCCATTTAGTGCCTCTGTATCAGGCAAGCACATTTCTGCTGTGGGTAGTACCACTTATTGATGTGGGATAGAGATCTAATTAAGCACAATACATTGGAACTCCATGAGTCAAATCCTAGAGCTGCAGTGGTCCGGGGGCGTGGAGGGTGGCACCACTGCTAATTGAACATTTCCTCTGGGGCTTTTTGTTTCCCTCTGGCTTCCTGTGAAGCTGCTCACTGGGTTCAAGCGCAGCCAGGGTTTGCAGTGCAGTTAAATGACGCCCCAGTTGCACAGTTGCACAAGGCTTTGTTTGGGTATTGCTCAGTCAAAATGATGTAGGAGCTGGGTGGTCGGCGGGGGGGCGGTGGTGCGATCTACTGCAACTGTTCCTCATTACCCAGATAAGCTTGAGAAGTCTCCCAATTAACCTTCATGTGTAATAAAGCCAATCAGTACCGAAAACAAGAATTTCTCATTTACTGAAATGATATTTGGCTTGTGATAGCTGTCTGGGAATGTTGAACCAGGTAGAAAACATGGAGAAAATCACCCTCTGTCCCGCAAATTTAAGCTTGGTGATTATATATATATAAAAAAAAAAAAGACCAAGAATTTCATTTGGTAGCCTAAGCTGTTTTTGTCCTGATTTCAAGGTAAGAATAGAAATATATATTAGTCTTCTGCTGTAAAATAATATACTAAAACATACCTGCAACTTAAAACCTGATATAAATGTATGAGGCATATCAATGTTTTCCTAAGTCCTTGTGGCTTAAAAATCTAAATAGCAGAAATTAATTTGGAAACATATTTTCCTTACAGATATGTTTCATCTTTTCAGAGAAAGAAAAGAGAGTAAAGAAAATGCAGCATTTATGTAAATAACAGAAGGACACGTCGCTATAAAAATTAATATGGCCAGTCAAATGATACTATTTTTTGAGATCTTGCTGTGTCCACATTACTGTGCTATACTGGAGGGTCAATATAATATTAAGGGTGAGAAGAATAAACCTCACTAATTTTGTGTCTAATAGGCCCTTAAATATTTATTGAAATGAATTCAATTTAACTTCATTGAATTGATTTATACTGACTTGAATTAGGACAATTATAACACACTGTCACTATACTTAAATCTCTAATCTAGCTAAGGAATTAAATATAAATGCATGAAATTTTAAATAATACAAATAATGAATAACAATACATGACTATAATTTTTTAAAATAATGGCTATTCTCCAGACAGTAGTTGTTTATCTCTGTCCACCTCCTCTCCCACCTAAACATGCGCCACCGACCTCATGGAAAACTCAATGGACGTGGGCATGGACCCTGAGGTCCCAGAGCTATCGTTTTGGTTGTCAACTAAAGGCTGACAAAGATTATCACTTTAAAGTAGATAATAATGAAAATGAGCACCAGTTATCTTTAAGAACAGTCAGTTTAGGGGCTGGTGCAAAGGATGAATTGCATACTGTTGAAGCAGAGGCAGTGAATTATGAAGGCAGTCCAGTGAAAGTAACACTGGCAACTTTGAAAATGTCTGTATAGCCAACAGTTTCCCGTGAGAGCTTTGAAATTACACCACCTGTGATCTTACAGTTGAAGTGTTGTTCAGGGCCTGTGCATCTTAGTGCACACACTTAGTAGCTGTGGAGGAAGATACAGATTCAGAAGATGAAGAGGAGGAGGATGCGAAACTCTTAAGTACATCTGGAAACCCTTTCTGCCCCTGTAAGTGATAGTAAGTTTCCACAGAAAAAAAAGTAAAACTTGCTGCTGATGAAGAAGAAGATGATGATGTTGATTTTGGTAATGAGGAAGCTAAAGAAAAAAGCTCCAGTAATGAAATCTATAGAAAATGCTCCAGCCAAAAATGCATAAAAATCAAACCAGAATGGAAAAAACTTGAAACCTTCAACACCGAGATCAAAGGTCAAGAATCCTTAAAAAAAATAGGAAAGAACTCCTAAAACACCAAAAGAACCTAGTTCTATAGAAGACATTAAAGCAAAAATGCAAACAAGTATAGAAAAAGATTGTTCTCTTCCCAAAGTGGAAGCCAAGTTCATCAGTTATGTGAAGAATTCTTTCCAGATGACTGACCAGGAGTCTATTCAAGATTTCTGCAGTGGAAGTGGAGGAAGTCTCTTTAAGAAAATAGTTTAAATGGTTTGTTAAAATTTTCCACCTTTTTCATTTCTGTAACAGTTGTCATCTGGCAGTCCTTTTTACAATGCAGAATGAGAACTTTCCCTACCATTTCTGATACATGTTGTCCAGGTTCCATTGCTAAGAATGTGTTGTCCAAAATGCCTGTTTAGTTTTTAAAGATGAAACTCCACCCTTTGCTTGGTTTTAAGTATGTATAGAATGTTATCATAGGGCATAGTAATAGTGGTGGTCAGACAAATGGAAATGGTGGGGAGACAAAAATATACATGTGAAATAAATTAAATATGTTAATAAAGTAAACAAATAAATAAGTATAATTAATAAATAATGGTAGACACACAAGAAGTTGCAAAAATGATACACAGAATCCCATGAATCCTTTACCCAGCTTCTATGGTGCCATTTTATTTGACTGTTGTATAATATCAAAATCAGGGAACTGACACTGGTACCATACTGATAACTAGACTACAGACTTTATTTGGTTTTCTCCAGTTTTTGCCTGCCACTCAACTGTATGTGTACATGTGTGTGTGCTTATAATAGCATGTAGTTCTATGCGATTTAATCTCCTGTATAGATTTGTGTAACCACCACCACAATCAGGACACAGAACTATTCCCTCACGCCAAAGGGACCCCTTCAGTTTACCACTTTGTAATCTCACCCACCCCCAATCACAATCACTAATCTGTTCTCCATTTCTACTGCTTTGCCATTCTAAGAATGTTATGTAAGTAGAATCATATAGTATGTAACCTTTTGAGATTGGATTTTTTCACTAAGCATAATGCCCCTGAGGTCCATCTAAGTTGTTCCATTTGTCAATAGTTTGTTCTTTTTTTATGGCTGAGTGGTATTCCATGATATGGACATACCAGTGTCTGTTTAACTATTCACCCATTAGAGGACATTTAGGTTGTTCCCAATTTAGGGCTATTACAATTAAAACTGCTATGAACATTCATGTATACATGTTTTTGTCAATCTAAGTTTCCATTTCTCTGGGATGAATGCCCGGGAGTACCAATATTGGGCTGTACGGTAGTTGCATTGTTAGCTTTGAAGAAACTGCCACACATTCCCACCAGCAGGTATATGAGAGATCCGGCTGCTCCACACACTCTCCAGTATTTAGTTTCCTACTATTTTTCATTTTACCCATTCTGGAAGGTGTGTAGTAATATCTCATTTTGGTTTTAAATTTACTTTTCCTCAACACACAACTACAATTTGAGATGTCACATGAGAGTTAATTGATTGCCAAATTGTATGGACAATTCTTCTCTTCTATTTTGGTGGTTTTCAGTATTGACTTTGTTAGAATCACCTGAGGAGATTTAAAACCAACTCCAAGCCCAAGCTATACCTCAGACCAATTAAATTTGAATCTCTCAGGGTAGACCCAGGCGTCATTACTTATTTGTTAAAATTATCCCGATAATTATAATATGCAACCAAGGTTGAGAACCAATGTTGAATCTAATTTCTACACAGACACCAGAAGTCTAATCATAAAGCTCTTTTTGCTGACTCCCCCATAAGCTGTGCTGCAGATAAAACCCAAGCTCATTGACTGGCTCCTCAAATCTTTCTCCCCACCTTACCTCCAGCCCCAATAACCTCCATTTTCTGTCTACATTTTATGCTCTGGTAGTAACAAATTATTTGTAGCTTGCCACAGTTATCACTGTGTTTCATGCAAAATTCCTGCAGTTAGAACCTGAGAATGTACATTTTTATCAAGCATTCTAAGTGATCCTGATGCACAATAATAGTTGAAAGACACTATTTCCACTAATCGCAAAGTGATTTACTTATTTTTTATTATTCTATTCTTCATTTATTCATTCATCCAAAAAATATTAATTGAGGACCTAATGTGTAGAAGGCACTGGAGAGAATAACTTATGGTACAGTGATGGAAAGTCCTGGCAGACAAGTAAAAAATGCGACAAGTACCAGGGTGGGTAAGCACAGGGGTTTAGGGAGCTCACAGGAGTGGCACCCCAACCAGTTATAGTAGATGTAGCTTGAAACTTGAAGGATGAGTAGGAATTAGCCAGGCAAAGAGAGGCAAAGGAGAGGATACAGTTTTTCTGAAAGAGAAAACATGTTTAAAGGCTAACAATAGAATAACATGGCTTGTTCAGACAATTTTAAGATCTTTGGTATGGCTAGAGCAGGAAGGAAAAGGAATAAACATAGACATCTAATATGCAAATGTTTTAATCATGTTACTTTAATGTCTCTAATAAAGTAATATCAATAAATAAGAATCAGTGGCTATGAATGGGTGAAGTCATTTTTCTTAAGCAAAGAGTAATTGGCAATTGCAGCTTGAAGGGCTTTTGAAGATTCAATTGGAAATAGCCTTCACCTCATTAAACTCTATTAACAGCATTTTTTTAAGTTTATGACCCTGCCCAAGAGTAGCTGACCTCAACTTCAGGGTCAAGAGATCTGCTTCGAGCAGTTATTTCAGACCCTAAATGTTATGGGAACTAAGTACTCTCTCTTAATCCAAGTGTTCATCTCTGATGGAGGATATTGCTCTGCTCTCTAAATGACACTAACACTTCACTTTTCAAATACATGTCAGCTGTGTTGCTGAACGTCTACAGCAGTTGTCATTCTGCTGCCTGAGTCAGTGACTCAGAGAAGCTGCCCTCCCAGCAGTGTGTGTGTTTGGAGAGAGTGATGGGGATTAAAACATAAGATCCCAACTGAAGCACTTTAAATTGCTAAAACTGCTACAGTAGTCCATTGGAACCAAAAGGTGATGAATTCTTCAACTGAACTGTTGAAAAAGTTATCATGGAAACTGAAAAGGAAAAGTAAAATTTCATTTCAAAGATTAGCTTAAAAAAAAAAAGCAAGTTTCATCTCACTGGGGAGCTTTGCTGTTCCAGAATGATTTTAAGTTCACTTAGGGATATTTTAGTTTTATTCAAGTTTTGGCAAAATTTATGAGCTGCAGATCATTTCCTTAAAAAAGACATTCATACTGTCACTGCCAACACTGGAGTAAATTTCACTTTATCAAGCAAAATTGTTCACTCTCACAATTTTAAAAAAAATTTATCCCGGATGCTATGGAGGGAGTGTTCCCCTTCCTCTGGACCTCTGAGAACAATAAAACCACAGTGTCAACTCGTGGGAGCAATTCTGCATCAGAAGACTCTGGCCTGGCTGTCACCACTGACCAGCTATGAATCAGGACTAGCCACTGCCATCACAACAAACTTTTAATTAAGAACCTAGTCTGCCACATAGACAGACTAGCTATGGGGCAGATCTTCTGATAAATTTGAGGGTATTTCAAGAGCCCACAGAGTGGAACATCTGAAATCAGGGCCATCTTAGAAAATCTAGGGCATGTCAGCACTGTGCCTACCTTCAATTGACTTACCATATAAACCCTGTTGACATGGATGAAGACCAAACCAAAGAAATAAAAACATGTAGTAAGCATGGTTAAGAATTTATATTCTCAACCAATTATCTTTTTTCATTGTCAGTAGTTTGCAAATCCTTTGAAGGCTCAAAACTCTGTAATGGAAGGGGACATCATAAAGGCCCCACTGGCCAGCTCCTCAAGCTACTCAGCTTTGCCACTTTATGTAACAAAACTAAAAACAACTCTCTCTTAACCAGAATTGAGGCTAGGGAGGGGTGTGTGTATGGGTGCGTGTGTGCTGGGAGAGGCCAGAGCTTGAATACAACATTAAAGAGGCTTACGATGTCCTTCCATTTGTGACTGCTCTCTTCAGAAAGTAACTCTGAGAGAGGCCAGCCCTTAGAATGTCAGCAGGCCTGGTACTTCCCTGAGGACAGCCCAAGAGTAGAAGGGTCTTTCTCTCCTGCCTTGAGTACATGTTTACCCAACTTTGCCTCTTTGGTTAAAGGAGCATTCAATATGAAAATAAATAAAAATGTCCTCCAAGTCACTGCCAACATTGAGGCAACTGGTCTTCCCCAAACTCCTACATTATGTGCTTCTTTCCCACCCATCTCAACAATTAAATAGGACAGGCAGAGGAGCAGTAAATTTCAGACTTTTTCCTCCCTTCCTCCCCTCCCCCCACTCCAGTCCTTGAGTCTTTGTCCTCTGCCCTAAAAGTGTCTTATTTTTTCCCCTCTTGTCATCTGGCAGCCAAGAATATTGAACGCAGCTTGAAGAAATGACATCATATTATAGAAACACCCTCTTATTAAGACAGCTGACAACATATGTTAGTGCATGTACTCATTCTTTAGATTGCTATGCCATTTTAGGGCAGAGAGAGGGTTTAGATGCAGTCTTCACGCTATTTTTCAAATTTCATGTGCTGTGGAAAAAAGGCAAACCTTGCCATTTTTCATTTTGCAAGGTTATGAGGATTAGGGAGTATTTTCTTTTTTCATTGCATGATTTAACATGACTTTGAAAATTGCACATTAACTCCCAACAAGATTTTGATATTGTAAAGCCTGAACAATCTTTAAAAAGCAAAAGCAAAATATAGCTAATTAACAAGGAAACAAAGATTCCTTTCAAGGAATGACATGGTTCATTTCCAGGGTCTGGCCCAGCAAAGATGGGAACGGTGATCCTCACAAACATGGCAAGTTCAGGCCTTTAGGCACCATTGTCCTTCTGCAAGTGTGAGCTTTCTTTCAAGCTCACATATGAAACCCTCGCATGCTTATAAGGGGGCTGTTCCTTCCTTGTCCTTCCCTCTCTGTCTCTTTTATAACCCTAACTCTTCTCTTCCGTAAGAACTAGTTGCAGGATGGTAAAAGGAAATGATTTCATTTGGGTGGAGAAAGGAAAAGATATAGAGTTAGTCCCAAATCTTGTTAAGTTAAATGTGCTGTGCAAGAAAAACAGCTGCCGATCCACCAGCTGAGTCTCCTTAAGTGGCAGGGCCTGGCTGTAGCAGAGTCCCCAAGGACAGGAGCAGCGCAGGTGGAGACAGGGAAGAGACAGAACCAAGACTTAAATCTTGGTTCCATGTTCATAATTCTCTCTATCCTGTCGTCCTTTCCCTCTTTATTTTAGTAGGAACAGTCCTCTCCAGAGATCTAGAGTGCTATGCTGGCGGCCATAACTTCTCTCTCACACACTGCGGGGAAAGGTGAAAGGACAACTAATCTTCTCTACCCTGGATTGTGCAAAATGTCTGTTTCTTAGATCATTGCATAATGTACATACGCTGAAAACTAATCTAGAAATAGATTCAGAAAGTAAGATGCTATTAAAACCTGGATTTAAGATTCTATCCCAAACCAGAAAAGCACAGTTAATCCTCAGGGGGAAAAGTATTGCAAGGCATGTGCTAATTACACTTACTCTCGCTCATCCTGTCATGCTGTACCTCCAGTGTGCTTCAGCAAGGAGGGGATGCAGAATTCATTAAAATGGCCTGGGTTTTTGGGTGACAATCACACCCAGAATGGATGTTGGTGGGCTTTCTACATGCAGTAGAGGAAATTGGCTCATCAATCCAGCCTCTGGGGGGCTCAGATTTGGGAATGGCTGTGAACTTACTCCTTTAAATATCAATTTTATTTGTGTGTCTATTAATCCTTCTTGGATGGAAATCTTTGAACATTCGCATTTATCTGTCCTCATAAAGAGAGGATATTTAAATTATTTTAATTGTTTGGTGACCAGGGTCTTTTTTATTAAAGTCCACCATCTGACCCACCTCTTTCCCTTTGTCAGCTCATTTCCTTTCTAACTCTTTCACAAGGGGAAGGCCTTAAAGTGATCCAGCAAATTGTAAGACATTGACTAGGCAACAATTCACTAGGAAGCAGGGTCAATGTTCGTCGACAGGTTCCAGCTCACTTGCACTTCTTATGGTCCTTCTAGGGACCTGCCCAGATGTATTGGCTCTCTTTAACATCCTTTGTCCATGCACCTATTAAGAGGGTGCCTTAAAATCTACTGGCTGGGGCTTCCCTGGTTGCGCAGTGGTCGGGAGTCCGCCTGCCCATGCAAGGGACGCGGGGTCGTGCCCGGGTCTGGGAGGATCCCGCATGCCGCGGAGCGGCTGGGCCCGCGCGTCCGGAGCCTGTGCTCCGCAACGGGAGGGGCCACGGCAGTGAGAGGCCCGCGTACCGCAAAAAAAAAAAAAAAAATCTACTGGCTGGGCACTACAAATACTACCCTATTAGATTTTATCACTAAACCTTCATGGTAACCCATTAGGTATGTACTAATATTATTCCCATTTTACAGATGGGAAGAATGAGTCTCAAAGAATGTCAGTAACATGTACAAGATAACTAGAGAGACAGCATCTAAAAGAAGGCAGTCTGTCTTCAGCCCTTGCTCTTGACCTCTGAACTATGCAGCATTTCATCTCAGCCCTGACTGCTGGACCTGCCACATGAGCCCTGATATCCTGCCAAGGTTGCTCATGCCCAGTGCTCCCAAAGTGGAAAGTGGTGCGTGCGGGGGAGCGGGGTCCTTCTACAGGTCATGCACAGCTGTATTCTAAGCGGAGGCAGGAAGAAAGCCACGATCATCACTCAGTTCAACACTCAGTCATGGGCGTGCCAAAGCAGCCGCGCTTGGATCCTTGTTTTTTAAACTTCTTCATGAAAACCATCCTTCAGTTCTGCCATAACCATTCTTTTTAAGGGCAAGGCACATATCTGTAGACCACAATTTTATCCCCCAGTCTCCCATCAGCAGGCATTTGGACTGTTTTTATGTTTTCCTTGTTGTGATCAGCCCTGCTGTGAACATTTTCGAGCTCATGTCCTGTTGCACATGCGTGTGAGTTTCTCCTGGGAATTCAGGGAGATGCAGACTAGCTGGGTCACAGGTATGAGGGTGTTCGACTTTACAGTCCAGTGTCAAACATTCCCTGGGAAGTGTGACTCCTAGTTTAGATTCAAACGGGGACCTCATTCCACAAGAAAGTAGCTCCTCCAGAGATGTGAATCAGGAAGCCTGTAGACTCTAGATTGTGGAGAAAGCATAGTGACAAGCCCTAGGCCACAGATAGCTAAGGGCTTTACTAATTCTGATGTAGACGTGCTCTGAGTTAACATTAGACCCATGCTGGGAAAATCTGTGTTTTGTGATGTATTTTTACGATCCAGTTAGCTGTTTAGTAAACTATGCATAGTTATTTCCATAGTGTGTGGGCTCAGTCATTCTCAATAAATTCATTTATTGGTTTGTAAATATTCAAATTAAGGAGCTTCTCCAAGTATAACAGGCTACTCCCTGAACTGGGGGAGTGATGTGAGAGCACTAACAAATATAGCAAGATTCTGGTATCTGAAGGGAGCAATCAGATAAATCAGATACTGTTTCTAGATACTGCCTTACTGGCTTATGTGAGTATGCTACATAAAACCACCATTGTAGAGATGCTTCTCCATGCCATTTAAATGGAACTGTTTTCATTTTCAAGAAAGAATCCAAATTCTGTATTTTTTTCTCTGATTTTAATTTTTTTGTTTTCTCTCTTCTCCCTCCTGCCAAATTACTAGACATCATTTCACTTTCTTTTAAAATTGTGCCTGTTTTCCCCCTTATGAAATAGTCTTATAATCCACTGTGGGCTTAGAAACCACTAGCCAAACTTGTTATCATGTGGGTAACATAAGAGTAAACGGGGTCCAAGAAAGAGTCTGAAGAGGCTCTCTTCCAAGTAAAGTGAATTTCATGGGCTTAACTTTTAAGGGCTAAAGACCTCTTTTGCTCACTTTCTTGTTTTCAGTTGTGTTTTGAGTGGGAGAGGTAACTAAATGGCCAAATTCCAACTATTTAAGATAACTGAGCAAAGGATTCAGACCACAATTCAGGTTCTATTTCAATTCTGATATTTGATTTCTATGTGATTAAGCACAGCCTTAATCATCCTTTAGCTCTCTCAGTTTATGAAACTAGAAAATGGAAATGGCCACCTCTCTTCAGGTATAGAAAGGCTTAATTGTCACCATGTACCTGAATCTTCAACTGGATGGCATTGCCACAGCATAGGCATTATCCTAATGAATTAAGATTTCTTTAGCATATGTTGACCCCTGTTTAGAAATCTCAAGGAAAGAGTCCCAAGTTTCTAAGCCTTTCATCAGGCAAAGAGCCAACTAGCTGAACTTTCCTAACAGATATTCTATCTGGTGCAAAAACATCATGCCAGGCCTGAAGGAAGACATTTTATATAGTTGAGGAGAAAACATCCAAAATATTGGATATCTAGAAATCTAAGTTTTTCTTAAACCATTATATAAAGTAGTGTTGTACCGAAGTGGATCAAGTGAAAGAAAAATGCAAGGAGAATGGTACATTTATTCTTCTAATTATTTTCGACTAAAATTTGCCAAAGCAGATGACAGCAAGCTCAGTGTGGTATATTGCAAATATGATCACAAACTCATCACTTTTGGCCAGTAGGACATTAGCAAACTGGACACATGCAGAAGCTGAACTTACCCTTGCACACTGGAACATGTCTTTTTATTGTTCTTAGAACCTGCCTCCACCACATAAAGAAGCCTAGACTAGCCTGCCGGAGAATGAGAGAATTTCTGCAGGAGAAGCATGTGCCCTCAGCCAGCCGACCCTCCGAAGTAAAGCCACGAGTCCACCCATAACTGACTTCAGACACATGTGGGTCTGAAATTCAAAAACAAATGAAAGAACCATCCAGATGAGCCCAGCCTAAATTGCTAACCCCCAAATCATACACTGAATAAATGGTGATTATTTTAAGCACTAAGTTTTGAGGAGGTTTGTTACTCCATAATAAACAGTTGGTACACTGAACATCTATTCCTCCTTTCTTGCTGTCAGACTTCAAATTAGTCAAGTGATTTAGAAGATGGTGACCTAATCCCCTCCTCTAAGAATGAGTCTTGATTGATCTAGGCCATTGATCTACTATCTTGCTATTTATGGTTTATTGTCTATGCCATTAATATCTACAAGTTGTAAATGATCAATTGCCATTGATTGGTGAGTAATGAAATCTGAGGGGGCGATCTGTTGGGGGGCTGGATACTTCTCTGCTTCTAAGATAATATCTAGTATGGCTATGAGACCTGGAATTGCTACCAGTCCAAGGATAACCAACATATAGAGGAAAGAAGAACCAACAGATTCACAGAAAAGCAGAGCTGCAGCCCTCACATCCTGTGCCTGTGGCTATAGCCCCTACTTCTGGACCTCTTGTGATGGGAGAACCTGAATTTCTCCATCGTCTGTGCCAGTTGAAGTAGGAGTTTTCAGTTTCTTGCCTTCCTTGAATACTCACTCCCTGTACAGCAGCTAAACTGACAGCTAGAAATGTGTCACTTGCAATAAACATTTTACAGCTATTGCATAAAACTGTTCATCTTTTAAAAATAGAAACACATAAATAAAATATTTACTTTCCATGTTTCCATACACTTTGATCTTATTACATTCTGGAAATATTCTTTGATGTGCAAAGAAACAAAATTATGCTAGCAAAGCAGTGAATATAGTTACGGGAACATAATTTCAGAGCTACATACAGGCTTGGGCAGTTATAACCAAAGTCAGTTCTAAGACCTAAAGAAAAATGTAATGTATTTGTTTATCTGTTATCAAATAAACTGATAAACTTGGCCTCTATAAAATGCTAAGTATAATAGCACAGTTTTTCCACTTGGAGATACATGGAAATAGTAATTTTCAACGGAAATTAGTAGATACCACTTAAAAGACAACTCTTTGTAAACCCAAGCAAGACCAAAGGAGAGACAAAGTGAGATGTCTGCTGACCACTTAAAAGAATTTTGAGCTGGATAATATTGAGTAAGTATGAAATTGTTTTATCCATTTTAAAAAACGTGTGCATCTCTGATTACTTTCACACTGATATGGAACTTGCCTGCAATGGACTGCCAAATGTTTACTTTCTGGAATCAAAAACAATGTCAGGCAAAAAGCACACCATCCGTTCTGCATGGCTCTCACCAAACTTGGCCCTTACATATAGCTTACTCCTGAATGAATTCAGTGAAATGACATATCAAAATTCTTCTTTTAGAGAATGATTTCTTTTTTCTACGTGTAAATTTGCCAAAATGCATTCCTTTATTTCCAAAGATTCCTCAATAGGTTTCTTTTGAAAAGAAGTGTTCCTTGGGGCTTCCCTGGTGGCGCAGTAGTTAAGAATCCATCTGCCAATGCAGGGGATGCAGGTTCAAGCCCTGGTCCGGGAAGATCCCACACGCTGTGGAGCAACTAAGCCTGTGAGCCACAACTACTGAGCCTGCACTCTAGAGCCCGTGAGACACAACTACTGAGCCCGCATGCCACAGCTACTGAAGCCCACGTGCCTAGAGCCCATGCTCTGCAACAAGAGAAGCCACAGCAATGAGAAGCCTGCACATTGCAATGAAGAGTAGCCCCCACTCACCGCAACTAGAGAAAGCCCGCACGCAGCAATGAAGACCCAACACAGCCAAAAATAAATAAATTTAAAAGAAAGAAAAGAAATGTACTTATAACAAAAAAAAAAAAAAAAGAAGTGCTCCTTGGTCTAATAAGTGGAGAAATGCATAGGACCAGTGACTCACAATACAAGGCTCTGAGAAGTATTGCTGTTTGTTTTTTTTTTTTAGCTCTTGTTTATCCCATTATCTGTAAGATGCTGCTTTGTGAAATGCTGCTTTAGTATAATCTATTGACTTGGCAATAGATAGGAAATGAGGTTCAAAAGGAGACAGTAGTAAAAATTGTGTTTACATGTTGAGGCTGGCTGATTGGAAAAACGATGGTTCTTTTAATAAGAAAGGAAGCATGAAGAAGTTTTCAGGTGTGGCAGAATGAGGAGTCCCATTCTGAGCATACTAAGTTTGATGTGAAGATCCCTTTTGGGGTATAACTGTCCACCAGTTGGAAATTCAGGACTACAGCTTACTAGAATGGTCCTGACCAGAGATGAAGATTTCATAGTCATATACAGAAGCAACAATTAAAGCCAGGGCAATAGATTAAATTGGGAAGGAACTGATGAAAGAGAGGAAAGAGTGCCAAAGGCAGAATGTCTCACTGTATTTAGGGAGTCTAATCAGAGAGTTTAGAAGGGAACAAGAGATGTATGTTCCTTTAGAAGCAAGAAGAGGAGACAGTCTTAACAAGGAAGAAATGCCACCCAGAGATTGAAAAGATGAAGACCAGAGATAATAAGGTCATTGAATGATGTGATCTGAGGTGACTGAGGACCTTTTAGAGAACAGGGATGGTGTTATGGTGAGAACCTAAGCCTTATAAAAAAGACTAAGAATTGAAGGGGTACCGAGGAACGTATGGCCAAGGAGCACTGACTTAGTATGT
The DNA here is from genome assembly GCF_949774975.1 of Lagenorhynchus albirostris. Taxonomy (NCBI): domain Eukaryota; kingdom Metazoa; phylum Chordata; class Mammalia; order Artiodactyla; family Delphinidae; genus Lagenorhynchus; species Lagenorhynchus albirostris. The sequence goes on from NC_083106.1 coordinate 46,708,608, forward strand.
CAGTGATGAAAGGAATAAGAAAGATAGGTTGGTAACTTAAGAAAGAGAATACAGGGAATATTCACATTTTTAAGATGTAGGATGGCCTAAGCTTTTTTGTAGGTAAAGGAAGTGACTCCAGATGTAAGTTAAAAGGGAGATAGTTGATAAAGTAACATTTCAAAGAAGCTGGAGGACTGAGGTCAGAAGTCTGATTGCTGTTGATAGAAGATAAATTGATAAAGTCTTTTTAGAGAGCAATGTGACAATATCTGTCAAAATTATATGTGTGCGTACCCTTCAACCCAGCAATTTCACTAATATGATTCTGACCCACAGAAAAACTAAAGCAGGTATGCAAGGATATTCATTATAATACTAATTGTAATAGCAAGAAATGGAGAACCTGAATGCCCTTCAACAAAGAAACATTTAAATAAGTAACGGTAGACCTCTTGTATAGGATACCACACAGCCATTAGAAAAAATGAACAAAATATATATATACTGAAATGGAAAGAAGCTCAGTATCTTTCCACAGCACTGTAAGCTCTACTGGAGCAAGAACTATGTCTGTTTTCTCAGCCTGTATATCCATGCCCTAGCATAGAGCTTGCTCAATAAATACTTGATAAATGGAATGTTGAGTTTTAAAAACATGTTGCAGAATAACAAGTAAAATGTGAAAAGATTCACATTTGTTTTATATATACATATATATGCTTAAAATATGTATGTATAGGTTTGCACGTGCATAGAAAGAAATTCTGGAAGACTACTCAGGAAATTAGTTACCTTTGGAGAGTAGGATTGGATGAGAAGTGGAGCAAGAGAAGTAAGTACATATACTTTTAATTACTTCTGTATTCTTAAGTTCAAACATAGATTTCTTTCATAATTTCAATATGTCAATAAAAGATATAAAATCACTGGAGAAAAGGGAAGACAAGTGCAATAGAATGGGTTAGCCTTGAACAGGGTCAAACCCCCCTCTTCCTGAAAGAAGGGAGTGAACCATGGCAACATTACAGAAAGGAGGAAAAAATAGGGAACCCAATCATGTTGCTCAATAAAGTAGGAGCCAGTGTCATCCCTAAGAGTGAGGGCAGTGGTGACTGGCATCTGCGAAAGGTTGAGAAGGTTCAGAACATGGACTCGGTTCTAGAGCTGGGGAGGCCTTGGAGACGATTCAATCTAACCACCCATTTTACACAAGGATTTGCCAAAAAACACACATTTTTGTGAGCGACGATGCCAGTCCAGTACAACAGCCTCTAAAAATATGCAAAAATAACTCGAAACAGATGAATAAATGGATTGCCAGGCATTTGTGAGGGGTCTGATAAAGTTAAGAGGGAGGAAATGTGTAGAGTCTATGCTATACTATGGCATTCTGCATCAAGGCCAGGCAGTCTGTAAGCTGGAGCAGAGGGAGGCAGTGAGTGGAGAATGGGCAAGATGGTGATGAGTCCTGGCAGATAAAAAATGTTTCAAACAATAAATACATAAAGAAGCAGAATGAGGAGCTGGAACTTGTAAGCTAATGAGAAAAATTCTTTCTGAGCTTAGGAAAACGGTGTCAAAATGGGAGACAGCAGCATTGATGACTGACAGATTGGAGTTTAGATTGACTGACTCAAATGAGCAATAGGCCACTGGATTGTTCCACTTTCATCCAAAGAATCATATCTATGCTAGTGTCATGTGAGTAGATAAGTGGACGGAGCTGTTGCTTCAATTGTAAAGGCAATACCCGCTTGCTTAATAAAACATAAAAGCACGCCAGTGAATCAAAATGTCTGCTGGTTCCCAGAATCCTCAAGGTGGATCCTGACCTACCACTTTGAACAGCTTTAGGGCAGTTCAGCCCTTCATGAAGGCAGTGGCTGATTAAGGCTAAACGTCCTGGCAGCTGTATCTGGCTGTATAATAGAGGGGTGAATTAAGGACAGGAGACATTTTAAAATTCTTTTCCTTTTGTGGTCTCCAGTGGCCTTATTTCTTTTCTGGTCTACAGGTCTGAATCTGGCAGAGTTTAAAATAATAACTCATCTTTCTCTCCCCTTTGTTGCATTTGATTTATTACATGAACTGTCTACAGGCTTTCCTGAGGTACCTAAAATATAGCTTCAGGCACAAATTACTAGACCCTGGGTTTTATTATTCCATCAGGAATGGCCATGGAACAGTGCTCTCAACCTTGCTTTCTAAACCATCCATCTGCTCCCGGCCGTGGCCAGAATGGTCACAGTATCTGGGGATAGGTCCTTTTCTAGAACGTGGGAGCCCTGAAGCTGGGTGGGGCCCCAGGCTCATCCTGTCTCACTTTTTATTTTATAGAGGGAAGAAGTGAAGGCCAGGGAGCTTAAGAGACTAGCTCAAGACTGTGACTAGTGAGAGGCAGCCCTGGGATGGAAACACAAGGTCTCCAGCCCCCAGGCCAGGGCCTCTTCTCTCCGCTGTGCTCTTCCATAGGCCCTCTACGGATCTGCTTTTCGGCACTCATCGTAACACCAGGTTAAAAATCACACTAAACCTTTCCCAAAGGCGATCCTGCTGAATTAAGCACAGAAATGTCACGGGCTCATCTTCAGTAGCTAGCTGGAAGAAATGCTTATTTCAAGGTCTTTATCATTTTCACCCAGAAGATCTCTTCCCTTAGAATACAAGCCAGAGCCGTGATAAGCCCAGTCCTTAAATTGTCTGTGCTCAGATATCCCAGTTCACAAAGAAAGAGAATAAGCCTTCATTTTTATTCAGCTGTTTAATGATGAAGTGTGTCTCCTTCCAAACATATGTTCCTTCTCGCTGATCCCATAATCAATTTTTTCTCATTGGTATTTTTGTTTTCTAATAAATGCTAATTTAAGAGTAATAATAAGTGAACTGTTTCTCAGAATCTGATGGACAGCAATCTTGAACGCTGCTATTTTTGTGTCCTTGCTGCTCAGCTATGACTTAATTGGGGTTGTACAGGTTAAAAATGTCAAAGACTGATGACGTCAGGAGCCCGGTGGAATGGGAAGAGATCACTCCAGGCTGAGAACTTGAAAATCAGCCTTCGGGTCTTGGTCTGCTACCCCCTGATATTTTCACTTCTCTCAGTTTCAAGTTGGATGATGATGCTTACCCCACAGAGTTGTCAGGAGAGTTATTTGGGACATTGTAGGTGTCAGCATTCCGCATACTCAAAATGAAGAGAAATGAAGACCTATGTAAAATGCCACAATTCTAAAATGTTTTAGTAATTATAGATTCTGAATTTGACTGCCTGAGAATACCAGACAGGAAACTGTCCCCTAAATTATGGTCTAGTACCCTAGAAAATCCTGTTCACTTCTAGGAACTTATTCCTATGGAATTTTACTATATCTGAGTCTACAGATGAAAATTCAAATAGAGAACTGAGTCAGGTAAGGACATGATTCATACTAAAATCACTTTGGACTGAAAGAGCCAAGTAATTAAGGACGGAGTAGTTGGAGCCATGAATTATCCGGATGGTGCTAAGGAGTAAGATGGGGCCTATAATGAAGGGCTCGATGTTATCTTAGGTTGATAATGAGACCACAGCCATGTGATAGACTGAGTAGCAGCCTCCATGAAAAATGTTAGCAAATATTAGATACCACGTTGATAATAAAGCATCTATAATTAAGCTATAGCTTCTGAATATTAAAATGACTAAAAGAAAAGTGAGTACTTACTGAATTGCTATAGGCAACAGAGAATTTTATTAACTTTATCATCAATCTCTCTCTCTGTCTTCTAGTTTACTCCAGAACACATTATTCATATAACAACTGGAATAATACTAATATTAGTAGTAATGATAACAGTGGCTAAAGTTTATTGAGTGCTCACTATGTGCCAGGCATCGTTCTGGGCAATTTATATGCATTATCTTATTTTACCCTCACAAAAACTCTATGAGGTCGGTACACTCCCCATTTTACAGACGTGGCAGCTGAGGCTTTGAGAATGAAATAACATCCCGAGGTCACACAGCTGGCAAGTAGGAAAATTGAGGAAAACAGACAATCTGAATCTGTAGACTGGGTTTTTAACAACTACATCTAAATTATCTTTTAATAAATGTCTCCAAACTGACAAACTTATAGAAAATCAATATATTGCATATACAGGTTTTGCTTTTCTGTTGACTCCTTCCAGAAGACTAACATCCCTGTTAGTGGCTCTGCCAGCCATCTCTTATTTCTCACTGATACACTCATCACAGTCCTTTTCAAAATCACATTTCTTAAATTCCTACTGTTCTTGTATCAGAATCCTTTTGGTTTTCAGTAACAGAAAATCTAACTCAAATTGACAATAAAAGGTATTCCCTGGCCCATGAAACTGGAAAGTTTAGAGTTCAGTTTGATTTCACAGCTGAACAACTTCTTGCAAGACCCATTTTCTTCCTCTCCTCACACTATCTTCCATGGGGTCAGTTTCTCCTAAAGGTGGCTTCCCTTGGGACTGCTAATGACTGCAAAGGCAAAAACGTCCCTCTTCCATATGCAAGATATAAGAGCTGCCCACCTCTAGAGGCTCTCTCCAAACAAAAGAGAAAGCCTCTTTCCAGAAGACCCTAGCACACCTCTCCTTCCACACGATTAGCCTGTGTCAGTCACATAACTATCTCTGACCCTATAATTATGCTCCAGGATGGAATGGGATTCCACTGAATCATTTAGATCTGAACCAAGTACCCCACCTCTAGAGCAATGAGACACTAGCACAGGTACTGTGCTGGGGAGTAAAATAAGAGTAGTTACCAAGAGCTCCCTTAATTTCTCCTAGAGTTCTCATCAGTATCTCTAGGGTCCCAGCAATATTAGGGTGAAAACTAGTTTAGAAATCCCAATAGAGGGACTTCCTTGGTGGTCCAGTGGTAAAGAATCTGCCTTCCAATGCAGGGGGCGCCAGTTTGATCCCTGGCCAGGGAACTAAGATCCCACATGCCACCAGGCAACTAAGCCTGCGTGCCACAACTAATGAGCTCATGTGCCTCAACTAGAGAGCCTGCATGCCACAAACTACAGAGCCCATGGGCTCTGGAACCCATGCGTCACAACTACAGAGCCCAGGTGCCCTGGAGCCTGCGTGCCACAACCAGAGAAGAGAAAACCTGCATGCCACAATTAGAGAGAAGCCCTCGTGCTGCAATGAAAGATCCCACATGCCTCATTGAAGATCCCGCATGCTGCAACTAAGACCAAATGTAGCCATAAATAAATAAATAAATAAATAAAATGAAATCCCAATAGAGAAATGTGGCTGTACTTAAAGGTGAGAACCTATGTTGATGGGTCACTTTATTAGTAAGAAACTACATGAACTACAATCCCAAATATCATAATTGTTTGTTTTTACATATTCTTCTTTAATTATGAAAAAGAAAAGGGGTTTTGGGAGCTGATTTAATAGGAAAGATTATCTTTTTATTAAATAAAGGAAATATGTACTTAGCTTGAGATAAATATAATTTAAGACAGTGTGGGACTTTTGAGAAAGCAAATGGGGACTAAAAAAGGAGAAGAAGAAAAGAAAGCAAGAACAAAAGAGAAAGGAAGGGAGAAAACCATTAGTGGCCATTTGGAACTAGTCAAAATAGTCAAAGTAAACCCAGGGCCAGTAATTAATCAACTTTACTTAAGGATGATATGCATATGATGGATAGAAGCTATCTCAAGGAATTACTGTCAAGCAACACCTTCCACTGGCTTGGCAAACTCATGATGGTGTGTGCTGGCTGGGAAACACAAGTTTCAAACATTGCTTTCTTTCCGGCCTATCCATTCCTTCCAAGGCTAGGCAGTGGGGGGCAGGGGCAGGGGGCTGACTCTATTCAAGCTAAAACTCACCTCAGTTTCAAGGAAATATTGGTTTTACAAATTGAGATGTCTGTGATGCAACTGAATTTGTCCAAGGATGGGGAGTTATGTTTGGGGGACACAGTGACAGTTCATAAACATTACTCTATTTGTCAGCTGAGGCCTAGACTGTTATTGCAACAGTCTCCCAACTGGTCCCCCAGGCTCCAGTCTCTCCACTTCAGTGCTCTCTCCACATGGTTATTTGATTAACCCCTCTGTGAGCCTCTCACTCTCTTCTAGTAGTAAACTAGTAATCAGCTCCATACCTATCCATACCATATTATCTCCCATTATTCACCCAAAAAAACTTCACCCAATGACTCACCCAGTCTGCCCTTGCCTGAATGTGCATGTATTTTCACTCTCCTATTCCTGTGTCTATGCTGTTCCATTTGCGTAACATTCCCTTCTCCATGCCCTTCCCCCACCAGTCTTTCCATATCTAATTCCTATACCTGTGTGGAGATCCAGCTCAAATCTATAATACCTTCTCTTCTTACTGAACTCAAAGGGGTCCCTTTCTGCTTAAAGCAATGGATTTACGCCCATCTTGACCACCTGATGTCACCCACATGCTACAAACCTCCCTTACTAGACTGTAAGGTCATCCCATAGTATTATCTACAGTATTACCCACAGTGCCTTGTAGATCCCAAGTAAAAAGACAGTTTGTACCTGATGCATTATGTATTATGAATTTATAATGTTTTAAAAACAAGTATTTTAAAAAAGGAAGGAATACAGTGTAAGAATCCAATCTAAGAAGCATCTCAAAAAAAACTTGTCCAAAACTAAACTCTTTATCATCTCCATTGCCAACTTGCACCTCCAGTTTTCCTTCCCATGTTAGTAATGGCAAATCAATCATTTAAGTCTGTTCAGGCCAAACAACATGGACTTCAGCCTTGAGTCCTTTCTCACTCTCATTCTTCATATACAGCAAATGTCATTGGTTCTACATTCAAAATAAATCCAGAATTTGAAGGCTTCTCACATCTATTGCTAACATTGTGGACCAAGCCACCATCATCTCTCACCTGTATTATTGCAAGAGCCTCTGCATAGTCCCCCTACTTCCTCCCTCATCTCTTTCCCTAAAGTCTATTTCCCACATGGCAGACAAAATAAGTCAAATCATATCACTTGTGTGCAAAGAACATCCAAATACTTCCCATCTCACTCAGGACAGAAGCCAGAGTTGTCACAATGATCTCAAAGGTCCTACATAACCCACCTCAGTGGCCCCCTGCCTTTCTGACACTGTCTCCAACTACTCTTTACCTCCATCACTTCATTCTAGCCTCTTCCTCAACAAGGCCAGCACCTTCCCCCTCTGCAGCCTTCACTCTCTATCCCACAGCAACTTCATTTTTCTCCATAGCACTTACCATTTGACAGAATGTATTCCATGCATACATATTTCTCTTGCTTGTTTATTCTTTCTCCTACCTGTGCCTCAGTTAGAATGTAAACTTCATGAAGGCAGAAATTTTTATCTGATTTCTCCTTTGCTCTTTCCCAGAGCCTATAAAAGTGCCAATGGCAAAGTAGACACTCAGAAAATATTTGTTGAATGAATGGGTGATGAATAAATCTTATTTAGAGTGTTAAATATTCAGGGGCTGTAGACCACCTAAGGGATGTGGTGGACAGTGACTTGAGAATCTTTCTTCTAAAGGTCAGAATCTGTACAATTGAACTTTTAGAATCGGATCAGTTTCTCACTTGTTAGAGGAGCAGTAACTGTACTTCAACTCCAAACTATAAGGCACCGTGCAAATATAAGGCATTGTTATGGTTATGTGCTCCCTATTCTGAAATATTTTTTCCAAAGTCAGTTGATTTCCCAAGGTGAGCATGTCCAGTATGCGTTTTCTAGAGGATAATGCACGGGATGCAGAGCTAGACTGTGGAGCTTTTGAGTTAGCATCTTACAGCCTGGTCTGCAGCTGCTCACACAAAGCAGGCTAGAACATATTTTAGCCCTCCTCCCTGCTTATATGCCCACCATGGTGACAGCAAGACTTCTCTTAAAGAATCTTCTCCTCCTTTTGTGGTGCTGGGGGTGGGGTGTATGCAAGGACACAAAAAGCCCATTTTTCAGGCCTCCTCTTTTGAATGTTGCCCAATTCTCCTTAATTTCATTATCAAGTCCCAGGTGCTCCTATTTTCTACTGATCTCATCACTGAGTTAACGGATGCTGATGCCTCTGTACTCAGTTGATTACATTACCACAGAGCATCCATCACTTCCCTTTAGCCTGATGAAGTAATTATTCCAGCAGACCTAAAGGAAGGTCACAGCTGAGGCAGTTGATAATCCTTATTAGGACCATTCTCTCTTACCTGCTGGTTTCACCCTTTCTCCATCAGGATGAACGACTTGCATAAGAACATCCTCATTTCTGTTATCATTCCTAAATGCTCTCTGAGCCCCCTCTTCACCGGTACAGTCCCTGCCCTTGGAGCTGACAGAGCCAGTGTGAGAAGAAAGGGCTTCCCAACCTCCTACTGGTCCCTCAGCATTGCCCTTATCCACACTACCCAATCCTCCCAAAATGCCAATCCGAACACTGTGAGCTACTCACAGTAACACTGGAGTTACAGTGATATGGAGAAAAAGTTTAAAATATTATATACAGTTTGATTCATTTCTGCAAGAAAAAAGGAGATAGAATCTGTAAAATGGATATATATTAAAATATATTTTACATGCACAAAAATCTATGTATATATAACAGAATACATAAAATATAAAAACAGATGGAATCCGTCAACATAGATGTAACAAAAGCCTGAAGGTTACATTTACACCCAAACATTTTCAGTGTTGTCAGTCATTGCCCCAGAGTGGTATGATTCCTGGTGCCCCTCACTTCCTTCTTGTGTGATAGCTGTAATTTCCTATTTTACTGTAATTATTATATTTGGTACTTTTTAAACTCTTTAAATGAAAATATGAGCATGTCATTCCTGGGCTTAAATTTTTTCACTTAAAAAAAAACGATCACGGGCTTCCCTGGTGGCGCAGTGGTTGAGAGTCCGCCTGCCAATGCAGGGGACACGGGTTCGTGCCCCGGTCTGGGAAGATCCCACATGCCGTGGAGCGGCTGGGCCTGTGAGCCATGGCCGCTGGGCCTGCGCGTCCGGAGCCTGTGCTCTGCAACGGGAGAGGCCACGGCAGTGAGAGGCCCGCATACCACAAAAAACAAAACAAACAAACAAAAAAAAACGATCACAATTTTATGATGGGATTGGTCAGAGAAGCAAGCATGAGCTCTCCCCTACCATGAGGTCTCCAGCTGACAGTCAAGTGGCAGGAAGTTAAGGTGGGAGATGGGGTCTTCTGCTCTCACTCCTCTCCGGCCACACGTCTCCGAACGATTCTGGTGGCAGTTCAGGCCACCTGAGGAGGAGCAACAGCGAGAGTGCTGGGAGAGGACGGAGCTTTTAAAAGTGGTTCTTCCCTGTAGATAAAATACCACATTGTACCCTTCAAAACAAGGGTAGGTCTCCTGTTGTGTTCTCACCACAATGAAATTTTTAAAATTTTTTTATTTTTAAAAAAGTTGTTCTTCCTCCCAACACTTTTCTCAGGCTTTCGATCAGGACGTGAGTAGGACTGTGAACAGCTCTCCAGTCTTCAGATCTGCATTTTGGGAGGATCCCTCTGTGGCGCTGAGAGACCAGTAGGAGGCGGGGAAGCTGTGTCTTCTCACCGGGCTCCGTCTCACAGCCCTGAAGGCCATGACTATGGGCTGTGAAGAGGGAGGCTCAAAGAGCCTTTGGAAATCCCACGGCCTTCTCACCCTCCTGTGGCATCGGGGCTGTGGCACATTTGTCCCTCTGCACATACAGTTCTTCCCCCTGGACCACCATTCTTCCCTTCCTCCCCTCAGTTAAGACAACACAGTTTCCCCCTCTGGAGCCTTCTCCCACACTCCCTTGCCGAGCTCCAGTAAAGGGCTTGTTCTTCTGCTTTCAATCCATGTTAATCACTTTGCATTGCTTACAGGGTCTACTCATGGTCTGTCCCACCAGACTCTGAACTCCTTGAGAGTCAGGATCATGTTTTTATTATTTTACCTTCAGCATTTCACATGCCATACTGAAGTGTTCAATAAATGCTGATTAAATAAATGAATACGTGAATTAATGAATAAATTAAATAAATAAATACTGGATGGATGGATGGAAAGGATGCAGGTGGCACATGCTAAAAGCCAGGTGAGGCTGTGACAAGTGTCATAGTCAGGAGACAAAGCATAGGGAGCACATACTACCCACACCCCGAACAAAAGCCTGAACAAACTGATGGGAAAAGAACCACTTTTAGAAGACTTATCCTCTCCCAGCATTCTCGCTGTTGCTCCGGTGGCCTGAACTCCCACCAGAGTCATTCACAGAGGAGACTCCTGGCCAGAGAGGAGAGGAGTGTGAACAGAAAAAGAGACCCCCATCTCCCTCCTTACTTTCCTGCCACTTGACTATCAGTTAGACACCTCATGGCAGGGATAATGCATCTTGCTTCTCTGACCAATCTCATCATAAAATTGTCACTAGTACACAGTCCCCACAACAATCCCCTGTCTAATTATGTCCAAGATTAGCACTTAAAAATCCTAAATAGCATCTGACGCGACTTTCTATTTGCAGAAGGGCACATGGGATACATTAACAACACCCTTGCCAGATCCTTGGACACTATGGACAGGCCCAACAGCCAAGTGCTGAAGGGAGTGGGCAGCCTTGATCTGTTGATAACTGCAGCAGGGGACTCAGAAGAGAATTCCAGAACCCTCTGTTGATAAAGCCTCCAAACCACCAGATCTGCTGCTGCCAGAACTAAAAATAGCTTGGTCTGGTTAGGAAAGCATTGGTCTGGGAGTCAGAAGGCATGGGGCCCTCAGCCTGCAGTAACTGGCCTAGTGTCCTTGCCATTTAACCTCTTAGCCTGTCATAATGCCATGCTCTCTTCTGTGCGTTGGGAATGATGGAGCAGTACCCCTTCCATCATGGGGTAGGTGGGGGTCCCAAAGGAGAGAGTGGACATGAAAGTACTTGCTGAATGCCTGGAGAGGGAGAGAAGGAGGGTCATGATAAGAAAGCAGACATACTGGAGACACTCTGCAGTTGTAGTGTTAGCAGGAATAAAATCCTCCCACACTCAGGCCTTTGATGGTCTTGGGGTGGCCCTTTGGTGATTATTACCTTTGTTCTAGTGCCTTCCAACTTGCTATAAAATAGTCAGCCAGTCTCCCTCCTCGCCTGACTGCTCTGTCACTCTAAGATGCCTCATTCATGGTTAATACAAGGAAGTCCCAAGTAGCAGCCAGAAATGTGAACGGCTATTCTCAGCAAACAGGAGGTTACCCAAGTCACAGGATAAATAAACACGCTCATTTTTTCTCTTTAAAAATAATGATTCTGCGCTTTTTTAAGACTTTAAAATACAGTTAGTTAAATAGTAAATATTGAGCAGTTGACTATATGCCAGGCTGTGTTAATGCTTTATTCACATTATTTCATTTACTACTCATGAAAGAGGCATCATTATCCCATTTTACAGATGAGGAAACTGACACCTAGAGAGACTAAGTTCTGTCAAGCTCCCAGAACCACTGTAAACAGACTTAGGATTTGCAGCCTAATTTATTTCATACAAAACCCATGCTTCTTGTGTATTTTGCTGTTTTGCCTCAAAACTAATAATACTATCTGCAGAAAGATGAGGAGGAAGAGTTAGAAACATATATTTAATCAAAAAGATCACAGGTCTTGAATAAATGCACTCCTACCCCCACTGCTCAGGCCTCTCATAGAACCTGACACTGCCTGGCAAGCAGGGAAAAGAGGCAAGCAGGGAAAAGTGTGCAATTAATTGACATTTAACGAAGAACAGGACATAATCCAGCAGGAAGCAAATGTGAACAGCTTTTGTGTACTGACAAGGTCTATATGTGAAGTCAGAATATAATATGTACCTAAACCATTATTGTTATTAATTATTATTTAAAGTTTTTTCAAAGCGAGAGTAGGACAGGATATTTGAGCATCATTTTTTCCTCTTCAGAGTCTGGCCATCTTGTCTCCCAATGTAAGTCTCTTGAAGAACCAACCAAACCAAACATATATTTTTAAGTTCTTTTACTTAATTTAGTGGGTTAACCAGTTTATGTGGAAGAAGATGATCATAATTTAGCTTAATGGTTCATTGCAATACTATTTTTATATCTTGAATTGAAAACATTACAGACGCTTTGGGAAATATGAAAACTTTTTGCTTCTTCCAGCTTTGGCACTTTTGTATTATACCAATTTGTTGTTGAAAACACCAATGACCTTAGCATCAGATTTACCTGTTTTAGTAGTACTTTTACCACGTACCCATTACCAAATGTGTATAACAACGCCTATCTCATTATAGTGAAGAGGGAAATAAATGAGATAATTTATGCAAACTTTTTGGCACCTAGAAAGTACTCAAAAAATTGGGATTTTTGTGAAATTTTTAGTGCAATCTCTTCTATCTCTGAATTTGTGGACTTTATTTCGTGAGTTTCAGTGTGGTGTAAATGTGCAAGATAGTTTTGGAATCAGTGAGGAGTGGGGCCAGGTTTCTAGCAGCTGTGTGACTTGGGCAAATGTCTTAGTCTCTCAGAACCTCCCTTTTTAATCCTATAAAAAGGAAATAATAGTCCTATTTTGCAAAAATGCTATGAGGCTTGCAAATAACACATGCAAAGTATCTGGCATACTGTAGGTGCAAAATAAATGGCTGCTTTGTTTATCCTTAGATAAAACGATTTTTGTCCTATAAATAGAGCTAATGATTAGACTTCATTGAAATGCTTAGTTGCATGATTGTGAGTGATTTCAAACACCTAGAAACTTAAGTGTTATTCTATGGTTGTCTCACTTAATCCTTTTTAAAACATGTTTGGGTCTTGTGGGAATGTTTAAAGCTCCTTATGAAGCCAATGAATGCAAAGCTATCTATCAGCTATCAGTATCTAGTGGCCATTGACCCATCCACATTGGTACCCCACATAATTGTAGCTCAACTTCACCCCGAAGCCTTGGAAAGGTTACATGACAGACAGATGTAGTAGGCATGAGATTACAGGGCAAAAGGAAGAGGTCGGAGCTGTGGGCAGTATATTTGACAGGCTCATACACTGCAAGCCTTGTTCTGGGCCCCTTACAAAGCACCTCTTTAGGACGAAAACAAGATGTTCTTTGTAAATAAAAGTTCATGCATTTGAGTAATGAAGTCATTTTCCAGTGCTGCAGTGAAAGATATTCTTCTCCCGAGCCCTCTGGGTGAGGACTGTCAGGGGGAAGAGCGTGGCCAGCCAGTCTCCAGGGAAGGTATGAGCACAAAGAGTGCAGCAGCCTGTCTCTAGAAAATGAGAAACACTGCCCAAGAAAGGAGGTGCCCTCCCCCTCTGCCATCTGAGAGCATCCACCTCCGGCTCCAGCCCAGGAATCCCTTTTCCACCCACTTTACTGCAAACTATCAGGGCCACATAAAAGATGTACATAAATATAGATAAGACATCCGGCACCGTGGCTAAATAAATAAGAGATGTGAGGAAGCAATCACAAAAGCTGAATATTCATCTGGGGCCCTTGGAGGGGCTCCAAACTGAGAGGGGAGGGGAGGCCGCCAGGAAAGGCCCGGCCACGGTGTCTGAAAGACCAGCTTGGAGGGGGAGGGCCTGGAAGTGAAGGTAAAAAGGGAGTGGTGAAAATGGGTGTGGGAAGGAAGCCAGGACAGCGCAGCCCTCAATCCCGACCGCCAGGGAAAGGAGGTGGCCGGCGCTCGCGGGGCTCGCCCCAAACGCATCCGCCTCTTGATGCTAAGCTTTAAGCTCCATCCATCTGTACATTCTGCAGCGAGAGCCTCTGGGGAGAGAGAGAGAAAGTGAGAGAGAGAAACGGAGGGGGGAGACAGAAAGAGGAGAGAGAGAGAGAAGGGGGGGTGGAGCAGGCTCTGGCTTACTCTCTCACTCTTCCTTTTTCTACTAAGTTGCTCCCTGGGCTGCCTTGAGTTCCCACATCTGGATACTGCAGACGCACAGAAGGTAAAATAAGTGAGGCACCGCTGCACCACAGGGGGGACCGGCGAGGACCAACAGTGGCCGAGCCCCTGGAAGAGCCCTGTCGGATGTCAGCGGAGAGATGGCTTTGAGCTCTGCCTGGTACGCAGTCCTGCCCCTGTGGCTCCTCTGGGGCGCCGCCTGCTCCCGCGCCGCGTCTGAGGACGACAGCGCTTCTCCTTTTGACATTGAAGGGAGCTCAGCGTTCGGCCAACTAGACCCGCCCGAGACCATCGAGGCCCGCGTGGCTCCCGGAAGCCTGCCGCCTGCTGCCAAGGTACAGTGCCCCTGCCATTGTCACCCTGCTGGGGCACCTGTGCCCCGTGTTGTGTGTGTCACACTTGTGTCCCCCTCTCTCCCCACCCCTTTTCCCTTCCCCACCCGCCTTATGAGTTTCACCTGGACGGGTCAGTTCAGAAACTTGAAATAAAGAGTTTTACTTTGTACGTTGGATTTGGACTTTGTGATTTGAGAGCTGAGGCTTTGGAACACATCCCTGTTCAAGCTGGTAAAAGGGCATGTGTCCTGCATATTCTGAGTCAGTAGGCTAGACTCTCAGCTGGGGCTGCAGTAGCACGTCAGTGACTTTCCGCCGCTTGTTATGTCCCAATAGAGTCATTTTTGTCAAGCCACACCACTTAATGTGTGTGCCCTGTCACTGGCTTCCTGCTCCTCTGTGATGTTAGGACAGTGGGAACAATACTGCAGGACTAATCTTTTTGTCACAAATTAAACAGAAGGTCCTCTGCAAGAGGGGAGGGTGAAGAGTGGGTGAGGGCACTAAAGAAGCTGTTAGGAAACTGCAGAGCAGATACCTTAAATAGACACAAGCCATTATATTCCAGAAACAAGAAGTCATGATGAAAGTCAAGCCCCATCCCAAATGTAAAAATGATGGAGATATGCTACTGATGATATGCTTATTCAAAGAGCTGCTGTTTGAATCCCTTGCAAAAGCGTTTATGTTAAAAGCATAACCAAAGTGTAGAAACTGGGTAAAGGTGGATGAATCCAGAGTAAGTGATTTAAGAACCCCCTGAGCCGAGACGGACAACAGCATGTCCAGGGCGTGGGAGATGCTAAATAGGAGGAAAATGAAGTCACCTAAGTTCATGGGAAAGGAAAGAGCAGTTGACCTAACAACACACACATGCACACACACACACACACACACGCACATGCACACACACACACACACCCATAGCTATGATTATAGCAACTATAGAACCAAAGCAGTTATGTGGATTGATACATTTCTAATGCCATTGATGCATTTCTAGTGCCATTTCTAACAGCACTGAAGTCTGGATTATTGCCATTAGTCCTACTAATTGTTAGTATAACCATAGTTATTAAACTACTGATAAGATAATATGCATGAAGATGGTCCTTCTCCAGGAGTGAGCCCTACCCACACCCCAAAATGAGGGGAGGATGGGTAGGGCCAGAGCATACCAACTCCCATTGTGGTGTGAAATGTAATCCCCATGAGAAAGAGGGGCACGCCTTCTGGTCAACTTTGTACTCAGACATGGGGAGAAGCCAGACCAGGAGACACTCCACACAATGAGAAGGCTTCACTTCTCTACAGGCTTGGAATCAACCCCCCAGGAAGCATTATCTCCACCTGTTGCTTTGAGTGGAAAGTTCCAGAATGAAATGCTTAAGAGTAGGATTGCCAGATAGAATACAGGACACCCAATTAAATTTAAATTTCAGATAAACAACAAATAGATTTTGGTTATGTCTCAAATATTTCATGGGATGTGTTTATAATAAAATTTTTTTCACTGTTTATCTGAAATTCAGTTTATCTAGGCATCCTATCTTTTTACCTGCTAATTCTAAAAAGACAGGCACACATAACTTTTTGTAACTCTCATCTCACAAAACGGAAGAAAATAATTATTTGATTTTTTAGGGAACCTTAAATTTATTGCTGAAACACTGAGCAACTGCTTATATACTCGTATGTTCAGTGAAATAATATGAAGGCAGCACAGCAGAGGGTTTTAGATTGCAGGCTTTGCAGTCTGATGGTCCCAAGTTCAAATTTCAGCTTGCCTGCTCCTTACCTTGGGCAAACTACAGATGCCCAACTTGCAGATAAAGAAACTGAGACTTAGATAAGTTATTGATGTCTACTTCATATTTCATACAGTTACTGTGATGAAATTAGATAAAATACATAGAGGACTTAACACAGTGACTAACATGTATAAATGCTTAATACATCCTACGTGTTGTCTTTATTATTATTATAAAAAATACATGGCTAGTTGGATTAAAAGAAACCCTTATTTGGGAATATTTCTCAGAACTTTATTTTTATGGTGCTATTTTACTTAATATTGCTTGTCTGTATCCTTCCAATCAAAAAGAATGTCATGTAGTGTGTTAAATTTGTAATACTGTCGGAGACTAATAGGTCCAGAATGCCCGTTGAGGCTTCTGGTTTAGGGAAACAGAAAGAATCTATTAGTCATTCCGGAGGGTCATATGATGTAGAAAGGGTGGGATTGGGGTAATTATGTTCCCACTGCATAGTTTCACATAATGCCCTCCAGTCAGCCTGCAGTCCCACAGCGATTCCAACGCCCCACCATTCGGGTTTCCCATGCTTTTTATAGCCAGTAAGGAGACCTGAAAGCAAATACATTCTGCAGATTTAATAACATGGTACAACCACTCCACTGAATTGGTTCAGGAGGTTATATTTCATCTGTAGAGAAAAAGAGAACATGGACTCATACAAGACATTATTCGCGGGCGTTTGGAGAGGTGGATGGAAGGATATTCTAAAAATACATTCATTTTATTTGACTCGGATATATATATAAATGGTCATTCCTCAATTCTCCTTCAAAGGGAAGAAAGAAAACTAGTAAAGCAAGCATGGAGCAGTGGGAGGTGCTAGGCTGACGGCCTTCCTAAGGCTCTCCCACGCCCCTCCATAGCAGGACTGGCATCCTCTCCACCCTCAGCACAGACTAGGGCATACTGGTGCACAGTGTGGGTTAGGAGAACAAATACATTCAACATGCACTGAATAAAAGGATGGGAAGCATGGGCTGACCAAGAAGGAACGCCCCTCCTTTCTTTCTAAAATAAGCACAAGCTCCTCCAGGATGCAGAGAATTTAAAAACAGGAGCACCATGGGTGCTAGTTGGTAGGATTTTCCTACTATCTGCTTTTTCACAAGCAGATAATTTACTGAGTCCATTATTTCTGAGTATATGGTGAGAACAATGATTCTCAGCAGGTGGGGGTGGGCAAAGGGGAAACTAGGTAGTGTCAAAAAGTGTATTTAGTATTCTAATATTCCACATTTAAGAAAAGAAAGACTTAATTTTATTATACACATTATAGCAAGTGAAACTAGGCAAAAGTCTTCTTGGCCAATACGGAGATGCAGAAGAATGGGAGGGGACGCAGGGATGGAGATGGGAACAGTCCCCCAGGAGAGGGTATCAGAGTGTCCTTAGGAAGAGTGACATTCTTGTTTATCAAAAAGAAGCAGGAGTTAAACAAGGTCAAGAACACAGGTTAGAGGTTGATTAAAAGAAACCCTTAGTTGGGAATATTTCTCAGAACTTTATTTTATGGTGCTATTTTACTTAATATTGCCATATCCCCGTTGTCTATATCCTTCGTGGCTGGAAAGAAGCCACCCACAGACTCAGAGAGGAGCGGGGACTTTGCTGGAAGGGCAAAGCGGGAGGTGGTGGAAGGCGACGGTGCCATTACTGCCTTTGGTAGATTATTGAGAAAATAAGGGAAATAATTGACAATACTGAGCAAACTTCCCTGAGAGGGGAAACCAGGAGTTTATCTCCTGATAACCTGATTGGATTTTGCAGTTGCTGTTCTTAGCTTCCCTCCAAGAAGATTCGTGCCCCATGAACCACAAATGTACCTCACACTAGACAAACTTGCTTGCTAAGAAAAAAAAAGCAATATGAACTAGACTAATTTTGCGGGACTTTTCTTCTAGACACCCTTCCTGGTTGATCTGTGATCCCATGCTCCAACACGTAGTTAGGTGCCCTGCCACTAAAGGATTGTAGTATGTTTATTAAAAGACAGCTCAGATCCCTTTCACTATCTGCTTTCCGTTGCCTTATCTTGCTCCCTTACTTTGAGAAAGGCTTTGTAGAACAACATCAAGACTTCCAGTCACTGGCCTAAGGCCATCATTCTATACCGCTGTTCAACAGAGCAGTTGGTAATTTAACACCCACACCCCACCCCCAGCCTGGCATGCAGTCATTATTTCACTCACTTAATACCATCCAAAGAGCAGGTCTGGAGACCTACCATGTACACAGTAATAAAGCAGGCACCAGGCGGGACAGAAAGAAGGCAGAGTCACATCCCTACCCTCAAGGAGTAAGCAATCTAAGACAGAAAAATATACACGTAGCCACTATATAAAGCAGAATGAATTTATGTTCTGTAAGAGCAGCTATCAGCTAAGTGCCATGTGGGGCTACTGTGGAAAAAGTATTACTCCTGGGCTAGGCCAGTAGGGCACAGCCACTTACTCACCAAACACCAAAGAAAGTTCCTGGGAAACATTATTTTAGAAGGACTGGAATACAGTAATGGTAATAATAATAATAGCGTGGCTTATCGATGACACTCATTGAGTATTTACCACGTGCCAGACACTGGTCTAAGCACTTTCCATGAGTTATTTCCTTTAACCCTCATAACAGTTCAGTGGGATTGGCGTACTTATTATCTCATTTTGCAAACGTGGAAACTGAGGCACAAAGCATTTGCCCAGGCAACCTGCCTGGTAAGTGGCCCAGCTAGGAAGGAGTTTATGATAGTAATTCAACTG
This sequence comes from Lagenorhynchus albirostris, assembly GCF_949774975.1. Taxonomy (NCBI): domain Eukaryota; kingdom Metazoa; phylum Chordata; class Mammalia; order Artiodactyla; family Delphinidae; genus Lagenorhynchus; species Lagenorhynchus albirostris. The sequence goes on from NC_083106.1 coordinate 46,727,418, forward strand.
TGCAAGAATATCTAGAAAAATGTGGTGAGGTAAATATAACTATCTGTAGGAACAATTTTAGTCAAAGTTTGATAATTTCTTAAAGTGAAGATATATAAAATACCATTCAAAGACCATTTATGCAGTGCTTGCTAGATGAGTAGCATAAATTACATGGCCTATCTTACAGAATTTATTATAAAACCGCTGGAAAACAGAGAATTCCATTTGCTGTAATACCAGAGCTCTCAGATTTAACCAGAAGAAATGGGTTTTTTTAATTGTGGTAAAATATACACAAATTTTATTATTTTAACCATTTTTAAGTGGCATTAGGTAATTCACCATTCATCATCATCCATCGCCACCCATCACCATCACTACCATCCATCTCCAACACTTTCATCTTCCCAAACTCAAATTCAATACACATTAAACAATAATTCCTGTTAGCCTTTTCCCCAGGCCCTGGCAACCATTATTCTACTCTCCGTTTCTATGAATCTGACTACTCTAGGTATCTCATATAAGTGGAATCTACAGTATTTGTCATTTTGTGCCTGGCTTATTGCACTTAACATAACGTGGTCAAGGTTCATCTATGTTGTAGCATTTGCCCAAATTTCATTCCCTTTTAAGGCTGAATAATATTCTACTGTATGTAATATCACATTTTATTTATCCATTTGTCTGTTGATGGACATTGAGTTATTTCTACCTTTTGGCTACCGTAAATAGTGCTGCTATGAACATTGGTCTACAATTATCCATCAGAGTCCCTGCTTTCAGTCCTTTTGAGTATATACCTAGAAGTGGAATTGCTGATCCTATGGAACAGAGACAGTTTTAAAACTCAGATTTTTACGGAGGCCGAGCAAAAAATAACTGGGTAGGGAAAGGAACACATCCTGTGAGTGGTGGGGCCCAAGCAGCAGCAGAGGACGGGATGCCTCTTCCAGAGGGCACCCACCTCTCTGTGTTGCCAGGCCTTCTGTTTTTTTACAAGAAGACAGAATCTGGATTCTTAAGTGAAATTGCTGACTCAGTTTTTTTAATGCCCTGTGGGAAGCACATCTGAGGACTGTTTATTTGCAGTCCTCTGCTTTACGACATTTGAAATTCACCTTTCATCAAAGGCACAATGTGGGCATCTAGCCAGACAGATGTGCTATGAATCCAGCTCCCCTACTTTCTAGCTGTTTGACTTTAGGCAAATTAGTGCATTTTTCAGAGGCTCTGTCTGTTTGATTTTAAAATGAATACAAATGTATTTTCTTTGCAAGATATTTGTGAAATTTAAGTGAAATCGTGTGTATAAGCTGCCTAACTCAGTCTGCCCTCATTCTCTCTTCTCTCCCTCCCTCCTCACCCTTTTTCTTCCATTATCTGTTTTTATCTACCTGTGAGTTCAGATTTGTAGTATCAGTCTATTTTCATCTAAATTTTTGCTTATTCTGTAAATTTGATTACTTTCAACTTTTGCTTACAAATTTGCTGATTATCCAACACTGGACAAGAAGGAGACTAGTTTAACTATTAAAATAATTGTATCCCTAATGGTTCTTTAAACATAACCTTTCCCCAGAAATAGGATAATCTGAACAGTTAAGAGAAATGAATGAGTTTTCCCAAATACCCAAAAAACTAAACAAAAAACCCAGCATATTTGCTATGACAAGGGCTATAACCTTTTTTTTTTCCCTTTCACAATTAAATTCTAAAATCTGACTTGTCATAGATTCTTGAAGCATATAATGCCAAAAACACTCCTCTCCTTTAGGGTTTTTCCTTGCTCAAAGTAACCACATAAATATAATGATGGCCAGACATAGTTATGAGACATTTGATTGGTTAGAAACCATTAAAATCAGATTGCCAGTACATGCTTTGAGTTCCAAAACTTAGCATTTCCAAACAATTACTTTCGTGTTTTCTAAAGCAAATAATCTGCTACTTGACTGAGATATAGTGACCACATAGAAGAATATTTAAATATCTACTCCAGCATTTGCCAAAAAGCAGCATTCTTTTTTCAATTGCTTTTCTTTTTGCTCCTAGTGTGGTAAAGTTAAATTCTGGGAAATGGTTTACTAAAGGGAAGTTTAACCACAGATGTTTGTAATTCCAACTTAAGTTTCCCATCAAAGTCTTAATGAAATTCAGCTGCCAGGCAGTCAGCTCTGAATCTGAGTCTTTTTATCATGAGAAACTTGGGGAAAACAGCATTCTGAGGCTGACTGGTAGTGGGAAACTGTCCATATTCAAGCCCAAATCCTCTACATGACGGAAAAAAAAAATACACGAAGAAACAAATTCTCTTAAAAAAAAAAAAAGGCGTGGGGGGTGGTCAAATGTACTTTAAGTAACATGTAATACGGCCCTCTTTTCACTTCCAGGAATTTCTTAGTTTGTGTGTTGTGTTTTGCTGGAGGCTAGAGATCTAGTGTTTACCTAAATGGAGTAAAGTATCAATGTTTATGACTCCATGAGAACCAATGAGTTGGAGAAATCCCATAACATTAACAGCTGCATTAATTAACCCAAGCCCCTTGGAGACTAGAGCAGTGATCCATGCTGCATACTACAGCTAAAAGGATGCTTGAGCACAGTGCAGATTCTGTATATTAATATTTATTTTGAAATTATGCCTTCCATTACATGGAGTGGCATGATTACTTTAAAGGAAATCAAGATGTCTAGAGATCAAAGATGTCTTCACTAAAACTCACCTTGGACGTGACTGTTACATGCAACACTGTTGTCTGTTTACAAAGTGAACTGCAACATGGCACACTGCACTGAGCAGCTCTGTAAAGCCAAATGTCGACCCAAAGGAATGCATAATATAGACACAAGCAGAAGGCAAGATAAATGTCTAAAAAGCCTTGTACCGTGGGATGCCAGGGCTGTAGAACCATCTAGAATCACTGCAAGAGCCAGAGCACAAGTTCAGGGTTTAAAATCATGGCTGGCTGCTTCTTCCACACAGAATTATTCCACAGTGCCTTTCAAGGTTCACAGCCACAGTGTGTATGTTTCCCTTTGATGATCAGTGATATAATCTGACAAGCTAAGTGTGCCCTAAGTGTAACCTCTCTTCCTGCCGATATGCCATGAGTCCTAGGAGCAGCAGAGCAGTTCTGTCATCTGTGATTCTGTTAATCCCCAGGTCACAGGTGAGGTGCTAAATGCCTGTTATTTGGAGACTGAACTGAGTCTGAATGCCTGGAGATGGGCCAGTGTTTCTTTGTGGTGAATGAATAACTGCCTCATTCTATATTGTTCCCTTGGAATTGCTGTCTGTCGTGATCAATGCCAGCAGACACCCTGAAATTCCTCTCATCAGGGACAAGCCCTGAAGCCTCTATTGCAGCACAGAATTCAGCATAGAGGAGACGTGTTTGAATGCGGAGCCAGTGGGTGGTTATTATTGGATGTATAACTCTATTGGACCTTGCACTGGGAACCATAAAATCAAAGGGATCATAGGATGTTAGATCTAGAAAGAGAGTTGAGAGATTCAAACCCTCTCATTTTGTAGGTAAGGAAGCTGGGTTTCAGAGGGGTTGGGGTGCTTCACTCAAGGACACAAAGTTCATTAGCAGCAGTGCCAGGAACTATGTCTTCTGACTTCCAGCCTTATTTTCTTTCAAATTATTTCAATCAACTGAATCATCCTTAGCTTTAGAACTGGGGATCATTAAGTAAAATATATTTTTTAATAAAATATATATATGTATACACACAGATATATATATATACACAGATATATCTTTAAGAGAAGAATTGTTTACTTCTAATATACTATCACTTTACTCTTCATTGTTTCTAGTTAAACTTAAGTTGAATTATCAGTAGGAGAGTCTCCCAGAATTGAGTGGAGTGGGAAAAACACTGAACCATGAGTCTGGAACTAACTATTCTTGTTCATGGCCATGCCACTAACAGCCAGATTACCCTTACCAGTTAAAGGAACCTGGGTAAATCCCTTCACCTCCTGGGACAGCTTGAAAAGAACAAAACAAAATCAAGGTTACTTCAAGCAACCAAGTTCTATAACTGGCTAATAAATAGATCAAATTATAAACTACTTAAAGGGGAGCTGACCTAAGGAACGGAATCACTCAGAGTCACAACTGCTGTCCTAGTTAGAACCCCAAGATTTAGTATCCAGAACCTGAGGGAAACACAGGGTCCTGATCTGGTTAAGAGGGTTGGGTAGGGATGGTTTAAGAGTCCTTTTTCCTGCTTCCTTCAGGGTCAGAGCTGAGAATGGTTTGCAGGACAGAGCACTGGCCCAGCCACTGACAGGAGCCTTTCCAAGATGACACGCCCAGGAGGTTTCCCAGCCAGCATCCGGTGCAGACACCTAAGTGTGTCCAATGAATATTAATGGTCTCCCATGCCAGGGTTCCTGCTGCCATCTGCCCTCTCCAGACCCTTCAGGGTGACCCTAAGCATGAAGCTCCACATGGAAAAACAAGAAGGATGACAATGGATGAGATAAGGGACATGGGGACTTGTGTCCCTGAGTCTTCTAAAACTTAAATGACATGTGACAGAGGGTCCAGAGAGGAGAATGTCTTTTCACTCTGCACAAAAGGAAGGAAGAGCCAGTGAGGGATTATTAATTCACTGTAAACATCAACTGAAATCACTGCATTATAGTACACACAATAATGCCACCAACTAAGCCTTCATGACAAGGTAAAGAGGAAGCTTAATTTGATAGCCTGCTCTAGATTGAGCAGAATGCAACATTTGGAAGCAAATATTTTAAAGGACCTTTCTGGAAGTCAGAATCGCCAGTGTGTGAGGGAGCCTGCCCTGGGGGTGTGAATGACTGTGGGGAGGAGGGGTCGAAATCGTGGAGGCCCCAAATGTGGCCCAAGGACAGCGGCACCAGCAGCACGTGGACCCGTACTGGGAATGCAGACTCCCAGGTCCCACTCCAGAATCAGCATTTTCACCAGATGCCCAGGTTGTTCACATGCACATTAAAGTATAAGAAGCACTAGTCTCTAAAATGCAGCTGGGCTTAGATTTTAATGGACTTCAGGAAATTGAGAATCCAGAAAAGGGAAGCATTTTTGACATAATTATAGAGAGGCCTATAAAATAAAACCAAATCATGGCTGCATGAGGCTAGTAAGAGAGCTAGCTCATAGGCCCACCGGGGTACTAGCCCCCGGCCTGGAAAGGTGCACTTCAGAATAAAAATCAAGCTTCAAAGAAAATTGCTGCTTCAAGGCATCTGGAGGAGCTGAGAAGGTAACATCACTTCCTGAAACCCTGGCCCGCACGCAGCAGGTGTTCAGGAAGGGAATTTAAAGAAAGACATGAATAATAATAATATTTTTAATGTTTATTAAAATGCTTAGAGGATATCAAACAAACAGACAAAAAAGACAGACATGAAATGATAAGGAAGGTTTCCTACTCCCAGCACACACAGCCTAGAAACAGGACCACTGGAGATCTGTGTCCTTGAGGGGAAGGGAGCAGAGACGGGAAGAATTTACTTGTGGAACCTTCTTGGAAACAGGGCATTGCCAGACTCTTAGGAAATAGTGGGATTATAACGTTCTCTCTTGCTAACAAGGGAAGCTTTCTAATTCAGGACAGTGTGTCTTCGGGGAGTGAGGAGTGTGGTCTCTGGCCTAAACTAGAAAGAAACTTGATAAGAGATATGGAAGAGCTAGCTCCCCGGAATGAGAATTGCCAAGGCTAGCCCTCAAAATGGAACCTCTCTAGAGGGATTGAGATTTCCAGGAAAGTGCTGTTGAGACAGGGTCTCGGCCTCCTCCTGCATCAGCAGAGTCACCTCCATTCTCCTGGCCCCTTCCAGGTCTCCTTGATGCAGCCACAGCCCTGAGAGGGCCCCTTGTTATTCTGTAACAGCCTTACAGGACAGCTGTCACCCTTTTGATTTTAATGCCTAACCACCTGCTTAGCACTAGCTGTGTCCTAGGCATTGTTTGAGGTGCTCTATGTGTATTATTAATTTTGCTCATAAGCTAATGAGGAAGGCACTGCTATTAGCACTATTCTACACTTGAGGAAACTGAGTCATCTAGAAGTTGAGTAATTTACCCAAGATCACAGCTTAGGGAATCTGGCTCCAAGCTCTTAATCTCTGTCCTGTAAATGACCCTCTAATGTCTGTTTCTAAATCTCAGAGTGTCTTACAATAGCTCAGCTAACAAGGGTCCCCAGTATCATCCAGGAATGCCAGAGTGGTCTTAGAAGCTGATGAGTCTATTTAAAGAACATTTAAATTAGTGGTATGTTTATACTTTGACTTGTTTTTCAAGTTATAGAGTAAACTCACTCTATCATCTCAATAACAATAGGAGGTTCTTCTTTAGGCATAATAGGAATAAAGAGTGACATAATATCTGAATGTATATGTATTTATGTATCTTCAAATATGCTAAGCATTAGTCATTTCAGTGGAATCCTGAGTTTACATTAGGGACCTACAACTTAAAAGAACTTGATAGAAGGCTAAAGAAAGAACTTGAACTGTAGTAAAAGCAGGATCTCAGGGGAAATGATTAGACAAAGTATGTCAATCATAGGAAAACTGAATGAAGTCTTAGAAACTATTTATCTTTAAAAATTTTTCTTTATAAAGGAAAATATGGAAAGAAATGGAGTTTGGCAACTGAAAGGATTCAAGTCAGACCTAAAAGACACATAAGCTGTTAACTTCTTTCCTAGAAATTTTTTTTTAACCTTTGCTTTTCATTGCTTTTGTTATTTTTTTTAACTTTAATTTTTTTTAACATCTTTATTGGGGTATAATTGCTTTACAATGGTGTGTTAGTTTCTGCTTTATAACAAAGTGAATCAGTTATACATATACATATGTTCCCATATCCCTTCCCTCTTGCGTCTCCCTCCCTACCACCCTCCCTATCCCACCCCTCCAGCCGGTCACAAAGCACCGAGCTCATCTCCCTGTGCTATGCGGCTGCTTCCCACTAGCTATCTACCTTATGTTTGGTAGTGTATATATGTCCATGCCTCTCTCTCACTTTGTCACAGCTCACCCTTCCCCTGAGAAAACCATAATTCAAAGAGTCATGTACCGAAATGTTCATTGCAGCTCTATTTACAATAGCCCAGAGATGGAAACAACCTAAGTGCCCATCATCGGATGAATGGATAAAGAAGATGTGGCACATATATACAGTGGAATATTACTCAGCCATAAAAAGAAACGCAATTGAGCTATTTGTAATGAGGCGGATAGACCTAGAGTCTGTCATACAGAGTGAAGTAAGTCAGAAAGAGAAAGACAAACACCGTATGCTAATACATATATATGGAATTTAAGAAAAAAAAATGTCATGAAGAACCTAGCAGTAAGACAGGAATAAAGACACAGACCTACTAGAGAATGGACTTTCCTAGAAATTTTCAAGCACTATATAAAACAACATGTCTGAAATAAGTGAGTTATTCATTCAGCTCACAGTGATTAAGAGCTGAGAGGAACCAGGCAAGGCATCAGTGATTCTGTCTGGAACAAACCCAGGTAGCCTCCACCCTGCTGGACCAGGAGGATAGCTCTGCTAGCAGCAGTCACTTGTGGAGTCTGCCGTTAGCCTGGAAGAAAGGAAGGTCCCCCAGATAATCACGCCCAAGAATCTCTACTGCTTCTCCTATCCCTCTAGCTTCAGGTTTTGAAATGTTTTGCTTACTGTCTTAGTTTGCTAAGTCTGCCATAACGTTATACCACAAACTGGGAGATTTAAACAACAGAAATTTATTTTCTTACCTTTCTGGAGGCTAGAAGTCTGGAATCAAGGTGCCATCAGGCTTGGTTTCTGGTGAGAGCTCACTTCCTGGATTGTAGATGGCCGCCTTCTTTCTGAGTCCTCACATGGCCTTTTCCCTGTGCACATGCAGAGAGAGAGAGAGAGAGAGATCTCATCCTCTTTTATAAAAACACCAGTTCTATCAGATTAAGGCCTTACCCTTACGATCTCACTTAACCTTTACTAGCCCCTTGTATGCCCTACCTCCAAATACACTCATATTAGGCACAGAACTTCAACATATGAATTGGGATGGGGGAGGGGTGTTAACTGAGTTGGTAACACCTACCAGGGGAAGCATGTAAGCAGTAACTCTTTTTTTAATTAGGCAAAGTAATGTATAATAGCAAAAGAGAGCTTCTGGTAAAATTAGTAGTGTTATCACTCTGTATTAACCTCAGCCAAAAGCAAAAACAAACACAAAAATTTAATTAGCATTTCATTTTGATTGTACATTTTTATGAATGTGTCACAATTAATTTTTATTAGATATTTTGAAATATGGAGAATAGTACATTCAGCCCTCTATTGCCATCTTGTATTCCTTAGGTGTTCAGGGACACTTGATTGATTACCATTAATGTTTTTATTCTCTTATTGTAAAAAGGTACCTACTACCTCAGCCAAGTTGCTTTGTATGATATAAACAGGAATAGAATCCAGTCAAAGAGATAAAACAAGTAAACAGTAGTGTAATACAACTAAATGTTATCAAAACTCTTGGAGGGTTTAGAAGGAATGTTCACTCCTGGTGGGAAGTTCACAAGTGCATTCATGGAAGAGGTGACATTTGAGTTGAATCCTTAAGATTGAGGAAAATTCAAGCTGAGGCGATAGGATAAGTAAAGTCAAAAGACACAGGGTTCTTCTGGAAAGGGATATAGTCCTAGTTGGTGCTACTGGATAACAGGGAGCCACTGAAGATTTCAGAGCAGAAAAGATGCTCAATGAGAATTCTTCATCAACATTAATCTGGACATGGGCTATTGGATGGAGGATGCAGTAGGCAGCAGAGAGCCTGGAATCGGGGTAACTTATATCATGTATTGGTAATTGTCCAGGAACGAGTAAGAAGGGTCTAGATTTAGATGGTGGCCATGGTCTGGAAGGAAGAAAACAGACGCTGGGGTCATTGCAGAGATTCTATCAGATGACTTGCCCTGTTTTGGAGAGCAAGGATGACAGAGAAGTCAGAGGTGCTGCTGCTGTTTGGAGAAATGTATTACATCGTGGGAAAAAATCTTGGGTTCAAAGACCTTTTAACACAAGACCTACTAAATCAGTGGCTTTCAAGCTGAGGCTTCATGGAAATGCATTGCCTTGGGTATAACTTGGGGTGAGGGAGGCTGAGCAGCAAGAAGTGGGGGCTCTTCTTCCTTCAACCAGTGCATCTTTTTAATCTGTTTTATAGATGAATTCTACATGAGATTTCCCTGGGAAAAAAGGAATTCTCTGCCCTACAGTGTTTGAGAGCCATGGTGCTGGGGGCTTCCGAGTTGATATTCTAAATCATGACAGGTCTCCAAAATATTGCCCAAAATCTCATTCAAATCAGTGCTTCCTAGGCAGTTTCTCAGTGTTAACATATACCCGCCTCTGGGCCAGTGCGTATTGCTGATTGCACAGAGCTGCTGGTGTTCTGAGCATCTCTGCTGCGGCTCCAAACACAAGCTAGAAATCACTGAACAACTGGTGCTCTCCTAAGAGATATTTTTATGCTTCCTGTTCCCTGTCTGAGGATATTTTTGGCCCTTTCCTAGGAAATTCCACTTTTGTCTCAGTTATTACCTGGGAGTGCTGAGGAAAAGGCAAAGGAGTTTTGGAAAGTTTTGGAGGGTGGTAGTGGGTTGAACCGATAACCGGTATCTTTCAGTCCTCATAGGAACAGTCAGATGTTTGTATGGTTCTTATTTTTCTAAACCAATGGTTTCATCATTATTAACATCATCTTATCCTAAACCTAAACCGTTACTCACCTGCACTCTGACCTAAAAAGACAGCTCTTAGTCTTACTTTTCCCTCCCTCAACACTGGATTACACCCACCTTTGGTCCTTCATCTCCAAGGGCCAAAATGCTTCCACTATGAGTGTTATGTCTATTAAAAGTGAGAAAATAAACATCTAAAACCATATTTGATTTTTTTTATTTGAATGAGAAAAGTGACACCTTAAGCATTTCACAGTGTCATTAAGGCAAGTTGCCACTTATTTTATTTTGCTTTATGACATATATTCAGAACACTGAGAACTGATCTTCTGATAAATTAGGAAAGCTTCCTATATATCTCAACCCAAGTTTAAAGAGCACAGCTTTCAAAAAGCTCTTGACATTGGACAAATGTTACTTACAACTGAAAAATATTGGAATTTCCAATGACTACTAACTCAGTTGAAAAACAATGTTAATACTTTAAAGCTTCCATGAGGGGATATGGGGATATATGTATACATGTAGATGATTCACTTTGTTATACAGCAGCAACTAACACAACAATGGAAAGCAATAAAGATGTTTTAAAAAAAAGTACATTTTAAAAAAGTTAAATAAATAAAAATAAAGCTTCCATGATTTACAAGGTATATTCATACATATTTCCACCTTTATTCCTTTCAACTAAATTACAAACCAGGCAGGCCACTGGTTATTAATCTAATTTATATAAATGTGGAGATGTTAAATACTTTGCCCAATGTTTCATAGCATGGAACCAGTATGAAACAGCAGGCAGCTTTATAGAATTCTAGACTGTTAGGATGGGAAGAGCCTAGAAAGCATCGTGCCACTAATATCATTGAAAGAGGAGGAAACTGGAGCCAGAAGTTAAGTCACTTCCTCGAGGTCCCACAACAAGTTTCTAGAACTGGAACCAGCCAAGTTTCCTGACTCTTAGAGCAGTCCTCTTGTCCTACTGAATGACAGCATGGATGCCATCACCAGAATAAGTAATAGGGGTGAGGAACACCTGGTGATCTGTATGTTGGGATATTAAACAAGTTGGATCAGACAAGAGCATATCCACGTGTACCTTCCTGTTATGACTTATGTCACCATCTGTGCCTTAGTCCTAAATAATTTAACTACTAAAATATTAATTCTCTTGACCTTTTGGTCAGTATATTTATCCCAATTTTGAATTTAATTTATAACCACACTATTCATACCTCTTCTTTCATTTCAAGGATTTTTGCTTTGTCCCCATATGGCTATTGACCCCTTAAATTATGCTTTCAGCACCCATACTTAAAAAGAAAGCTTTCAAGTGCACTAAGATTTCAGAATTTCCGGTTAGAGTTTCCTGATGGTCATATAAAAATAAACAACACATCCTGGATCTTAAAAGGAAGAAAGAAAATAAGATCAATTTCAAAAATGAACAATGACACTTTTGTTTTAAAACAATTGAAGAACAAAGTTTAAAAATTCCCAGACCACATTATGTCTGCTTTTCCCCCTGCACAGTCATCATTCAGGTTTCCACATGACTGTAAGAAACTTCCCTATCATGTAGCAAAACAATTATAACATGAGAAATTAATGAGGAAAATTAAATGTGTGCTGGCACCAAAGTGGTCTACTCTGGCAGTTGTACCCCGTTGTGACTGCCCCAACCTGCTTTAAAACAGTTCTGAGTTTCAGCATCTCCATTTTTATTTGTGGAGCTTTTTCACTGCTGATTTCAAAGTCAAGCCACCCCACTCTTGTAACAGCAAGTTTCTCAAAGGCAATCTACCAATTCCCAGCAGAACTGTAGTTAGTAAAATCCAGGGACTGCACCAGGAGTAGCATCTGCTTAGATGTGCCGAGTCTAATAGAGGATAAGAAATAAGGAAGATTTCAGGGGTTGGGGTAGCCCGCTGTGGTCAGCAAAATAAGAAGGTCTTTGGGAGGCAGAACAGTTCTAACCTGCTGCGCACTCAGTGGTTCACTTTCAGAATGGCAGGCACCATCATCCCTTGTTCTCTCCCGTGGTCTTGATGTGAGAAGGATGCTCAGTATGGTGAAAGTAATACCATATTTAAGGAAATATAAATATCTTTGTCAGATCAGAGTAATAATCTTTGGGGGAAAGGATAATACTCTTTGTACTGGGCTTAAAATCTCTGTGTTTTTTTAAAGGGCTGGGCTCTTCCTACTCTCAAACAGTATTGGTGATTATTTTGGCAGGTGAAGCACATTTTCCTTGTGACCTGTGTTTTGGGACCTGCAATATATCAAAATGTTCAGTGGAAATAAGCATTTTGTTGCTTTCTTTTCTGCAGAATATCTTTTTATCTGCTCTTCCATTCAGTTGTTTTGAAAGCTAACAAGTGTTGGACGCTTGTTTTAATTTTAAGACATTATATCATCATCTCAGATTATCTAAACTGTTTTGATTTTCCTTTGATTACGATCTCTCTTTTTGTAATCTGCTAACGTAAGTTCATCTAAAAAATGTGCTTTCTCCTCAAAGTCATAAGTCACCATGGATTTCCTTGGAACATAGTTCATATCGTCTAAGAAATTTACAAACTTTTTTTCTTTATATGCTATTCACTTGTTTTTTAACATATTTATTGAAGTATAATTGCTTTACAATGGGGTGTCAGTTTCTGCTGTACAACAAAGTGAATCAGATATACATATATCCCCATATCTCCTCCCTCTTGCGTCTCCCTCCCACCCTCCCTATTTCACCCCTCTAGGTGGTCACAAAGCACCGAGCTGATCTCCCTGTGCTATGTGGCTGCTTCCCACTAGCTATCTATTTTATATTTGGTAGTGTGTATATGTCAATGACACTCTCTCACTTCATCCCAGCTTACCCTTCCCCCTGCCCGTGTCCTCAAGTCCATTCTCTACGTCTGCATCTTTATTCCTGTCCTGTCAGTAGGTTCTTCAGAACCATTTTTCTTTTTTTTTACATTCCATATATATGGTTAACATACGGTATTTGTTTTTCTCCTTCTGACTTACTTCACTCTGTATGACAGACTCTAGGTCTATCCACCTCGCTACAAATAACTCAATTTCATTCCTTTTTATGGCTGAGTAATATTCCATTGTATATATGTGCCACATCTTCTTTATCCATGCATCTGTCAATGGACACTTAGGTTGCTTCCATGTCCTGGCTATTGTAAATAGAACTGGAGTGAACATTGTGGTACATGACTCTTTTTGAATTATGGTTTTCTCAGGGTATATGCCCAGTAGTGAGATTGCTGGGTCATATAGTAGTTCTATTTTTGGTTTTTTAAGGAACCTCCATACTGTTCTCCATAGTGACTGTATCAATTTACATTCCCACCAACAGTGAAAGAGGGTTCCCTTTTCTCCACACCCTCTCCAGCGTTTATTGTTTGTAGATTTTTTGAGGATCACCATTCTGACTGGTGTGAGGTGATACCTCTTCATAATTTTGATCTGCATTTCTCTAATGATTAGTGATATTGAGCATCCTTTCATGTGTTTCTTGGTAATATGTATATCTTCTTTAGAGAAATGTCTATTTAGGTCTTCTGCCCATTTTAGGATTGGGTTGTTTGTTTTTTTGATATGAGCTGCATGAGCTGCTTGCATATTTTGGAGATTAACCCTTTGCCTGTTGCTCCATTTGCAAACAGTTTCTCCCATTCTGAGGGCTGTCTTTTCATCCTGTTTATGGTTTCCTTTGCTGTGCAAAAGCTTTGAAGTTTCATTAGGTCCCATTTGTTTATTTTTGCTTTTATTTCCATTACCGTAGGAGTTGGATCAAAAAGTATCTTGCTGTGATTGATGTCATAGAATGTTCTGCCTATGTTTTCCTCTAAGAGTTTGATAGTGTCTGGCCTTACATTTAGGTCTTTAATCCATTTTGAGTTTATTTTTGTGTATGGTGTAAGGGAGTGTTCTAATTTCATTCTTTTACATGTAGCTGTCCAGTTTTCCCAGCACCACTTGTTGAAGAGGCTGTCTTTTCTCCATTGTATATCTTGCCTCCTTTATCAAAGCTAAGGTGACCACATGTGCGTGGGTTTATCTCTGAGCTTTCTATCTTGTTCCATTGATCTATATTTCTGTTTTTGTGCCAGTACCATACTGTCTTGATTACTGTAGCTTTGTAGTATAGTCTGAAGTCAGGGAGCCTGATTCCTCCAGCTCCGTTTTTCCTTCTCAAGATTGCTTTGGCTATTCCGATGTCTTTTGTGTTTCCATACAAATTGTGAAATTTTTTGTTCTAGTTTTGTGAAAAATGCTATTGGTAGTTTGATATGGATTGCATTGAATCTGTAGTTTGCTTTGGGTAGCATAGTCATTTTCACAATGTTGATTCTTCCAATCCAAGAACATGGTATTTCTCTCCATCTGTTTGTATCACCTTAAATTTCTTTCATCAGTGTCTTATAGTTTTCTGAGTACAGGTCTTTTGTCTCCTTAGGTAGGTTTATTCCTAAGTATTTTATTCTTTTTGTTGCAATGGTAAATGGGAGTGTTTCCTTAATTTCTCTTCTGGATTTTTCATCACTGGTGTATAGGAATGCAAGAGATTTCTGTGCATGAATTTTGTATCCTGCTACTTTACCAAATTCATTGATTAGCTCTAGTAGTTTTCTGGTAGCATCTTTAGGATTCTCTATGTATAGTATCATGTCATCTGCAAACGGTGACAGCTTTACTTCTTTTCTGATTTGGATTCCTTTTATTTCCCTTTCTTCTCTGATTGCTGTGGCTAAAACTTCCAAAACTATGTTGAATAATAGTGGTGAGAGTAGACAACCTTGTCTTTTTCCTTAACTTAGAGGAAATTGTTTCAGTTTTTCACCATTGAGAACGATGTTGGCTGTGGGTTTGTCATATATGGCCTTTATTATGTTGAGGTAAGTTCCCTCTATGCCTACTTTCTGGAGGGTTTTTATCATAAATTGATGTTGAATTTTGTCAAAAGCTTTCTCTGCATCTATTGAGATGATCGTATGGTTTTTCTCCTTCAGTTTGTTATTTTGGTTTATCACATTGATTGATTTGCATATACTGAAGAATCCTTGCATTCCTGGGATAAACGCCACTTGATCATGGTGTATGATCCTTTTAATGTGCTGTTGGATTCTGTTTGCTAGTATTTTGTTGAGGATTTTTGTATGTATATTCATCAGTGATATTGGCCTGTAGTTTTCTTTGTGACATATTTGTCTGGTTTTGGTATCAGGGTGATGGTGACCTCGTAGAATGAGTTGGGGAGTGTTCCTCCCTCTGCTATATTTTGGAAGAGTTTGAGAAGGATAGGTGTTAGCTCTTCTGTAAATGTTTGATAGAATTTGCCTGTGAATCCATCTGGTCCTGGGCTTTTGTTTGTTAGAAGATTTTTAATCACAGTTTCAATTTCAGTGCTTGTGATTGGTCTGTTTATATTTTCTATTTCTTCCTGGTTCAGTCTTGGAAGGTTGTACTTTTCTAAGAATTTTTCCATTTCTTCCAGGTGGTCCATTTTATTGGCATAGAGTTGCTTGCAGTAATCTCTCATGATCCTTTGTATTTCTGCAGTGTCAGTTGTTACCTCTCCTTTTTCATTTCTAATTCTATTGATTTGAGTCTTCTCCCTTTTTTTCTTGATGAGTCTGGCTAATGGTTTATCAATTTTGTTTATCTTCTCAAAGAACCAGCTTTTAGTTTTATTGATCTTTGCTATTGTTTCCTTCATTTCTTTTTCATTTATTTCTGATTTGATTTTTATGATTTCTTTCCTTCTGCTAACTCTGGGGTTTTCTTTGTTCTTCTTTCTCTAATTGCTTTAGGTGTAAGGTTAGGTTATTTATCTGAGATGTTTCTTGTTTCTTAAGGTAGGATTGTATTGCTATAAGCTTCCCTCTTAGAACTGCTTTTGCTGCATTCCATAGGTTTTGGGACATGATATTTTCATTGTCATTTGTTTCTAGGCATTTTTAAATTTCCTTTTTGATTTCTTTAGTGATCTCTTGGTTATTTAGTAGTGTACTGTTTAGTCTTCATATGTTTGTATTTTTTCACAGACTTTTTCCTGTAATTGATACCTTGTCTCATAGCATTGTGGTCAGAAAAGATACTTGACACTATTTCAATTTTCTTAAATTTACCAAGGCTTGATTTGTGACCCAAGATATGATCTATCCTGGAGAATGTTTCATGAGCACTTGAGAAGAAAGTGTATTCTGTTGTTTCTGGATGGAATGTCCTATAAATATCAGTTAAGTCCTTTTTTTAAAAGGAGAAAAAAATGAAAAAGCAGTTGAAGCTTTAAATGAGGGTAGATTTTTGCTCTATTTCAGCTGTTCAGTGACTGTGCTATTGACAGGAGAGTATTAAAAACCAAGTGCACCAGGTTCTTGCTTTAATTATTGATAGATTCTCAGTCAATTCAATCAATCTCGTAGCTACCGAGAGAGCCACACAACCAAGTATTCCTATTACCATTCTTTTGCTCATCTCACTTTGGGTAAAATGCATTAGCAGAATGAATGAGGATAAAAAAATATTCTCTTCTTACAGTTGAATGGCATTATCCCTATGCATAAATTATAACTTGGAAATTATTGTCAATTCCAAACTCCTAACTTTTAAGCCACATGATAGTCCCTTATGGGATCCTGGTGACCACAAAGAACTAATGAGGCTTCTAGGCATATCTAACACTTAGTTCAGGGATTAGGGCATGCCTCCAGTATTATCCACAATATGGGGACAGAGAGTGGTATCTCTGTGTTAGTATACTGTAAGCCAGAATGTTGCTGAAGATGTCACATGAGTTTAATCACTGATATTAAACTAATCCTTCCAAAAAAGATCACAGAAAGTAGGAAAAAAGTCAGTCCATCTGGTGCCTTTTATTGAAGTAGATTACGGAGCGGGGGGGAGGATGCCTAGTTTGAGCAATAAAACAAAAGGACTATAAGTTTGAGTCTCTCTGCCTTATGGGAAGTGACTAAAAAATGCCCTGTTTTCCAGCCTTTAGGCTTCAGCCTTCTCCTTGAAGAAAACCGTGCAAAAATGCCACCTCCTCTGAAGAACCATTCTTGATCCGTCCCCCACCCCCATGTTAAAAGTAATTTCCCCTTCCTCTTTACTCTCTCAGCATTTCTCTGTACCTCTCCTATACTATGATTCTTAGCACTTTCTACCATATATTATAGTAATTTACATATGCACCTTAAATGCCCCCACTAAACTCCTGGAGGCCAGCAGTGTCCGTGATTCATCTTCTGATTCCCCAAATTGACTGGCCAAGTGCCTTCAGTATAATACTTGCGCAAGAAAATAGTTCATGCATTCCTTATTTGTTGAATGCCTGCTTTGTGCCACACCCTAAACTGGGCCCTGGGTAAACAGTGCTACATGAAACAGAGAGACAGAATGAATAAATGACCATACCAAATACTGAAAGCCAGAACGGTGCTGATTTTTCTGTTTGTGGCATGTGTCCATTCTGACATAATCCTGTCATATACCTCTGATGAACAAGTCAGCATTCAGCTTGACATCAATAATGAACCATGACATCCCTAGGCTGTTCATTCCAGGAGCTGTGTGCTACGGGCGAGAATGCCTTTTAAGCTAAAAGCTTTGTCTTTCCCACTGTATATGGAAAAATTGACTATGCACTTTCATGGAGAAGGCCTAGCTAAGAAATGTTTATATTGGACCAAGCCCCATCTCTAAATCTGGGCTTGTTGCTGAATGGTATTTTGTTTCCTTGGATCAGGGAAGGGGTCTGGAAACATCTGTAACTAAAGTATTGTTTTAAAAGCAGCACAATTTTTCCCCCTCAAATTACCGATAACAAAATTACTTTAAATCAAACATTCTCAGCCTTCCTCATCCATTTCCTTTCATAAATGTGTATTATTTTGCTGTCATTAAAAACAGCAGTGCAGAGAATAGATCTATAGCACTTAAGGCATTGCCATCTCCTTTGCAGTCATTTTCTTTTCACTTTGTGTACTTTACCTTCACTTTTATAAACATGGTTTAACACAGTAAGTATCTGGATCAAAACAGTAATTTGGGCGCAAAATTTAAAAGCTATAAACAGATAATGTCAGGTTGTAAAGTGATTCTGAAACTACCCTTCAAAATTTTTACTAAAAGGAAAATGTGCAGGTTATTTATGCCATTTATCAACGTAAAATTGAATGAAATAAAGATTTAAATAGTATTTTACCAAAATCACAAAATAAAATTTTAGGGGAGGGAAGTTAGGGAGGAAAATTATAGGAAACAATCCCAAATAACATGAAAAGAATGGAAATTCTGTACCAACTTTGAATCTCATTCATGTTCTAAAAATAATAGAACTTAGGAACAGTTCATGATATTGTAGTTAAAATTTTGTTCATATAGATTTACCACTTGTTGGAAAAGTTTTTCTGTTATTGTTGTTTTAATTAGCTCCCCAAATTGAGGAGTTAAATGTTCAGGATGATAACTCATTTGCGTTGCTTTCTGTAAGCAGTTGGTGTTTGATATATTTATTTATGAACTGTTTGAAAATGGCCCTGTCATCAGAGACCCTGAACAGACCACCACTCTGAAATACTTCAGTTGTGGCCAGAAGATTCATTCTCCTGAGCCTTTTAGGTGCTTGACACATTGTAGAGATGTAAAATGTTTGTTTAATGAATTCTACTGCTCCCATTTTACAAATAAGAACACTTGGGGTAAGAGCTCACTGTCATTTGCCTCATAAAATTTGTCTTATAAAATATATCAAAATATATCAATATATAAAATATATCAAAACTTACAATCCTAAGTTTTGAACCAGTCACAAACCCTCTGTGGGATCTAGCCTCTCTCAGTGTTGAAGGGCAATGGTGTTAGTTTCATGGCCCAGTCAAAATTGTAGTGATGGTATTTTATTAGTACAATTTATAGGTCATAGTTCTCCTGTTAGGTGGGTCAAGCTCTCATACATTCTGCCCAACCAGACATCTGCTTCTGATTCATAAGGGAAACACCTGCATAACCGCTGCTGTATGTTACACAAAGGGGCATCCTTTCCCAAGGCCCATTGTCAGATCCCTCAAATGAAACAAGAGAGGTGTCAGGGATACAGCTGGATGTCATACAACCGGCTTCTAACAAGAGTTGACTTCTCTAATGAGTAATTACATTATTTGCTTCACAGTCTATTTCTATCTGCACTAAACAGAAACTGCTAAAACTTGAAACACTAGCTATAAATTATTATATTTAAATTACAAACAATTGCCATATGCCAAATCTAGTAATTACAGAGGGCCGACGGACAAGGTTTCCCATCTCAGCTGAGCCACACAGAGCAAACCTGAGCAAGATTTAAAAAGTGTTCCCCCCTCACCTGCCCCCACTTCTCCATCCCATCCCACGCCCCTCCCTCACCCTCGTGCCTGGGGAGTGGTAGTCAGAGCTCTGGATGATGATGGCACTCACCCGTGAAATGAGGGCGATGGTACTACTGGAATAACTTTAATGAGATTCTTGATAAATCTGATAACCATGAGCAGAGTTGACCTTTATCCCAGATAAGCCTGGGAAAGGCAGAAGTGGACAGTGTGGGCCTGTTTGCAGCCCCAGAACAGCCCCCACCATTCTTAACATCACTTTTTTCATCATCATCAAGAAGTGTGGTTTAGTGGAAGGTGCACTAAGGGTGGCATTAACTTGCTCTATGTGCGTGACTTTAGGTGAGTCCCTTACTTTTCTCGGTTGCAGTTTTCCAAACTTTAAATAAGAGGTTAGATGAAGGAACAACTAAGATCCTCGGCAGCTCTGGAATCCTGTGATCCTATAATACCAATGTATGTATAGTGCCATACATTCACTACATATTCATTAAGCACCTGCTGTGCAGGGCACTGAGGATACAGTGACAAAACAGATAAATCCAGATTCTGTTCTCTGGAAGCTAAGTCTTCTGAGGAAGAAAGACAATGAACCAGTAACTTCAGGGGTCATTGCTGAGCTGGGTTCCATAAAGGAAGACTTATAGCTTACTGAAAAGCTACCAGTTAAAACAGACACGTCCAAAAGGAAGGGAGGAAACTAACAGCTATTGAACCCCTTCTCTACCCTTCCATTGGACTTTAACTGCACAATATTAGTTGATACTCACAACCACTCTAAGAGATAATATGGTGATCACTCCCATTTTTTTCAGAAAGAGAAACTGACACCTAGCGTTAAATAAGCCAGGCCAGGTTACCCAGTAGTAGAACTGGAACTGGAATCAAGACCTCATGCTTTCCACTGCTCCCAGTTGTCTCCAGAGGATGCCACTATAAGGAATTATGGCTCCTGTAAGAAACAGACTGTAGTGCACCACATCAGTGCACATAAGAGATAAAACAGTGATGTCTAGAAGTTGGTGGTATCCTCAATGGAAGCATATATGGAGAAGAAATTGATTCATTCACTCAACAAATATGTACAAAACTGAATGGCTGCCAGGTATATGGTTGACAGATGGGGACTTGAACATGGATATACATGTGTGCACTTCTTAAAATGGCAAAGAATAGATTTTCAACATATTCTGACAATTTTGGATGCAAATTCTAAAGAAAAACTACCTAAAGAGATGTGCTACAGAGTGTGGTGCGGGGGGAGGATTTGTAAGCTGTTGGAAGAATAAGGGACAAAAAGAGGGACAGAGAGAATACATTCGAAAAGAAAATTTCCCCCTACCTTTGAAATGCTCTTAATCTTCTTGATTTAACAATTAACTGACTGCAATTATACTGAGAAACCTATCAAAACTGATACTTGAAAGGGATCCCACCCTTGAATACAAACTCGTTGTCTATTTAGATTCCCTAAAAATATGCTCCATCAACTGAACAGGGGAAATATGTCACTTTTCCCAGATTGTTATAAATTATGAAAGAAGAGTCCAAACATGTGAAGTGCAATCCATCTTTAGATGGTGCAGCTTCAGCCTCCAGATGAATAGAAGTCAAGTCGCTAGCTCTTTTCAGTCCATTACTGGCTATTCCAAACATATTTCTTGTAAGAAGCACTTATATCCATGTTCTTTCCTGACTGTGGCCCCTAATGGACCCACTTAAAAATCTGTTATAACCCTCAAATTAATATTTAGGATGATTACAGCTAAAAAAGACCTTTCCACTTCAACAGAGAATTGTTATCTCCCAAGAGTTGATTAAATGTATATGAAACGTTAAGCTGAGTTCAGGATGTTGGAGGAAATCATGGGTGTGGTTATGGTTTTGTTTGTTTTTAGAGGCTTATGCCTGAGGAAGGCTGAAGAATAGGGCTCTTTAAGGCAAAAAACGTGAAGGAGATGCACTGCTCTCCACCAACAAAGCAAGGAGTGGGGCCACAAGGAAGATGTGATTAAAAAACAGCTGGATATAGATAAACAAGGTCCTACTACATAGCACAGGGAATTATATTTAATACCCTGTAAACCATAATGGAAAAGAATATGAAAAAGCATACATATATGTGTGTGTGTATGTATGTATAACTGAATCGCTTTGCTGTACATCAGAAACACAACATTGTAAATCAACTCTACTTCCAAAACAAAATAACTGGATATAAATAATCCTAAACTTTTAGTCTAGTTCTAGCTCAATATACACAGTCACCGTAATTTCTGGTATCACATTTAATGATTTTCTAACAAAATTTGACTTTGCTTCTGTTTTAGTGTTCAAAACCATACTAATTAGTAAATTAACATTTTTTAATGAGCCTTCAAAGATTTGGTAAAGGCTATTTGATTCTTTGAAAGTGGCCTTGGCCTGGACTGTCTGAGAAAGTCAATCAGATGTCATTTTCTACATCTACTTCAAAAGGGGACCATTTGAATCATCCCCAGATAAAGAGCTAGCAGGTCAATTATTTCATACTGCTGCTTGAGTACCTTCTCCTGCCACACCCCTGGGAATGAGGGTGTGTTGCTTACTCTCCACTTGCCCACTTATATTCCCCCCAGACCCTAGCTGTGCCTGCCTACCCACCTTGCTCTGCCTCCAGAGGCAGACCCCTGAAGACTCCTCACTCAGGCTCCCCTGCTGAGTCAGAAAGGAGAGTAGAGAGGTGGGGCAGTTCTGCCCTGCTCCCTCTCTGCCTCACCATTGCCTCTTGGGCAGAAGCTGTGACTCCCCATGCCTGCAGGTCCAATAGCAGCCTCTCCTTCACAGCTCTGGCCTCTCTGTAAGAGGCCAGAGTAAGAGCTTTCTCTGTTCCTTGGGCCCTAGGGGTGCTAGGCCTCTGTTCCCATGGCCTCTCCATTCCTTGCTGCATTAACCTCCCCATGCATCTGTAAACCATCCATCCATTCTCATGTCTTCCTTCTCTTCACTTGAATCCTCTAAAGTGACTTCTGTTTCTTACTGGGCTCCTGACTGACTGATTGACTAAATCAATGACAAGCCCTCTTTCAAAATTCATGGCCTTTTCCATTTCCTTTCTAGTGGGGGAACCCTTTCCAAAAGTACCTCCTGCAATTAGCTGTTGTAATTTACAAATTATTTTAGTTTCGTGTAAAGGAATAATGGAGAAGAGAATATACCCCCCAAAAACTAACCAAGTATAAGAACATAATCTTAAATTCCGTAAGGCAGCTTCATTTCGTTTGAATCACTGCACAGTCTTTTCCCGTTCCCCTTTTTCAGCTCCAGGCCAGCTGGAGAGGGCAACCTTTAGCTGAGTTTGTGGCTAAACATGTTCTGCCAGTTTAAAGCCAGAGATGCTTGGGGTTCCCACTATTGGCTGTCTTGGTCCCTGAGGAGGCAGGAGTCTGAGTTTGGACTCCAACTCCTCTCTTAGAACAGAAAACTAGCCTGTAAACCATCTCACATGGATTTTCACATTTTAGTTTCTCAGTCATTGGAAAATGGGAGTATTGTGCACTATTTTGAGACTCTTTTACCTCTGCCTTAAATTAGTAAGCCCCAACTAGAATAAATAAGCACCCTAAAAGTCCTCCAGATTGCACAGGTAGCCTAGGACACGTAGCTTTACTGATAGAATAAATTAAGTAGTGGAAATCAAATTAAGCAGTCATTTGAACATTTTAGAAGAACCTAAAAGCTGGTGTATGTTTTAACTGAGACACGTATACAGACACGTGAAAGGCTTCCACGTGGGATGAGGTAGCTACTAGCTGTACGATGAAAAACAAAGGAAGAACAAATTAAGTAAGGAATGTTCCTCTGCTTATTTTTTTTAACTGTGTGGAATGATACTGGTACATAAAATGAATAACAAGGAAGTTAGGGAAATTATACACAAGCAGCTGAATCTATTGTTATGACCACATTAGTCACTTCCTAGAGATGATGTTTTAGAGACCTTACCAGGTCTAGACATGGAAATCCAATAGCCAGCCAACCTACGTGGGATCTTTTGTCTTTCTTTCTTTCCTTCCTTCCTCCCTCCCCTCCCCTCCTTCCTTCCTCCCTTTCTTTCATTTTTTCTTTCTTTTTTTCTTTCTTTTCTTTCTTTCTCTTTCTCTCTCTCTTTCTCCCTTCCCTTTCTTCCTCTTTCTCTTCCTTTCTTTTTCTTTTTCTGTCTTTCTTTTTTTCTCTCTTTCTTTTTCTTTCTCATGAGTATTTGTATCCCCTCCATGTATCTTAAGAAATAAAATGTTGCCAATATAGTTAAGCCCATATATCCTCAATCTCATTCCTCTGCTTTACCCTTAAAAGGACTGATTTCTTAGGTTCCCATTTATTTCTTTTACTTTTCTTTATATGCATGCAGCCCTACACAGTGTATAACACAAAATTATTTTGCATGTTTTAAAATACAATATAAATATCATACTGTTTCTATACTGCAGCTTGCTTTTTTCCTTAATATTATTTTTTAAAGATCATTCATGATTGGAGATCTTCACTTGTGAGATTTGCCAAATTTCTCTCCAAAGTTTTTACATGATTTTCCCCCTCTTGGTTCATTCTTTCCAGGTTCAAATCCATTTTTTCAACTAACATTTTCAGCATCTACTTGCTATTTGTTAATCACTCTGATAGGTGATAAGGATACAAAGATGAATAAGACACTCCCTGTTCTCAAGGAGCTCACAGTGATTTCAGGGAGGCTAGAGTGTAGATTAAAACTTGCAATAGCATGTTCCATGTGCTCTAATGAGGTGTGTGCAGAGTGCCACGTGAACGCAGAGGAAGAGCAACTGAGTCTGAGACCGAGGAAAGGATTCATAGGTGATGGTGAGGAGAAAGGCACCCCAAGACCCTTTGTGCAGTACATGCAAAGTCAAGTTGGTCAAGAGAATGGTATGTTGGGGGAGGAGGGAAACATGTAGTTTAATTAGAGCAGAGGGAGCTGAGGTTGAACCTGAAGAGATAGTTAGGATTTTACTGTGAAATAGGAGGCTTGTATGTCATGCTAAGGAATTTTACTTACTCATGTATGCAATGAATGAAGAGCCACTGGGAGGTTTGAAGCAGAAAAGCAGTATGATAAGGTCTTTAAAAATTAATTCTGGTAATAAAGAATGGACTGGAAGGGAGAAAGCCTGGTGACCAAGAGAGTAGAGTAAACGTAATTATGATAATCCAGGAGAGAAACGCCAAGATTCTGACCTAAACAGTGGTATTAGGAACAAGGAGGAAGAGTCATCTTGGTAAATATCTCAGAGAAAGAGTGCAAACTCTATGAGGCAACAGTATACAAAGGGTGATAGGAGGTGGGATCAGTCTTACTCAGGTGGAGGCAATAAGGGGTGCATTGTGTACAGAGAATTTTAAAACAATAATAAAACTTACTAAATCACAGTCTGCTTTTTATTAGCACCGTGTGCCAGCAATTCTAAATAATGTCCATGACAAAATTCTCCTCCCTGAGAAATCTTTTGTTGTCTAAGTTCTAAGCAGTCGCTGTGGTAACTGTTGAGTTTTAATAATATAACAAATACGTAAGCTTCAACTTAGCACATTCCAGTTACTTAACCTTGATAAACATGGTATTCTACACAGAAATTAATTTGGAGAACATCCAGTCCTACTGTCCACGTAGATAGAGATATTCATTTAGAGAGTAAATTTATAACAGATCAGAATTGTGTACAGTCGTTTCTAACTTGAGACTCTAACCTCTGTGATACTTCATTTACCTCCATTTAAACCATAGATTTGAAATAAACAATGATAGCAAAGTGCTTGTAAAAAGGAAGAGATAAAACGTGAGTTCTTAAACTTTGTCATTCTATATGCAAACCATTCTCTGATCCTTGCAGAGTTCACTCTTTTGGAAGCATTTCCAAAAACTACATTAATGCAAAATACATTCATGTGATTTAAAAGCATTAATCCATTACTTTTTCCCTTTATGTTCCATAATCTTTATAATTAACTGAGATATAAAGAAAAAAATAGATTGGGGAGAGAATATTATAAGGTCAGTGTGGGATACATTTAACTCCATGTGCCTATAGAGCTGGAGAAGGACTTGTCTAACAAGTACTTGGAAACAAGAGTGTGGACTAAAAGAGTGAGATCCGGGTTATGTACAGCGTTTGGGGAGTTACCAGAATATAAATGGAGGCTGAAACTGTGGCAGAGGTTGACCTCACCCAGCAAGAGTGTGTTGATAAAAAAGAGGGATACAGAGGTTATCTTGGGGTACACCTACAACACAGGGGCAGCAGAGGAAGAGGAACAACCTACCTTCCTTCCTCCCAAATGCTCCCCCGACAGATACTGAGAAAGAGAGGCAGGAGAAAAACCTAAAGTGGGAGTTGTCCTGCAGAGAGAAGAGAGAATTTCAAGGAGGGAATTTCAAAAATATTAAGTACTGGAATAAGAACAAGTAACACTGGAAAAGCAAAGCCACAAAGACATCACCCGACAGCTTTGTCAGGGCAGTTTCAGTGGCACCATGGAGACAGAAACTGGATGATGGATAGAGGCATAGGTTGGCATGAAGGAAGCGGAGCCAGTGTGATTGAGTTCTCACTCACCAAGCCTGGCTGGGCAAGAATGGAGGAAAATGAAAAAGAGGCAGAGCTGAAGGAAGGTGTTCTTAGAATCTGAACCTGGGGGAAGAAGTCAGAGCTTATCCAACACAAGACCCAGCACTTAACTGTACTCTGCTTCTCCTCATCCCTGTGGGTGCAAAGAGGTGGGTGGCATGTGAGGGAGGGAGGCTAGGTGATGGGACAGAGTCTGCTGGCCACAGGTGTGTAAGCCCCAGAGCACGGATAGAGGGCTAGTCTTTCCTAACAACAAGAGAAGCACTACCTCCTCTGAGGTGGGCAGAGGACATCAGGATGAGTCAAGATAAAGACAAATTTTGAGAAAGAGAAGAGAGATAGATAGTATGAGATTTTCTACCCAACGACCTCCATTTTCTCATCAAAAGAGGGAAGATTATCTCCTGAGAATAAATGGGTAGAGTAGAGATTTGGGATGCATTTCTCCTTTCCTACTAATTCACCATAGCATTTCTTCAGTGATGCAGAGACCCACAAGGAAGAGCATAAAGAATGACAGGTACTGCCAGTCACATTTTGCTTTGCATCCTGAATGTTCCAGT
The DNA here is from genome assembly GCF_949774975.1 of Lagenorhynchus albirostris. Taxonomy (NCBI): domain Eukaryota; kingdom Metazoa; phylum Chordata; class Mammalia; order Artiodactyla; family Delphinidae; genus Lagenorhynchus; species Lagenorhynchus albirostris. The sequence continues at coordinate 46,753,720 of NC_083106.1, forward strand.
GTGAAGGTAGCAATGAAGTACACAGGGCACCTCAAGACAGAAACAGGTACATCTACTAGCAATGGAAACTGACAGAATACCCCAACCAGAGAACTCGCCTCAGGAAGCACTGCTGCCTTCCCTGGGCATACTGAACAGAAGCCATAGTCAGTTTATAGACAATTAAACTTCCCAATTTCTTATAAAAAGTAACGGTAATTTAGGCAGACATTTGCAATCCTGTGGGCTATTAAATGGTAATGATCAAATCAGAATATCTATAAGGAGCACTTAGCTCAGTGCCTGGTGTCTGTCAATAAATATTCGCTGTTATTATTCACAAAAACCAGTTGAAGAGGACAGAGATGCCTGTCATCTCACAACACTGATTCCTACTAAGCGGTTAAGGAGTCATATCAAAATCCCCTAAACCTTGTAATTCTGAAGTCATTCCTCTCTCCTTGCTCTTAAGGCTAGCCCTTGTGGTCCGCATCTCTTCCTTTCTTGGAAATGTGTCCATGGCATTTGCCCCAGTAAATTAAATAAAACTGAGTCAGTTTTCAGATATAAAAAAAAAATCTTGCAGAGGCTATGTTGTGTAACCATAGCCTGGAAGGCGAGGAGTGAAAAGCACAAGCCAGTTACATAAGGCAATGTGAGGAGGACCCGGAGCAGAAAGCCAGATGTTAGCAGATTTCTTTTTTTAAGAAAAATCAAAGGAAAAAAGGCACTGCTAAAGCCCCATTATGTTTTATAAGTGGCAATCACCACTATAAACGAGCAACTTATAAAGTGTTTTAAATAACTTTTCAAGGAGAAAATTAAAGAAATTTTCATCAGTATTAATGAACATAATCATCCTCCAATCCAACACTTCAAAAGGAAAATCTTTATGGCTTTAGGGCTCTAAACTTTTCTTGTTTGATCCTTTTAGTTTTACAACTAAAGAGAGCTATTTATTAGCAAGTATGGTAAGTACTTCATCACAGCCTGAGTCTGTTGGTATCTAAAAGTCCAAATAAGCATTTGATCAAGTGCAGGGCTTGAGAACAGTTATCTGAGACCTTTGAGTGGAGCGCTGGTTTCCACGCCCAAGAGAATACCCAAAAGACCCATAAAGAGTGCTGAGGAATAGCCACATAAATGTAAATGCCATGATAACTATCTCTCCACTCTACAAAATTAAAGGACCTGGCTTAACTGTGGACAAGATAGCAGTGCTGTGCTCCTCAGAATTCCTCGGGACCTAAATCATTGTCTCTAATTCATTTGGTGATTAAATTGAGGGCTGGAGTGTTTTGCAAGTTTGCCACGGAATGGCAGATAAAGTTCCCAAGCAATAAGCACAAAGGTAGCTCTAAGAGCCAACTAGGAGAAACCAGTACCATAGTTTGTGTTCAGCTGATACCCCAGCTTTATTTATGCCAATCCTAAGAAAAAATATCTCTGAACTGGATAAACCCCTGAGGAATGTTGAAACCACTTTCCTAATCAAGCTATGGTGAAATCACTGTCAAAATCTAAAAATTAACTTCGCCTATTGAAATGTGGGGAATTTCAATTACGCAAACAAGAGCTTAAAGAGACACAAGGGAGGGTACATGGGTAATTCTCTCTATATTCAAGTGAAGTCAATCAAGAAGGCAACTTGCTAACTGTAACCCACTGCATAATGCGTTTTAACTTATTTTGGCACTTCCATTATAGTTTTGTATATGAACAATCAAAACATGTTAAGTCCTACCGGAAAAAATACAGAGGCAAAGTTATCAATAGCTTAATTCGGGACTGCTTTCCATGTCAGATACTTTATCTTTTATTTTTATAGACACAGAAAAAAATAGCCTTTGAAATACCTACCCGTGTAATAAATTCATATGTTCTTAGAAGTCACTCCTCCTCAGCAAAGGCTAAATTGATATTTTTAAATAGATTAAATTGAACAATTGGTTCCTATTAGAAGGTCCCTGAATACTATCGGATTCTTAATTCTGCCCAAGTTTTAAGCAGATGGAAGTCAGCATTGTGTAAGATCCACAGACTCTGAGTAAAGGCACAAAGCTTTAGCTCCTAAGTGAGCATAACATTCAATCTTAAGGTGACTAAATTTTAAGGTGACTAATACACTAAAACAAAAAATGGAATTCACTAAAACTAAAACTAGAGCTGAAATCATTGTTGCCTGGAAACAAGAGAAAAGTGGATTGATTATACCCATACAAAAACCTAAGCAGAAAGATAGTTGAATGTGGGCTGTTAAATTTGAAGAATACTAATTTGGAAGGTAGCAATGACTCTGGATACAAATGAATGAATTCAGAGAGATTTTTTTTTAAAGCTTTCCACATTAAGCCTTAGTAAATTAAAGCAAAAGTTGATGAATCAAAATTTTACAAGTCTAATTCAGAAAGCAAGATGAGTCAATATTTGTAAAATGTTTGTAGATCCTTGGTTGAAGACACAATGCAAATATCTATTCCAATTTTAGGTCAAATCCTATTAGAATAGGCACAGGGCTGTGGCGTGTGCTCTCTATAATGAATTTTATTATAATTAATTCATTATTTTTGTTGGAACTGGAGATTAGAGTCTGTTTCTCTCTGGGACATCAAGTACCTACTCAGAGATCTCAAGATGTGTCTCACACCTTCAGATGACAACTTCAGGCCCCTCCTAAATCTGGTCAATTTTTGCTATTGTTAGTTTATTTTAATGGGTGATTGGAGACCTCAAATTCCTAAAGAATGCTATTAGAGCATTTAAATTGTTTAGTCAATTGGGCTTTTCAACAGAAATTCTGAAGGTCTTAGACATTCACTATCTATGCGAAAGTAATGGCTTGTGGCCAATTAACTGGCTCCTCTGTGACAATATTTGGAAAACACAGTGAGATTTTTATGAGTTTTTAACTTAATATTACTTTGCTTGGTATTCACTTTATTTGATAACTCCAAGAGATTTTTAGAAGTTTGCCACACCCAAAGGATGCAGACTGGACTATACTTCAAAAGAACACAATTTAAGAATTTTTAAGAAAATTCAAAATATGTTCTGTATGATGACAGTATTGTTGGTTTAAGTCTAGTGTTTTCAAGGAGACTTCTTTGAATGAGGACAAAAATGATCAATCAGCTGTATAAATGCTATCCTTTTTGTTAAGAAACAATCTTAATTACAATTACATCTAGTGAAATAATTAACATTGTGATTATACGATGAACCTCTGGAAATAACGCCTTCTTCAAGGATATCAACATATATATACACTGTCATTTCCAGTTCCTCTAAATATAAGTGGCACATGGATACACCACACTAATTTCCTCCTAAGTTCTATCTAGTTCTGATTTCTATAAATATAAAATCAGTCAAGTAAACATATACTGATTTTTACTCTAAGCCAGACATCACACTAATCATAACAAAGTAAGCAAATGGCAATTTTAACTCTTATTCTTCAAAGGCAGAAGTAAATATTATTGATTAATCCAATCTCAGTGTCAGAGCAGGAGGCAAGCTGTAGTAACAGAGTGGCTTAAGAATGGAGAGCTGTAAAAAGTCTACAAGTGATTTAGTGGAAAGCAAAATGACAATGTGGCTGAAATAAGTTGTTTAAAAAGTAAATATTCCCATTCAATGGTTTTTATATATTAATGATTGTATATATTTTTAAAGAATTTTTTCTGGGGCTTAAAGGAGAGATTTTACATTTTTTATTCATTTCAGCCTGCTGTGGATTGTTTATAACAGCAAAAAATTGGAAATAACCTAAGTGCCCAACAAGAAGGGTTTGGTTAACATATATTAATGGTACATCAGCAGGTTAAGAGCTCAAATGTGGGAGTCAAACAAAGAATCTAATTTCTGAGTCCACCATTTCTTATCTGTGTTACTTGGCCTGAATAACAATTCCTGTAAGCCACACAGACCACATCTGCAAAACGAAGGTAACAGAACTTACCTCATAGAGCTACGGTGGGGTAAAAATGCAAGACCTATACAACATGACCAACGCAGTGACTTAGCATGATAAATATTTATGTTCAATTAATTAAAATGTAAATTAAATAAAATTTTGAATTTTATTTATTTATTTACTTACGAGGGGCAGCATGGTATAGTAGAGAAACAAGAAGATTGGGAGCAGTCTGAACCTCTTGTAAACCTATGTGACATTGGATACATTTCTAATCTTCTCTGACTCTCAGTTTGTTCATTTCTAAAATGCAGGTACTTATATCTAATTCACAGAGTTGCTGTGAAGAGCAAATACCATAACATGGATAAAGTACTTATCACAATACTTGGTACACAGGCTCTCAGTAAATGGTAACCATATTATAGTTATCATCATCATCATTATTGTCATTATTATCCTTGTTATTATTATCCATTTTTTAAAGGTTGTGGCACCATCTCAGAAGATACAAATCTCCCTGAGTGCTCTCTAAATCACCCACCCACGTGTTTATACAGTTGTCTGCTGTAGGTCAATCTTATGTGGGCAAGAGGGTTCAGGGTGGCATCTAAAAACGGACTGTAAGACTTCTCTTGCTTACACACACACATATATAATACATAAACACATCTTTGTTTAGTAAATTCTGGAGACTATTTCCAAGGAAAGCACACAGATATTATTCTCCTTGTGAGAAGACTATTCAGCTTTCACAGGCCCCTAAATAGCACAGGTCTTAGAATTACTTAGAGAAAAGATTAACCAAGAGCAAAACTAAAAAATAGCCACACTTTCATCCTTGAGAATATCTACCTTTTAATATTATGACAAAGGTCAATTTTGCCAGTTCCCATAGAATTTCAAGAAGAGATCCAGTAAAACTTAACAGAACTTTCTGGGGAAAAAATGATGAAATGTTTTTACATAAAAGAAACAACCTTAAACAGCTCTTCCTGAGGATACTCAAGCTTCTTTTGAACCACTTAACAATTTACCATTTCAAGGAATCCTCTAAAGTTCTACAACACAAGGTCCAAGGTATCCAATGCATGGGCTCTAGGAATGACATCAGAAGCTCCCCATACCCAGGGCTTCCATTATTCCATATGGTGCCTTTATGTGAATTTTAAAATGGTGCCTCCTCTCTGGATAGATGAGTTAGAAAATACAATCCTTTCAAGTGTACAAAACTCAGCAAGAAAGGAGTTGGCCAGGCTTCCAACCCGCCTTGCCCTCTTGGCAGGGGGCCAAGTGACTATTCCACACAACCCTGTCCCTGCCTCCCTTCTCTTCCCATCTCCCACAGTATGAGACCTGAGCCAAATCATCCTTCACACAAGGTCAGAACCTTCATCTGGTGGGTGGATAAGTGGATAATGACAGATTCTCAGAGTGAAGTCTCCTCCTAAACTTGGCATAACAAAGATTTCATCTTGTACACAGTCTAGTCAAGGCAGTGGCTGCCTGAACTGTGTTGAGAAACACTGGAGACCCAGTCCAGCCCCAGCAGAGAGCCGTGAGTAGATTAGCAGGATAAACCACTGGTTTCCAACAGCACATATACCTCTGATGTCCTGTCCTGGTCCAAACCATTCAAATCACAATCACAAGTTCATTGAGCAATGAACATGTACAAGGTACTGTGACAGGTGCTTTGAAGCAATCCTTCCAAACCTAGTCTCACCCTAAAATCTTCATGGGGCTTTTTAAAAATACAGATCCCTCAAAATTTTTCAGTAAACGTAAAACTCTTCTAAAATACAAAACCTTCCAATTTTTTTGTGGTTTTTTTTCCTATGTTGTGATAATTTTATTTTTGTTTTTTAAAAATGAGTCTCTTAATTTAGTCAGGGCCTCAGGCTAATAAGAGATTAGCCACTGTCATATTCACAATGATGCATTTATTCAGGGCAAATCTTAATTTTCTTTGTCTTCGTCAGAAGAATGAGCTGCGAGAATGCCTAAAAGACTTGCACTACTATCAATTTAAAAACACCCTTTCAGAAATTTGATTCCTTGGGCCAGAAGAAGGTCCTTACTATAGTTGATGGTACAAGTGGGTCTTTTCATGTACCGTTTCCAGGCATCTCTATCAGACTCCCTGCTACTACCAGTGTGCTTTTCTCTTCCAAATACACCTCCAATCTCTGCCCCACTCCTTGGAACTCATAGAAACGGAGACCAGAAGGGTGGTTACAGGGGCTGGGAGGGGAGACAGGGAAACAGGGAGAGGTTGGTCAAAGGGTACAAACTTCCAGTTAAAAGATTAACAAATTCTGGTTATCTAATATACAGCACCTTGATTATAGTTAATAATACTGTATTATACACTTGAGAGTTGCTAAGAGAGTAAATCTTACATGTTCTCACCACAAAAAGAAATGGTAGTTATGTGACATGATAGAGTTGTTAGTTAATGCTATGGTGGTAATCATTTTGCAATACATATGCATATCAAATCAGCATGCTGTACACCTTAAACTTATACAACGTTATACGTCAATTATATCTCAATAAGGCTGGGGGGAAGAATTAATTAAAATAAATAATTTTTAAAATACACAATTTATTTTATACAAAAAAAATGTAGATTCTTTGGCTCCACCATCAGAACTATTGAATCAGAAACTCCCCCAATCAGATGTCTGTAACTTGGTCAGTTAGAGAACTCAGAAACCACTGGTATGGAGGGTCCTGAGATAACTAATACTAAGGCCCTCACTACTGTTATCCATTCCTTTTATAATTAAAAGCCTCCTAATGTCAAAATGCAGGATGCAACACATTCATGGGTCATCAAATCAATGTTATGTCTTAGGACCAGGATATATTTTAAAATAAAATAAAATAAGATAAAATAAAATAAAATAGAGAAGTTTAAAGTATATGACACATAGTAAGATTAATTACTGTTTTGTGAGTCTTTTTTCTTACTCTTGTTTCTGCGAATTCCTTTTTCTGTGTACTGCATCACAGTGAAAACATATATTTCTTGTATTTTGAAACAGAAGTTAGAAATATGTGAAATTAGGTGGTGTGAATTAAATGCTTCCTACTGCAATTTTAGCACCTTTCCCTCTCTTTTGTTCCCTAGTGGAAACTGAGAAAAAGGCTTACCATCAACTACAAAATTTCCATTATAATTTATAAATTGGTCCCTTCTCAGCCTTATTTTGTCTTCACTTAGAAAGACAGAATTTCTTTGCCTTTTCTTCATAGGCAAATGACATTATGCTCTATCAAACTTCCTCCAAATGGAATATGTTAAATTTTAGTTTTAGGACTATGGGGTTTTTATACTATGCATGGTGTCTAGTGATTCTTTCTCTACAGAGAAAAAAGCAAGAGGAAATGGGTTTGCATAACAGTCAGAGGGACCTCAGCCAGATACAATGAAAAGTTTCCTGGTAGCCAAGACAGTACAAAACTACGAGTCAATGGCGGGTGTGATGGGAACCCTCCTCCTCTGTAAGTTTGTGGAAACCACCCAGATTCTTATCTGTCTGGAATTCTTTAGATGTAAATCTGTCTGACAGACAAGGAGTGGACTTCCAGGCCTATGATGTCATTTCTGCCTTGCAGCATTGAAACATTCCAAAGAAACATAAAATACATATCCATAAGCCCAATGGCATAAACCAAGAACAATCTCACAAAGTTTCTCAACCTGAGCACAAGCGACATTTGGGCAGGGCAATTCAGCAAATGCAAGATCGGTTAACATCACCACAACCCACACCTCTGGGTTTAATTATCTCACCAGGGGAACGAAGGAAAACAATGTGTTTCTCGCAGTTACGAGGACAAATGAAATAGGAAGAGCGCCCACGAAGGACCTGCTAAGTGTAAGGACTCATTAACTTCCTTACCCCTCCCTTTAAAATTTTAGGATCTGAAAAGCGTATTTTTTTAAGAGCTCAAGTTTATGACAGACACATCTATAAGTTGTTCTGCCACAGGCAATAATTTCTGAACCCACAGGTCTTTATTCATACTGCATGATGCAGTAGTGCCTCACCCAAATAGTTTGGATTTGTCTTGTGTCGGATTGGAAGAAAACATTAGAAAATTTCTCCTTCACTGTTACCTAAAATCTTACTTCCTCACGGTGACAGGCTGTGTTAAAGGTGCTCCTGTTCTGCTGAGAAGTGACAGGCGTTCACGCGGCGAAGGAGAGAAAGAGACGAGATCTCGCTGGGCGAACGGCTACGCATCGCGAGAATTGGACGCCATTTGTTCTCGTGGTGTCCGGGCCGTGGCTGGTCCGCCAACCTCTGCAGGAGACCCCGACCCCAGGCCCTCCCCGCCCCCCCCAAAAAAGGAGTGAAAAAAGAGGCAGAAAAGATACATAAAGAAAATTGGATATACATCATTGAATGGTAGTATAAATAGTTCATGTTAGTATGTTCTGTAAAGAAATATTTGGATCATTTACCAATCAGTTCCTCGTACTCCTCTCAGAAAATGAGGCCAAAATCGATCTTTTCGGTCATGAAGATGCTTTTGTTGTGTCTGTTTCAGAAATGCGACGCAGGATTCTTTTTTGCCCAGTCGGGAGAATGTTTGCCCTGTGACTGTAATGGTAATTCCAACGAGTGCTTGGATGGCTCTGGACTCTGTGTGGTAAGTAGGGGTCATCTATCGCTTCTCAAATATTGCATCGAGCCTTTGCATCTTGGGTGGGGATAAAATATTCTTCCTGGATGTTTGAGCTGCCTAGGAGCAAACTGCTAATCAAGCTTTCTTTATACCCTTCACTTTTCCTGTAAAACACCTCATATAAACTGCGTATGACTGTAAGTGGTCACCAAGGTGTATGTCTGAATGTGCGTGTGCCCCTAGCAGTAACTGCCCCACCACCCTCGGCAGCTGGTTTCCTGCTAACAGCCATTGGTGATGGGCTTGAAAATAATACACAGAGGAGGAAATCATCCATCCAAATTCCTCTGTAATAGCACAGTTTGCCATATGTTTGGCTTCGCTCCACATAGACCAGGAGAATAAAACAGTTGTTTCATAGCCTATTTTACAACTTAAGATAGTCAGGTCTATAGATCAAAATTTTAAAAAAAAAAAGGTTTAAACCAAATAGCTAATAAAAATGAAAGCTTTGGCGTTATGGCCTTTGTAACTCTGTAATCAAGCCCCCAAAGAATTTTTTTTTCCTTAACTGAAATGAATTTTCCAATAGACAGTGAAACATGATAGAGATTTATGAAGGAGAATGAGAAGCCTTTTAGCAAAAGTACGTGCTACATATTGCCCATTTTCACTAAAAGGACTAACAACCTAGTGAAGATGGGGATTGAAATATTTACCAGAAGTGACTTCAGTAGAAGTCGTAGGAGGCGTTTTTAAAGACTTATGCCTTAAGATCATGTTTTCCTTCATGAGTGATACTATTACACAGTAGTATAACAGTAGAAGTTCCCATGAGGCAAAGAGGCTTTCCCAAACTGCAAGAGTATTTTTGCATAAACTGCAAGAATACTTAAATATACCTACCTACCTCAAAATTAGCATAATTGTCTGTATTAAGCAGATAATTTTGATTGTAAGTGGTCTTCAAGGTGTGTACTTGAAGGTATTATTTTACTCATGTATTACGTTAAGATGCAAATTAGAACGTTTCCATTTATTTTAAACCTAACAATTCACATTTTTCTAGGGACAGAATTAAGTTGCAAACACTAAACATTGCTAACTCTTTGTAGTGTTTGTTTAGTCCTGGTGTTTCTGTTTTCCCCTTCCCCCATCTTCTTAAATAACCATTACATCCAGGATGTCCTCTGTAGCAGTGTAGGCACCCGCAGCTGCCAAAGTCTACCCCTTTCTAATGCTTTCATCTCCGGTTTCCTGTTATTTTAATCCCAGTGACATTTGAAAAGAAAATCCCATGGATGCACTTGAACTAATAATGTACACCTCTGATAATTTGACCAATTAAATGCTCTTTGTCATCTAGTTTATTTAAATATAAAACAACAGGGATTAGCCAGCCCATCAGCTGCTGTTAGACAGTCAGTAAGATGGAAGACTGAAATAAATTAAAGGGGAAAAATGTCCCTCCTGCTAGTGCCTATAGAGGGCTATGACAAAACTACTGTTCGTTACAATGACCTGGTCAGAATAAGAGCTATCATGGTTTTATCTTTGACCTGGACTTGAGCTTCTGAAGGGGGCAGTCATCACGTGATTCCTTCATAGTTCCTGGGGCATACAAAGTTCTAATAAAAGTTTGCAGGGGCTTCCCTGGTGGTGCAGTGGTTGAGAGTCCGCCTGCTGATGCAGGGGACACGGGTTCGTGCCCCGGTCCGGGAAGATCCCGCATGCCGTGGAGCAACTGGGTCCGTGAGTCATGGCCGCTGAGCTTGCGCGTCCGGAGCCTGTGCTCCACAACAGGAGAGGCCACAACAGTGAGAGGTCCGCGTAACAGCAAAAAAAAAAAAAAAAGTTTGGGGATGGGCTAGGGTGTAAACATTTATATGCACACTCAGGGAAGTTGCCTATTTTCCTGCAATTACTTTGTTCCAAGATAGAACATTAAAGAAAAAAAGAAAATAGCCATCTTACTTCTCAGCTCCTGCCCTGTAGCCCCAGCGCCTTGTCATCGTTCAGGGAGCCAGAGAAGACACAGCGGCTCCACCTGAACACCTTGCAATTCACTGTGGGCACCAGAGTTTCAATCAGTTCTTACAGTTTGCCTGGCCTAACTAATTTCTCCCATCTTCCATAAGCAACAAAATAAATGGCCTTCTTTTATTTCATTTTGTTTTATTTTGAAGGCTTGTAATGCCTCTGTCTTATCTTCGCCTCTTGGTTTCTAATTCTTCCTCCATTCCTATGATCAATTTCAATTGGACCTTATATTTTACAGACTGATTTTAAGGAACTAAGCCATTTGACAAAATATATAAACAAAGTTATGCTACCATTTCAGACAATACCAAAAAATCTTAAGAGATTTCTTCACAAGAGGAATGCCAACTCTTCAAATGCAGAAAGGTCGTTAAGTGAAAAGTAGATTAACTAATGAAATCCAGTATGCATTGATTGTCTTTCCAAAGGGCCACTTTGCATCTTATCAGAACCGGGGTGCACTGGGCAGGATTCTCAGTGGAGTCAGCTAGGCAGAGACTTAAAGGCCAGGCAACTCCAGTGGGCATGGCAGACTCTCTAGGAAATCCCGAAAGAGGCATGAGAAAGGATTTAAGGTGTAGAAACAAACAGAAGCAGACAGATGGCTAGTGATAGGAATGCCTGGTCACTGATAACCTATAGTTTATCCCCCGATCTAGAGGCTAGGTACAGAGAACCAAGAAGAGACCATGACTAAGTCCAGTTACCATCTAAAGAACTGGTGCTTCATCATCAGGAGAAAGCGTGGAGCCCACTGACCAGAACTAGAGTGGAGAAAATCTGACTTGAAGTTCACCACTGGCACGGGCTCCTCAGGTTCCCTTTTTTTTTTTTTTTTTGCGGTACACAGTCCTCTCACTGCTGTGGCCTCTCCCATTGCGGAGCACAGGCTCCGGACGCACAGCCTCAGCGGCCACAGCTTATGGACCCAGTCGCTCCACGGCATGTGGGATCTTCCCGGACCGGGGCACGAACCCGTGTCCCCTGCATCGGCAGGCAGACTCTCAACCACTACACCACCAGGGAAGCCCTCAGGTTCCTTTTGATTAAGCATTGATGTATCTGTTGATTTCATTTATCCACTTAACAAATAAGCATTTTTTGAGTACCACTTATGTGCCTGGCACTATTCTAGGATTTGGATTAAGTGCTTTCCACTGTGTGGACTGAAGGGCTGTAGGGACAGAACACCTACTTGAAAATGCTTGTGGACGTGACCAACATAATGAAGTCCAAAGTACGAGGACCAGGGGTGCTTCAGAAACACATGCAGAGACCCCCACCTGCTCAGTGACAATCAAAGAAAAAAAAATGAAAAGATTTTGAGGTCTGTGCCAGCATTTCAGGAAAAAATCTAAATCTGAATTAAAAGATTTGGATTTGAAACCACTAAATAACTGCGAAACATAATTGAAATCTAAAAAGAAAACCATCAAGCTGTTAAGGATTCACATCTGGCTGGTAGAAATGTGGACGGGCTTTTATTTTCTTCTTTTCACTTTACAGTATACCTGCCCAAGTGTTCTACAACTGCCAGTAATTTTATAATTAAAAAGATATTGATATTTAGATGGACTTCTACCCCACCCTAAGCACAATGGAGAAAAGGAAGTCATTCGACATATTGAAGGCTAAGGAATTTTTTATTACTCTCAAAGCCTAATTAAAACCTAATTCAGGAAAGCAAAGTTATTACATTTCTAATTTCTGTAGACACTAGCATTTTTCTCCTGATTTTCAAACTGTCCTTTATGTGTATTAAGCCAAAATCAACCAATGTAAGTCCCTTTAAGACTAAACATGTGTGATGGATAAAGCAACACCCTTATTAGATGTCCAGTAGAAAGAAGAAATTGAGTAATAGGGAATTCTTTTTCCTGTTTTACTTGCAACTATAAAGTTGGTATCTAAATCAAGTGCATAATTCTTACATTAAAATTTTGACAGTTTTCCAATCTTTTGCAAGCTTGGAAAAACCAAATTTTGCAAATAGTGATTGATTTGGTTCCATGTTAGCTAAAGTTTTGACATAAAGTCATAAAATTTGTGTGCAAAGGATTTTAAGGATGGCTAGCTCAGTGGAGTCTCTTGTTGCTTTGTGCCCCCAATGTAAGAGTATGATGGGAACCAAATGCAGATAATAAGTTCTCTATACATTGTTTTTTCCTTCTTTTCTCAACCTTGAACATGTTCCTCCTCTTGTATTCCCCACCTCAATTAATGACAGCACCATTCTGCCAATCCCTCATGCTTGTCCCAGATGCTTCATCAACTGCCTTTTCCTCTTCACCAATATTCAGCTGAGCACCAAATCCTGCCAGTTCAACCTAGGAGAGGGCCTCCTCTGTTCTGTGCCATCCCACTGTCTTAATTCATGCCCACAGTATCCCTCCCTGACCACTAGTGCAGCTTCCCAACTACTCATTATGCCCTGCTCCAGACTCTCCTCCCCCTAATCTGTCTTCCTCACAAGCAATGGAAACATCTTTAAAAAACACAACCTAATGAAGGCATCCCCCTTTCTAAAATCCTTCAAGGATTTCTATTCCAGACCCACTGAGCTTCTCTCTGCCACCTAAACTAACTCTGTACTTTCACTTTCTGTGTCTGAACTTGTGTTTCCCTGTTCTCTGCCTGGGATTTCTTGCTTATCCTTCAAGGCCTAGTTCAGATGTCACCACCTCCATTAAGTCTTGTCTTGCTTTCTCAGAAAGAGTAGACCCTTTCCCTTCTTTCTGACCCATAGTAGAGTCATAGCACCTAGCACACTGTATTCTTCTCAGTTTACCTCTCTGTTTTTATCACAACTTACTCAAAGTGAGTTATTCAAAGGCAGGAACTGGGTCTTCTTCATTTTAGTAACCGTCACAGCTCATTGTCTGTCATTATATCAGCTTAATCCAGGTTTAAGTGAATGAATAACAAATTTACTTAAAAGCAAAAATCTTTAATATTCTAATTTGAGACTGGGGTCCCCTTTATTGCAGTAAAATGCACTGTCTTGTTATTCTAGAGCCTTAGGCTTGTGCTGAGTGCTGAGTAACTAGCAAACAGTGCTACCGACATGAGGTGTTTCCATCTAGACCCTTGCTTCTCAAGTATAGTCTAGACCAACAGCACTGGTGATACTTGGGAGCTTGTTAGAAATGCAGAAACCCAGGCCCAACCCAGGCACCCTGAACAGAATCTGCATTTTCACAAAATCCCCAGTGCATTCTGTGCACACAGGTCTGAGAAGCTCTGATCTAGACAGAGCAGCAGTTCTCAAACTTTTTGTCTCTTGAGCCGTTTACACTCATTAGAATCACTCAAGGTGCCAAAGAGCTTTTGTTTATGTGGATTATACCTGTTCATGTTTACTGCATTTGAAATTTAAAAGGGAAAATTTTTATAATATTTTCTTATTAATCTATTTGAAAAGAACAATAATAAACCCATTACATGTTAACATAAACAGTATGTTTTTAAAAACTATAAATGTATTTTACAGATTGAAAATAGGTTTCATGTCTGGCTTAATGGAAGACAGCTGGATGTCATATCTGCCTCTGCATCAATCTGTGGTGATATCTCCTTGTCACGTAGCCTCAGGAAAACCCCCCTTACACACATGAGAAATGAGAATGCAAAAGAGAAATAAAACCTTAGTATTATTATGAGAATAGTTTTAACTTCCCTGGACATATTTTGAGAACCACAGGTCTAGATAGACTGTAGTCACGCATGAAACCTGTGACTAGCCACTAACCTGATCCTTTTAGGCTTTCTTCCCACGTTAGGCTGGTGCTGTGGCCCAGTCATCAAGAGACTGCATTTTTCACATGAAGGAGACACAGCTGGTTCCCAAATGTCATTCCTGACACTTAACGTGCAATTGATTATCTAGATGTAGCTTTCTTAACCACGGGCCAAAACTTCAGAATGCTTTTTTCATTTTTAAGTGGGGTCAGTTTCATTGAAAAATAAATTTGTACCTCACTCCAACAACAGCGTACTATTTATTGTCATTTTTCCGTTTCGTTTGGCAGAGCAATGAAGGTAAAGGATGTTTGCAATCTCAGAGTAAAAGATTTTCAGAGCTAGAAGAAAGCTTATAGACCGTCTCAGCTAGATCCTCGTTTTACAGACAGAGAGACCCAGAAAAGTCGAGTGACTTGCTCCAGGTCAACCAGCTAGAAAAAGGAGGAGCTAGGGAACTCTGTCCCTGCTGCCAGCACTATCCCTGCTGATCTCCCAGAATGTGCATCAGTTGCCTTTTAGGGCATTTCATAACTAAGTCTTTAAAAGAAGGCAGATGACAAGAGTCAGTGTTTGCACTCTGAGCATTTAGAGGTCATAGTGATTTGGAGGCTTTTTGCCCTTGAGGGTAATTGCTCCCTGTGGCTGCCATGGAAGAATTAGTGCCCTGACAAGGAATCCAAAGCATCCATTGAGTCGTAAGGTGACAGAATTGAGAATTGGCTCATTTTTGCAGCTAAATAGGCGCTTCAGGCATGAAGAGTGGTCTAACATCTTACAACAGGCTTGTTTTCTTCTGCACAGATAGGCTTCATCTGTCCAACAAGGACTCGGACAAGTTTGACCCCAGTCTACAGCTGCCCTGACAGATTGCTTATGGCTTAGATTCCTGGTAGTTGGATAAGGCTCGTTGGTTTTCCCTGGGATGAGAGATTGCCACCAATTTTGAGCTGGCTTTGGGTGCATGTTAATTTCCTTTACTTGCTCCAGATGCTAATTCACCCTTTCCCACTTTTTCCTTCATTTATCTTTCCAACAAACATTTACTGAAGGTTGACTTAGCACTTGATACAGCATTAAGAACAGTGAGGGAAATATGTTAACATCCTGTTGTCTGCACATCATACTTTATTTTCAGTTTCTCTTC